>NW_006439192.1:7461851-7514039 GCF_000325575.1 Pteropus alecto
GGGAAATTCCGTGTTTCTGAATGGGCCAGAAATCAGAGAAAATGGCCTCTCTCTTGCCATATTTTGGCATTTGGGCTACAAGAAGGAGAAACAGGTATAGATTTATATGGAGCTTTTACCACCATTTTTCCTCATGCTGCACTGACTCAGCACTTGATTCCATGGAGATGCCGGAACGCGGCCTGCTGCTTCTGAACCACCAGGGAGCTCTGGGAGCCGGGCTCTACCTCCCAGGGTTCTGGTAAGAGCGGCCAGCACTGCAGGTGTGGCATTATCTCACTTCCCAGGAAAGTGGGACCCATTTAGCTCCTCTGAAAGTAACTGTAGACTTGACTTCCTAAAGAGAAGACCTGGATGCACAGGTTATTGTGCCCTTTGCAAGATTTTTAAGCTCTTAGAAAACTGCTGGAATCACTTTACTATAAAGAATAAATAATAATCGTGAATTGCCCACTAGTATTTACTCTCAAAGAAACTGATTATGGGAATGGGATAGGAGGGGGAAGGATGTTATTATAACACATCTTTGCAGAAGAGCTCTCTCTAGGGTATGTGAATAAATTTTTTTGAGAGGCCTCTGTCTATATACAGATTTTGAGTCACCTCAAATCACCATGTCAGCACTTTTCTGATGGCCCAAATTCCTGAGAAAGAAATTAGGCAACTGTAGCAAGAATGATGGGCTGTCCAGTCCGCCCTCCAGGAAGTGGCATCTGGTTGTGGGAGGAGAGTGGGCGAAGGACTCCCCTCCACACACAACAGGAGTGTGAGCTCATGGTAGCTTGTCTGGAAGATACTGCTACCCTGACAGTTGGAGGCTCAGCAAGGACACTTAGAGAATTTCCAGGTAGCAACACAATCATTGCAACATATTTGAACTTTGTAAAAATAGTCCATTTTCCAACAACACTTTACACATCAACATATGTTGTTCCAATATTTGATATGATTCAGGCATTTTATTTCTCCTTTTTGAAACCCATTGCAAATAGTCTAATCATACATAGTCATTTATGCAAGTAGTTATTTTCTCAAACAATAGAACAGTATATAGGTGTGTACAAAAGCATGGCTGTTTAAATATTTGAACAGTAGGATAACATATTTTAATCAAATATAAGCGATTTCCCCTTTTTCACTGTTACATGACGCTGATTAAATATCAGTCAAACACTATATGTAAGATTCTCTTTTGGGCATCATACATTTGAATCACATCACTTTAATAGGTTAGCCCAAAGCCATACCCCTGTCAGATGTGGGCAAGTAGGACAGATAGCAGGCTGCGCATGGGGTTCCCCACTTCTTTCTGCTCTTTGGAGTGGTCCTCATTGCTCTTTCCAAATCATCTTTTCTTTCTCCTTCCTTAAAGCCTCCCAACTCTTAATCTCAAGTCATTAGACTACACCACAAGCACGCCTTCCTTCTCCAGTCATATACATGCCCTGGATTCTTTCATGATGCCTTAAAGATTTTAACTACTGGCTCGCTTTTACTCTCTCCAACACTGTCAACACTGCCTCAGTCATAATCTTCGGTGATATCAAATAGAACATACATGATTTTTTTCTATGTAATGCCTGCACAATAATAGAATTCCTTGGTTTGCTGTCCTTTAATAATCTTTTCCTTCCACCCTACCTCAACCACAAACTACCATATTCTTGCTATTTACCATCTCATTAGTGAATGAATATGGGAACGAATACTCCAGAATGAATACAAAGAATTTTAAATGTAACTGCTATAGTCTGATGTTTGGACCTCCCAAAATTCATATATTTAAACCTAAACCCCATATGATGGTATTTGGATGGAGGTCCTTTGGGAAGTAATTAATTCATTAGCTCCCCTGAGTGGGATTAGTGCCCTTATTAAAGAGACCTAAGCGTGTTCCCTCACCCCTCTGCCAGGTAAGAATGTGGCAAGAGGACCAGTGTGGATGAACCAGGAAGTGGGCTTTCATCAGACACTAAATCTACCGGCTCCCTGATCTTGGATTTCCCAGCCTCCAGAAGTATGAGAAAAAAAGAAAATTTCTATTGTTTGTAAGCCACCCAGTCTGTAGTATTTTTCTCATAGCAGCACAAATGGACTAAGACAGAAATTGGTAATGGGAGTGGAGCACTACTGTACCAAATACCTAAAAATATGGAAGCAGCTTTGGAACTGGGTAATAGAAACAGGCTGAAAGAGTTCCGAGATTCATGCTAAAAAATAAAAAAAAAGTCTGCTTTGCTGTGAACAGACTGTTAAAAGTAATTCTGGTCAGAGCTCAGAAAGAAAAAGAACTTTGGAGAAAGTCTCAATCTTTTTAGAAAATACCTAAGTAATTGACAGGGTAGGTAAATACATAGATATGAGCCGGAAGGAGAGGGATGATGAAGGGTTAACCATACCCCTAGACCACTCAGCAGAAGAATGTAGGCAACAGGATGCCATAATTAAACATATATCCAAACTAGATGGAGAGGCAGGTACCCGGCGGTGCTTGGTGCCTTCCTTCCCTGCATTCCCCCTCCCCTACCACCCTCGCTGCCCCGCTGCACACCCCATGCTCCCTCGTGGTTAGTTAATTGCAGATGACCATTATATGACCTTACTGTGGGGGCGCTCGACTGGTATGGGCAAAGTTAGTTAACAGCATACACCTATCCTCAAAGTCCCCATGGCACAGGTGTAGGAACACACTGCAAATGCTAGGGCCAGAAGTAGGAAATGTAGAAGGAGAAGCTGGGAATTTGCACCATTTGAGGTAGGAGAGACAAAAGGAAAACAAAGAAACTATGATCTAAAAAACTCAGAATCCCAATTTCTCTGCGCCCTTGATTTTTTTTTATTATGGTGACGTTGGTTAACAAAATCCAATAAGTTTCAGGTGTACAATTCAACAGTGTTGTATGTACATCGCATTGTGTGTTCACTGCCCATAGTTAAATTTCTTTCTGTCGCCACATATTTGATCCCTCTTACCCCACCTACTCCCCCGCCCTGCCACCCTGCCTTTTTACCCCATCTACTTCCCTCCTACCCCCTCTCCCTACCCTCTGTTAACCACTAGTCTATTGTCCATGTCCATGAGTCTCTGTTTGTTTGTCCTGTTTGTTGCTTTTAGGTTTATATCCCACATATAAGTGGTATCATGTAGTTTTCAACTTTTTCTGTCTGGCTTATTTTACTTAGCATGATTTTCTCAGGGTCCATCGATGTTGTTGTAAATGGCAGTATTTCACCTCTTCTTATAACTGAGTAATATTCCATTGTATATATGTACCACAGCTTCTTTAGCCAATCATCTGTTGTAGAAACTTCACTTGCTTCCATGTACTGGCCACTGTGAATAATGCTGCTATGAATATCGGTGTGCAAATATCTTTTCGGATATAGGTTTTCAAGTCTTTAGGGTAAATACTCAGTAGAGGGATCAATAGATCGATTCTTATTTTATTTTATTTTATTTTATTTTGAGGAACCTCCATACTGTTTTCCACAGTGGCTGTACCAATTTGCAGTCTCAATAGCACTTGATTTTTATTGAGCTGCCTGTTTGGACTTTCTTCCAAGTGTACTTTGCTTTGCTCTACTTAATAAAATCGCTTTCATTTGTAATTCTTTGGCTGCTGTCTTTCCTCTCTGAGCGGTGGAGTCCTCACAAATCTTTTGTAGGGGATCTAAGGACGCAGCCTCTGACCCCCATAAAGCAGACACCTGATTTCCTATAACATTATCTTGAACAGAATGTTGGTAAAAATATGGATGGTAAAGACATTTTGATGAAGTCTCAGATGGAAATAAAGAACATGTTATTGGACAATAAAGGAAAGGCCATTCCTGTCACAATATGACAAAGAACTTGATGGAATTGTGCTTGTGTTATAGTGTTTTGTGAAAGGTAGAACTTGTGAGTAATAATATATATTTAGCTGAAACTATTTCTAAACAAAGTGTTGAAGTTATGGTGCAGCTTCTTCTGACTGCTTATAGTAAAAAGTGAGAAGAGAGAATCAATTTAAAGAGTGAATTACTAATTAAAAGTGAAGCAGAACTTAAAAGATTTGAAAAATTATCAGCCTATCCTTATGATGAAGAATGAGAAAGCCTGTTCTGGAAAGGACACTAAGGAGACCGAATGAGAAGGAGTTAAGCATGGATCAGCCATCTCTACAGAATACAGGAGTTATTCTCCAAAACAATGAAAGAATGACCTAAAGACAATTCAGAGATCTTCAGGGCTAACCCTCCCATCACAGGTCCAGAATACAAGGCCTGGGGACACAGCAATTTCAAAGGAGGAGCCCCTGGTGCCTGCAGGGCCTTGGAGCCTCTGCCCAGCACCATCTCACATCACAGGCTGCACTCCCTGCTCTCTTGTCATGCTTCTCAGATGCTCCAGGTTCAGCTCCGGCAGGGCTTCTTGCAACACAAGCCACCATGTTCACCTTTCTGGAGGACACAGGCAGCAAACTTTGGTGAATTCCATGCAATGCTGACTCCACAGGGTGGCCATGCCCTGGGGGCTTGGCTATCCCTACCTAGATTTTAAAGGACAATATCAAAAGAGTCATGGGACAGATCCCAGGCACAGAGCTCCCACAAGAACTGGCCACCCAAAGCTGTGGAGATAGAGCCTTAGGAGCTCAATCACTGCTTGACAAAGCTGCAGAGGTAGGGCTGCTGCTTCATTGGGTCCAGGAGCACAACCTTTGTCCCAGCATGTTCAGAAAGCAAGACACTTGCCAAAGTATGTCTGGAAGGTGGGCCTGGAGGGCAGAGCATTGAGCCAAAGAAGATTATTCTGGAACCCAAGAGTTTAACATTATTTGCCCTATTCGTTTTTGGTTTTGCTCTAGACCTGTCACTCATTTCTTCTTTCCTATTTCTCCCCTTGAAGTGGAAATATAATATTCTATACCCTTCCCACCATTGTATTTGGAAACACATAACTTGTTTAACTTCACGCATTCACAGCTAGAGAGCAATTTGCCTCGAGATGAATCATATCTTGAGTCTCATTCATATCTGATTTAAATGACATTTAGATGAGATTTTGGACTCCATAAGTCTCCATATACTGACCCGAATCTACCTCTCCAATACTCACTTACTTGTAAATCAAGCTATTGGCAATACAAACTGGGAGTCACTCTCCAAACATGCTTTTCATCCCCCATTACTATTCCATTGCGTGTGACAAACATTCTACCCAAAGTATTTCCTCCCAATTTCCACTTAAGGAAATACCTCCAACTCTTCAAGGTCCAATCAGATTTCATGGAGTCTGATTAGGTGTTTGAATTTCTTTCTCCTCCTAACTCTCATAGATCCATGTTCATACTTACTTTATGTTACTTCCATGTTACACAGAGTAAGATGATGTGTAAATATCACCCACCTAGAGATAAGTTCCTCCAAGTAATGAACTGTGACTTTATATACCGTGTAGCCCCAAGCTCACTTCTTTATTCGTTATGATTGCTCTATAAATATCTGAGGAAATAAAATACAGGTAGTTGGATAAACTATCATTATCACCTATTTACTTGATGAATAATACTATATTAGATGGAAAGAGAATGAAGAATACAGAAAAAATAAATCGCTTACTATCTTCATATGCCTTATATATCATTGATAATCTCTTTTGATTGAAAAAAAGTCAGTTTTAAATTAACTATTAATATTACTCATAGTTGTCAATGTCATTCATTTCCAGTATGGAAATAAGAAAATATATGAAAATAAATTAAAGATAAGTTTTCATATAAATAAAAGGTAAAATGCAATTCAAGGCTAACATAATAGCAAAGGATAAGTAATGTAATCTAAAGTTTCTAGTAGGTTCTTACTTAGGCAATCTTCATGCCACATATTAACACAAAAGAAGCTCCGTCAGTATATTACAAGCACACTAGTTTTATTTAGTTAGAGCATATGCTATCTATTTTATCGTTATTTTAATTTAAAATTCAGAGAGAGTGTTTTGGGTGGGTGGGATTTTTTTTTTTTTCATTTTACAGATAATCAATGTTTATAGTGGAAAAACTAGAAAATGTAAAAGCAAAGTTCAAGGAAAGAAAGACATTATTATGCCATTACACAAAGAACATTGCTGGGGACATCTTAGTATACATTCATATATATATATATATATATATATATGTATATATACACACACACACACACACACACACACACACACACACACACGAATGTTAAAGCATCCATATATAACATATGTAAAAACTCATCTCACACTACATACATGGTTTTGAAAACTATTTTTCTCCCCAAATACAGACATTTTCCCATTGATAAATACATGTTGACATTATAATTTTAATGGATAAAAATTTTCTTACTCAATACTTTTTGTGCACTTAAAAGGCTCACAGGTTTTAACTATTATAAACAACACTTCAGTGAACATCCTTTACATTCATCTTTGATCATTTGTTCAAATATTTTCCTAAGAAAAAAAACTTGATGTGGAATCGTTGAATATACAATGAGTGGTTTAACGATATTTGAAATGTTGTTAGAGCTCTCTGGGAAGTCTTCACTAATTTAACGCCAGCAAAAAGATATAAACTGATGGTAGATATTAAATTTAATATGTGCTTGTTGAAAGAAGAAAATAATCACTCAGAGCTGTTTTAATTTTGGCACAGTTGTCCAGCCACCTTAATATCATGAGTGCTTTTAATTATGAGGAACAAGACCTGAATTAGACCCTTCAGCTCCCAAATACTAGGAACTATTGCCAAGTGGCATTTTTATACTTTAACCCAGACTTTTAATTAACCCTACTAGAAAAAAAATGACTTATTTTTTAAAAAAATCAAATAGCAACAACAAAACCAAGCTAGAACTGGATGGAGGCTTGCCTCACAGTCGATCTCATTTCAATGAGATGAGCATGGACACCTTTTCTCAGTCTTTCTCTGTGTTCTTACACCTTTGTACTTCTGAGATTTCTTGTTTTACATGAGTCTGATCCTTGGAACTTGCTCAGTTGGAGGGAGGGTTATGATTAAAAGAACACCTCCCCGCTCCATCTTGTTGGCTGTGTACCTTTCCTGATGATATCTCTCCACCTGCTTTAATGATCTGTTCTCAGCAGGTGGGAGAGGGCAAGGATAAGCCATGCCACTGTGGAATTCATGGAACATGATCTGTCAATATAATTGGCACCCTATCTGTCAGAGCATCTTTTAGGAACTGACAAGTAAGAGACACATAATCACTGGGCACAATTTTCTCCTTGAAAGTAAAATAGAACTTAATAAACATAATGTCCACAAGGTGCACAGACAAAAGCAGTTCTCCTGGTGCCCTTCTGAGTATTTCACTGCCACTTGCCATCCCATGCATCTTGTAATAAAGGGACCTCTCAAACAAGGATGAATGATTTATAACACTTTCAAGTTGTCGGAATGTAGAGTGGCCATTCGTTCCTACTGATGAGTGGCAAGCTGAAGTATAACTTTAGGGAAGCTAACTATGCCCTCAGATTTTGTATCTTTTCCTTGTGCTTCAAGCTTTCTCTGGACTTGAACTTACCCTTAAGCCTCCTAAAACTCTAAGAAGGAAAAACAAGAATGGAAATGTTTTATGCAGGATAGAAGTGGGCACCGACACATCCTAACAACATCCACTGGAAAAAAAAAAAAAATCAAAACACACAAAGAATTGGAAATTGAAAGGCAAACGGGACTAAATTACTGCTATATGAAGCCAGATCTAAGTTTCACTTCTTACCTGTGCAATTTCAGAAAAGTTTGTCTTTACAATGCAATTTCCTCATTTGCTAAATAACAGATAGACAAGGATTAAATAAGAAACTAGAGGGGGGAAATAACTGAATAATTTATGACATTCTGTAGTCACATAGTGAGCTTATCTTTGGCTTGTGATGGCTGATTCTGTTTTCTCTTTAATATTATTTTTTCCATAGGTTATACATTCTCATGGTACAAAATGCAAAGGCACAAAAGGAAGAGCATGCAATGAAAACTTTCTCTCCTGTCCTAAACTACAAACGCTGGTTTCCCTCCTCTGAGTTAACAAATTTTATCACTTTCTTTTATATTGCTTCAGAGGTATTTTATGTATATACAAGGAATTAACTCTCTGAATATACATGCATATGTACATTTAATCTTTTTATCCTATAGTATATAAATATTAGGATACCTTGATTTTTTCACAGTTAATATGAAGATCTTTCTATATTAGGACATAAAAAGCTCTTCTTATTCCTTTGTATAGTTGCATAGGATTTCTATGGAATGCTATATCACTTAATTACTCTCCATCGATGGATATTTAGTCTGTTTCTAATATTTTGCTACTTTAAAAAATTGCACTATATAAACTTAGATATATATCTTTTCACATATGCAAAGTATATCTTTAAATACAAATTCTTAGAAATCGAATTGCTGGTTCGAAGTACATTTTGTTATTTTGTATTTATTATTTTGATAGCTTTTTATTTTTATTTTTTTATTGAAATTACAGTAACATTCAATATTATTTTATATTAGTTTCAGGTGTACAGCATAGTGGTTAGGTATTTATGTAACTTGCAAAATGATCCCTCCAATTATTCTAGTACTCACCTGGCACTATATGTAGTTATTATAATATTGTTGACTATATTCTTTATACTATACTTTATACCCCATAACTATTTTTATAACTAGCAATTTGTAATTCTTAATTTCTTCACTTTTTTCACCCAACCCACTAACCTTCATCCCACCTAGAAAATACCAGTTTGTTCTCTATGAGTCTGTTTTCACTTTTTATTTATTTTGTTCTTTAGATTTCGTATATAAGTGAAATCATATACATTTGTCTTTCTCTGACTTATATCATTTAGCGTAATACCCTCTATTTCCATCCATGTTGTCACAAATGGTAATTTACTGATGAACATCTGAACTGTTTTTCATAGTAGATGCACCAGTTTGCAATCCCACCAACAGTGCATGAGGGGAGAGTTTGTTTTCTCAACATCCTGGCCAGCGTTTGTTGTTTGTTGATTTATTGATGATGGCCATTATGACAAATGTGAGGTGATTATCTCATTGTGGTTATAATTTGCACTTCTCTGATGATTAGTGACATTAAGCATCTTTTCATATGTCTATTAGCTATCTGTATGTCCTCTTTGGAGAAAAGTCTAGTCAGGTCCTCTGTCCATTTTTTAATTGTATTTTTAGTTTTCTTAGTGTTAGGTTACATGAGTTTTTAATAAATTTTGGATATTAACCCGTTATCAGATGTATCATTGGTGAATATCTTCTCATATTCGGTAGGTTGTCTTTTCATTTTGTTAGTTTTCTTTGCTGTACAAAAACTTTTTTAGTTTGATGTAGTCCCATTTGTTTATATTTTTTGTTTCCCTGGCTCAAGGAGATAGATCAGAAAAAAATATTACTAAGAGCAATGTCAGAGAGTTTATTGCCCATGTTTTCTTCTGGGAGTTTCATGGTTTGGGGTCGTACATTTAAGTCTTTAACCCATTTTAATCCATTTCCTATTCTCATATACAGAATAAGAAGGTGGTCTAGTTTGATTTTTTTTTGTTTGCATGTATCTGTCCAGTTTTCCCAATAACATTTATTGAATAGACTTTCTTTATCCCATTGTATATTCCTGCCTCCTTTGTCATAGATTAATTGACTTTATAGGTGTGGGTTTATTTCTGGGCTCTCTATTCTGTTCCATTGTCTATGTGTCTATTTTTATGCCAGTATTATGCTGCTTTGAATACTACAACCTTGTAATATAGTTTGATATCAGGTAGTATGATGCCTCCAACTTTGTTCTTCTTTCTCAAGATTGCCAGGACTGTTTGGGGTTTTTTATGATTCCATATAAATTTTAGGATTATTTGTTCTAGTTCTGTCAAAAATACCATTGGCATTTTGATAGAGATTGCATTAGATCTGTAGATTTTTTGAGGTAGTATGGACATTGGAAGAATGTTAATTCTTCTTGATAGCTTTTTAAAAAATTGCTCCCCCTGTAGAAATTATAACAATTTACATTCCTACCCAATGCATTTGAAAGAGTCAGTTCCTCCAATCTCTTGTCAAGTGATATATATGTCAAACTCGTATGCAAAATTGGTATCTCAGTATAGTTTTGATTTGTGTTTTTCATATGCAAATCAATGAGATTGGGCATCTTTTCATATATTTGAACCATAAAATTCTTTTCTGCGAACTGTATTTTGATCATTTTTTTGTTATTGGAACATTGGAGTTTGTTATTAGAAAATGAATCTTAGAAAAACTAGTCCTTGCAAGTATGTTTTCTTGATTTGTCATTGGCCTTTTGACTTTTGCTTAATGTGGGTTTTGCACATAGATGACGGTGATGATGATGATCTAAATTGAGTTTACCAATCTTTTTCCTTATGAATTAGAGTTTTATTTTTCATATATAAATGTTCACATATATAACAATTACACACACATATGTATGGAATTATTCCATGGTAACTTCTAAAAATTAGGTTTCAGTTTTTTACATTAAATCTATGATTAATTTGTAACTTTTTGGTGTACATTGTAAGGTTGGGATTTAATTTCATTTTATTTTCCTAGTGGTTACTCAACTAACATAGTATCATGAATTGAATCCTGGTTTAGTCTAAGGGTCGTTACCTATTTAATACTAATACACATAGTTTGAATCTGGAAGTTTATATGAAATAGATAAAAAACAAAAAATGTTGGAAAAAGCTATTGGTTGATGGTCCCGAGGCCCAGGAACCAGGCTTAAATTTATCTCTGATTTTATTAATTAATCAAGTAGTTTTTTCTCTGTTTCTAGTATCACCCTCTTCCAATAAATATATATTACACTGCTGCCAGGTTAATAAAAGACAAATATAGTTGTTTTCATACTTAAAATCGCTCAATAGTTTCACAACACATATGAGATCAAGTCTAGATTTGTAATATGGTATTCTTCTTATTACACAAATGTTCCAGCCACCTGTTAGATTATCTCTCTCATATTTCATTTTCAGTTTAAATTTTAGCAAATTTAATCATGTACCATATCTCTCCAAGAAGACTATATATATATATATGCTCTGTGAGAAGAAAGACCAAGGTCTCATCCACTACATTTGAATATATGGTGATAAAACATAAGTTATTGAACTAAAGTTAGTTCACTTGTTAACAACTATCTAATGTCTTTCTGTGCAACTCTTTTAGCAAATGTCTCTAAGCATCAGGTTTTATACCTGCAGAAGAGATTGGGTAATTATGTCTGGCTCCACCTAATTTACAAGGAAGAATACTGGCTAAAATATTTATGTATAGTTTTACAGTGTTAAGGCAACTATAAGAAATTCTGGAATCATACATAGAGATTAAAATGGAAAGACTGGTTCTTTAGATTTAAACTTTTAATATCTCATACATATAGAGTAATAATATTTCTCAGTCTCCTAGTATTGCATAACACTGACAAAAAGAATCACAGTTCAGATAAGATGAATATGCAAATATCCTCAAATAAACACTGTCAGTAGCCTCATGGGTTACAAAATAACCATGGAAATGTAGCAACCACAGATCAGACATTCTGAACGTGAAATCTGCATTAACTCCAGATTGCAGCTTCCAGGATCTCTTAGAAGGACGGCACATTGGATCCTGTCCTCAGGTCACCCAGATATCATTCTTTCTTTAGGTGAAGAGTTGGGAAATGCTGAAGCATTTCATCCTTTTGCTTGATCTGTGAGAGATTTTAACTGAATGATAGGGTACCACAGAAACCCATTGCTCTAGGACAGATGGCCACACTCTCTCTGCCAGCATGGCTGAGAGCACATGTTATTGCCAAGGAAGATAGGCTGCAGGGGAAGTTTGTGAGCTGTTATTCCAGGGACTTTTGCTCAAAAGGCTATCACCTTTTTAGTCTACATCTGGGAGTCCATTTTAGTTACAGCTGCCAGTTAATGAATAACTCCACAATGCATCAAATTCACTTGGTATCCACCACCCCCAGTCAGAAAGAAAATGCTGCAATGATTGAACTTATACACTGTGTTTATTTTAATCAGCACCTGGCATCAAAGTCAACTGACATATGCAGGAAAACCACCAGGCCAGAGGGGTTCCACGCAGGCTTGATTTTTGCCATAACAGAAACATTAAGCCAAATCATGGGCTCTCTAGAGGGAAAAGGAGAAGTGGAAGAAAAAAAAAATCTTCTTTGTAATTACTGCTGATCCTTTGTATTTAAAAAATAAAGTGAAATGCAAAGTTTAAATCTTAGTTCTTAGACTTTAGCTTTTCAGTTTTATTAGATTGTATTACATCCCTCGTTAAAACTCATCTAGGATTTCCCATTGATACCGAATAAAATGCAAAATCCTCAACATGACTGCATGTCCCTAGGCGGTCTGCCTATTCCTACTTCTGTATGCCAGCACCACTGGTTTTCTTTCTTTTGCTTGAATATTCTAAGAGAACTTAATGTTCCCTCTGCTTCCAGAACTTGCTTCTTGCACTTCCTGTAAATTTTGCTTACAATTAAGGACTCACTCAAATTCGTTTTTGATTACCCTGTCTAAAACAGCCATCTTCTTCATGTCCCCTCTTGCTCTCTATCTCATTTTCCATGTTTCATGTCCCTAATAGCACGTCACTAACACACACATGCACACACAACACACATACATGCAAACCACACACACACACACACACACACACAACACACACATATGGAATACCAGCAGACACAAAGTGGACACTCATTAATATTAAATCAGTGAAATCAGTGTATCCGTGACAAATATTTTTAATATCGTGGTGAAATAAACATACATTTCTAAGAAATGAAATGGGTAAGCACAGGGTAATGATGTGTTTGAAAGGAATGGAGGGCTCCTTAAAAGAATGTAGAATTTAATGGTTTGAGTTGAGGTGGCCACTGCATTGCTATGCCAAAGAGCTCATTTCCCTTTTTTCCTTTTACAGCTGTCTCTCTTTTGGAAAGCTCATAACCTAAAGAAGCTGGTGGGAAACAAAATGCAATAATTAGACTATAAAATTTATTCTTAAGATAGTCTAGTAGTTTAAAAAGGTTATTGCTCTAAAACAAAAAAAGTATTTAAAAACAACCTGTAGTTTCAAAAATCAGAGATATTTCTATTCCAATTATTTTCTATTCTGATAATGTGTTTTCATTGCAAAGCATTTCAAACCGTAACCAGTATTTTTAGTTCCAAAGGTGAAAATAAAGTTCTGCTCTTTCTAATAATGTTTTTGGTCTCCATGATTTCAAAAGTGGATTTGTTTTTTTCAAATTAAATGTAGCAGCTCAATGAGCCTATGATGTAGCCTTTTAGATGCCAGAAAGAAAATAGAAATGGACATGTTATTAATGGTTAGAAATTAGTTCATTCTGTCTGGCTGGGGAAACTCCCCTCCTGCTTTAAATACTGAAACTCATATTCATATCAGGGTGATAAATCACAGGCTGATCACTGAAAACATGAGGAAGCATCATATCAATAAGCAATTCATTGAGGAAAAAGGAGCCATAACATCCTCAGTGGGTTCTAGCTGACTTCCCTCCAGAATGCTGATAGTTTTATGTTACAACATCATGTCTTCTTTCCTTTCATATGGGTGTGTAAGTGAAGACTGTGATCCCTTTGTACACACGTGAGCAGAGACTCTTAAAGAGATGGCAGAGTAAATCAGAAAAAGACTCCTAGATGTGAAATCAGGCACCATAGGTTCAAATCCTGGCTCTACACAGTACTAGGTGAGTGGCCTAGGGCAAGTAATTTAACATCTCTGAAAACCAGTTTATTTCTACAGTTACATATCATGAAGGGATACAAAGAGAATAAAACAAGACAGTGAGAAAATATCTAACATGCAGTCAAGAAAATAGATTTTCAGTGAAAGGTTTCTTTCTTCTTTTCTCTCTTTCTTCTTTCCATTTCTACTTCAAAACAAAAATGACTCTGTATAGTTAATGTAAAATTGGGGATTTTAAAACAAGTAGAAAAATCAATAGAAATACATGGGGCTGCACCTCCTATAACTAAAAATGACCTGCTTGCATCTAAATAGAAAATAAATGTCATTTCTTAAAATTATTGTTCTTTTTTTCCTTGTTTTAGCCATATTCATTATCTTATAGTAATTTTCCAATGTGTAAAATTGTAGATTCTTCTAAAACTGTGATAATATTAATTTTTGAATCCAATATTACTTTCTCATCATATTATTTCAGCAAATATTTAAAGAACATGACTATGTGTCCCAGGCTGTATCACAGGCTGGAAACGATAGGTCCTTATTCTCAAGGATATCCTAGTCTAGCAGTGAGAAGCATACATAAATCAACAATTGCATTACAGTAAGGTAAATATTATAAATAAAGGTGTAGAAAAGGTGATGTTGAAGCATAGAAAGGAGCTTGTAAGTTTGGCTGGACAAGTATAGAGAAGAAGGATTTAGAAAAACTTCCTCGGATGAAATGACCTTTGAGCCAGGGTTGGCAGATGGAAGTATGGGTCTAAAGCTCAGAAAAAAAGAAATTTGCAATATACATTTATAGTTCTAAATGTTTTAATAGTGAGAGTAGAGATAAGATTGTTCAAGGTCAGTGTGTAGAAAGAAAAGAAAAACAGTCTGCTATTAGATTATTCTTTTATTAGTCAGCTTTTTCTGTCATAACAAATAACCTTAGTATATCAATAATTTACAGAAAAAGGCACTATTTCTTGCTCACTCACCTTTTAATGAGAGTTGTGGTTGACCTCAGCTCTGCTGGTCATCACTGAGCTGGGCTGAGCTTGACTGAGCCCCATGAATCTTCTCTTCCCAGGACCCAGTGTAAAGGAGGACTCATAATCTTGGAATGGTTTTTTTTTGGTGGAGGGTAGCAGTGATAGAGACATAGTCAAATCACACACACACACACACACACACACACACACACGCACACAAATTGTAATTATGTGATGAGATGGAGGTGTTAGCTAAAAATAAAAAAATAAAGTCAGAAAAATGAGCCTATCCAATTTAAAGATATTATATTATACAGCTACAGTGACTAAGCCTGTGTGTTATTGGCAGAGGGATAGACACAGAGATGAACTGAACCCAGGAATAGACCCATACAAATAAACCAAACTGAATTTTTGACAAAGATTCAAAAACAATTCAGTGGAAAAAACATAAGCTTTTCAACAAATGATGCTTGAACACTGGACCTGTATTGGTTTAAAAAAAAATGAACATCAACCCAAGTCTCAATATTATACAAAACTTAACTATGCAAAAGTTAATTCAAAATGTATCACAAACTTAAATGTAAAATGAAAAATTATAAAATTTATGGAAACTATTAGAAAATTATTGAGATTTATAGTAGGCAAAAGTTCTTACACTTGACAACAAAAGTATGACTCATAAAATGAAAAATGAATATATTAGATTTATCAAAATTCAGTTAGGAAATCATAAGTTCAGTGTATAATAGTAGAGCAGTCGACTCCTTAATATCTAGAAATAACTCATTTCAACAAATATTGAGAAGAAACCATATATTCAGATCATGTTTTTTATAAAAGTTAGAAACCAATAATTAAACATCAAATTAACCCTTTTCTCAAATTTGGAAATTAAGAGAAAAATTCCAAAAATGTTGTGTATCAGGAAGAAATCAGTATAAATTATAAAATATTTAGTACTATGTGACAGTGAAAACAAAAATACATATATAATCTTGTGAAATTCAGGAAATATAAGTTAGAAAGAAATTTATATTCTTAAATACATATACTAGAAGGGAAGAAAGATTTAAAACTTAAATGTGAACATTCAAAAAGTTAATGAGAGCAATTAGTAAATAAAAATAAAGTATAAGGACAAAAAATAGTAAAGGCAAAAATTAATAAGATACAAAATAGTTTAAAAGGTCATGCTCCGTGGTCCAGAAAATCAGCACTGACCAGAAAGTCATGTTGGTTGTACTTGATCCTCCTGTTCATATATGTTAATAGACCCTCCACGATTAGCTATCACGATGTCACTGTTATAAAAAGAAAATTTGTTAACAGTATAATGTAGTAATTACAAGCACAGTCTCTGGAGCCAGACTGCCTGGATATAAACATTATTTTAATCATTTTAATCATTTACTAGCTGTGTGACTTTGAGCAAGTCATTTATGTTCTCTATGTTTTACTTTTCTCATCTATAAAATATGGATAATGATAATAACTACACTTAGGGTTGTTTTAAAGATCAAATGAACCATACATGAAGAATGCCTAGAATATTTTCTGGCGCATTTTTTAATGGTTGCAATTAGCCATGTCTCTAATCCCCTGCCCCGACAAAGTGATGGTAAGACAACTGTCATTAAGAGATGGATTCCATTTACCACCCCTGGAATCTGGCCTGGCTTGGCCTCTTGCGTTAGCAGGCAGAAATGATGTCATGCCAATATCGTGCTTAGGCCTCAAGAGGCTGTGCATGCTTTCACCCTCTCAGACCCTCCTTTTGCTATGGGAATAAGCTAAAGATAACCTGCAGGAAGACAGGAGTCCACACAGACCATAGTCAAGTCTATCCAATCAAAGGTTTCTGAGAGAACAGACAAGGTTAGCAAAACTAACCATAGGTGCATGAAGGAGGCCTGCAAAGACCACAAGAGTCTCCCAGTTGAATGCCGTCTAAATTTTTAACTGCATAACAGTAAACTAAATGGATGGTTCTTGTTTTAAATTTTGCAGTGATTTGCTTTGCAATAATAGCAAACTGATATAGCTATCATTCCTATAAATGAATTTTGATAGCACCCCAAATCCTTTGACATTCTAATCAAGAAGAGTCTATGTTCCTTTCTCTTGAATCTAGAGAGATTTATAACTGCTCTGACCAGTAGAATGCAGAAAAAGTGATGCCATATGACTCCTGAGGCTAGGTGAAAAAAGGTCAGGTCATATCCACCTGATTCTCTTGGACCATGGACTCTGAGAGAAGCCAAGGATCAAGTGAGATGCCTGACTACACTGAGACTGTCATGTTATAGAGGCCACAGGTAAGTGCTCTAGTCAACAGCCTCTGTTGAGCTCCCAGCAACAGCCAGTGTCAACTGCTAGCCACATAGTTGAGCCATCTCGTAGATTCAACCTAGTCAAGACTTCAGATGACACTACCCTCAACTGACATCTAAAGGTAATGGTGTGGAAGACCCCAAGTGAAAATTACCCTGTCAAGCCCTTCTTGAATTCTTGACCCACAAATTGTGAGCAAAATTAAATAAATGTTTTAAGCTGCTCAGTTTAGAATAGGTTGTTACACAGCAATAATAGTATGCAGAATACCACTATGTGTGACTGATTCATAGTAGGAAAATTAAACAGTGTTTGTAGGGGGGTCTGATTCCCCATTAGAAAATTCTGAAATCGAAATAACACCCTAAAATACGTAGGAACTGATGAAGGGTTATCAACTTTATACGAAGGTGGGAAATTGCCTGGCCCTTTACCCACAGCCCACCATTCCCCAATGACAGTGTCTCTCTTGCTTCTAAGAAAGCTACTTTTAATAGCATAATGTACCTTCTTTTGGAGGAAGGCCAAGATTTAGAGTTATGCAGACTTTTTCAAGGTTAACTTGGAGCTGAAGACCCTAGAGTAAAAAAGAATCTGGGTCTTTAGTCTCCTCTGATTTGTGCTTATCTTTAAAGTTTTTATATAGCAACCAATGTATTTGGGTCCCACAAGCTAAAGTGGAAGTATTTTGTTTTGTTTTGTTTTTTAATTCACACTCTTAAAGTATTTAGCTCATTTTTCCATAAAAACTGTCTGCGGAGTTCTCTTGGGATGCAAGAATCCATGGAATAGAAAAGAAAATACTAAATATCATGCAGAGGCACACTGGTGTTTGCATTTTAAACTTTACCCAACTGAATGAATTTCCAAGAGTTTATATTTTTAGGCCACTTTCCCATGACCCAGAACTATTGGTGACTGAATGTCAGAGCTCGATGGAAAAGAACCAGAGTCATTTGATATTTCCCCTGCTGCTTTTTCTTGTGGTGCTAAGTTCCCAAATCCCTCACTAGGGAAGAAATGTCTAAAAGCACTTCACTAGAATGACAGGTACATGCTAAATATTCGTTGTGGCAGGCTATGTTTTTGCACATTTTCCTACTAATGGAAGTAACTTTAGAACAAGACATGTTATTTAGGTTTGGACCTATTAGTTTGAGGTACATGGTACAGAGCATCTATTTTGAGATCAAGCAGAGCTGAGCTCTATCAATGGCTCTAACATTAATTGGCTACGGGATTTTGGACAAATCATCTAATTATTTTATGCCCCAGTTTCCTCATCTATAAAATATGAATGATAATACTTATCTCGAGACAGTGTATGTAAAGGCATCTAGCACAGTGTTTGACAGAAAGTAATTGTCCACTAAGCGTCAGAGCTTACATTTAAAACCAATGCCCAATTTCACATCGATCTAGTTACCTGTGCAATCCTGGATAAACTCTCCCCCATGCCATAGTGTATCCAACAACAAAGTGAGATTTACTTGAAACTAATATACTATATGCCAGGTATACTTAATTTAAAAAAATTAAAAATTAAAATTAAAAGAGATGTTACCTAATTCAAATGTAAAATTAGGTGAATGAATTTTTCTTTTTAAATACAAGGCACCCTTTAAAAGGAAAAGAGGATAATGGTGATTATGACCATAACTCTGAAAATTAATGATAATAATAGTATTTATTTGGGAATTATTTGAGAATCTTCTACAGGAATCTCAGCAAGCTTCTCAAATGTTCTTTTGAAGGATGCTTTTAGATGTTATTGTTACTAAAAAAAAAAAGTCAAAGTCAGGATGACTGAACAAGAATAAAGAGGTAAAATTTACATTACAAACACGTCCTCAACACATGGACTTGCAGGTATCCCGAATAACAAACATACTTCCTGTTTTGCTCTTTTTACCCTTTTTTCACCATGCCATTCTGTACTCACACAAGCTCTCGTGTACTCAAATTTCACATCCTGTTCTTTTATCTGATCACACTTGAGTGAAAGTTAATTTGTGGACATGGTTCCATCGTGTAGCAATTAGTACTTCTACTTTACATGCAGAAGGTCCTGGGTTCACCTCCCAGTGGAGCCACAGCCCATCATTCACAGCCAAGCCCAATGTCTGATCTCAGAAGCTAAGCAGAGTTGCGCTTGGTTAGTACTTGGATGGGAGACCACCTAGAAAGACCAGGTGCTGTAGGCATAAATAATAATAAATAATAATAAAAAAAAAGAAAGTTAAGTTGTGAATTTCTAGGTGGCACTTTGGTGCACTGTGAAATGTGTAAGCAGAAGATGCCCAAACTCACTCATTGGCTGGAGAATGAACTGGGGGAAAGGTGGCAGGAAGTAGGATGACATTTTGAGAGGTTTAGATAGGGAGGAGATTGGAGAGTAACTAAAGAGATTCCTGTTTCCCACTAACGCCTCGCAGTTGACAAAGTAACCCAAATGTTCATTCTGCTTTAGGTGTTCTGTGACCAGTGATAGCAGAACTTTGAACCCTTTTCAAGATTATTTCACCTTCTGAGACTCTACTTGGCTATCTATAAAATTGAAATAATTATAACAGTGGTGTGCTAGTAAATGTTTAACAGTTAACTCGGTGAAGAAAAAGCCTTGATTTGTAACACTTGCCAAATTCTGTGGTGTAAATAGACTTACAACAGCCAATTTCAAGCTACCAATGTGACTTTATTGAATGCAGAATTGGGAAGAGATGTTCCACAGAACAAGATTATACAATATTTCCGCTATGCATAAACAACCTGGAGAATATAGATAATAGTCAAATGAAGTAAAATAATTACAAAGTAATTAATGTGAGTTTTTACCATTGTTTTTAATATAATTTAAAGCTTTCTCTAATTTTAATAATGTCTATGTTTTACAAACTGTTCTTAAAATTCTGAGAAATGTAACATCTACTCTTGTTGGTGTGGATCAGCTCTACCTCACTCTGATTATATTTGCTTAAAGGCTTTTTGAGAATTATCATGCCACATTTTTATTTGAGTCTTAAAGAAACAGTATTTAAAGGTATTACTTTATACCTTTCATATTTAGCAATCCCGAATAACCTTATCGGTAACTTTGGATGTTGAAGAAATTGATGCAGTAAGTGAACGAGATAAACAAACAGAGACGCATGGACACAGACAATAATGTAGTGGTTACCGGAAGGAAAGGGAAGAGGGGAGAGGTGGATAAGGGTAAAGGGCATCAAATATAAGGTGATGAAAGGAAACTTAACTTGGAGTGGTGAACACACAATGCAATACACAGATGATTATTGAACTGCACACTTGAAACTCCAATAAATTAAAAAAGAAAAAGAAAAAAAAGAAATTGATGATACTCAGATTTTAATTGCATCGTTCCTATAGCTTGGTTTAAACGCCTGCCATCTTATCAGAGATAATGGTAGAAACTTTAGCAACTATCGAGGTGACTGGAAAGTGTGACAGAGATGGCATCAACAACAGCAAGGGTCTAGAGAAGAAATGGATTAGGGAAATAATTTGATAATGAAAAAGAATATGTAAGAAGGGGAGCGGGGGGAAAAGGAAGTTGAAGAGAGAGAAAGAGAGGCTAAAATCAGGTAAAGTTTATTAAATGGAAGAAATCAGGTTTCCAGGAAAATTTTTCAGAATTAAATTATCTTATACGAGCAACATCTTTTTATCAGAGTGAAAAAGAATAAGCAATAACAAAGATCCAGAGATGAGAAACAATGAAAGATCTTTAGTAAATTTAAGAGGTTTCTTTCTTTTTTTTTACTATTAGTACTAACAGAGAAGATATTTCCTTGGGCAGGCAGAACTAACATTTCAATGTTTATTTTTTAAGAAATGGACAGAGCATTTTAAGATAAAAGTCAAAAGCTATGACACATGCTTAACAAAGAGTATGTGTTGAGTGTTAATGTCAGTTTATTTCTTTTTTTTAACATCCATACACTTTCCCAATTCCTGGAAAAAACATAGCCCGCAGGGTGATGGGGATAGAAATATCTCCAACTAAGTTAACCTGGCAGCGCTGCTTTATTCAGGCAACTGGAAGGCAGATGGAGAAGATTTTGAAGTTCAGTCAGAGCACTTACTTTTATTCCTAGCATAAAATGTGTACAAACAAGCCTAAAGGTTTTGAAGCATCTGAAAGACAGATAAAGATTGGATAGAGTGAGAAACAGGAGGTCCACAAGCAAAAGATTTAGAAAGAGAGGGAAATGATGTTCTAGACTATGTCTAAGATGACTGCTTGTAATACTGTGTGTGTATCTTCCCACATGCATATATGCCCACGCACACTCAAAATGTAGTGGTTCAAATCATTAGTTAGAATTGGACATTTTTTTTTCTTTTAGGTAATAAAAAGAGAAGGATTTATTCATTTTTTTTAAATACAAAGAGAAAACATCCTCATGTGTCATTAGAATTTAAGTAGAAGTCATCACAATTATTAAATATGGAAAACTGGTAGAAGCTGAGTTTGCTGTTATCATTAATTATTCTAAGACGTAGCTCTAAGAACATCTGCTTTCAAAAATCAGTTTTCTTTTGAAATATTAAAAAAATAATTCATGCAATAACTAACCACATATATATGCTGAGAATGATCGTAAAATCTATAACTACAAAAAGGACTGTATTATGATGGAGAAATGCATATGATAATGAAAAAATAAAGTCATTTATCAAGCATGTTAAAGGTACAGTGTCTCCACCTACTGTAGAGTAAGAGGATGCAAATCCTCAGTGTCTTGATGTTTGTCCATTTTCTCTGATCTTTGTTTTCCTCCATTCTCCACATTAGGCTTCAGAGGAAGATGTACTTGTTTATGGTCCAGGGAGGCCCCTTGCTTTTCTTTCATTTGGGAACAGACATCATCCATGAAGTGAGAGTGAGGTTATTATTTCCAGGATCCCCCCCACCATACACACACACACATCTCCACCATCAGCTAGTTTATTTCTAAGCAATTGTCCTCTGTTTCTTCTACATTGTTTCCCCTTAAATTCTTCTGTTTTTAATTTCCGGAAATTTGTAATTTGGTCCCAGGTTTACTACTTTGGTGAATATCCTGGCAAGGACGAAGAATCCTTGATTTGCTACTTGATTCTGGGTTTAGCATATAATCCCTTCACAGGGGAGATAGTAGAAATGATATGTTTCTTTAGATCACGGGAAAGTCAAACCTAGAAAATAATGTCTCCAAGAAAGTATATTTGGTTAACCCTAAGTTGGACACATTAATTACTGGCATGTAGCCCTGCCATGACCCAGCTTGTTAATTCATACAGTTAAATAAATGCTGCAGGGCAAGTCATATCTCCCAAAATACGAGAGCTAATTTATACACCAACCAGAGTATATATGACTTTTTCTTTTAGCTCTGTCTTTTGCTGAATACATACAATGCGTTTGCTGCTGTCCAGGCAAGAATGTCATATGGTTCCAGCTTTGTAAGAATTTACAAAGGTAAACCTCACCAGACTTGGAACTTGAATACAGAAAATTACCTCAAGGGCAGATTCCCATCAGACTCTTCCTCCTGAGTCTGACATGCCATCTTCCCTACAGAAAAGCCACTCTCCTGTACTGTCAGAGGAAAGAAATCTATGCAAATAGTTCCAACATGCTGAATAAAGCTGACGGCTCCCATGAGCAAATCCCATTTGATGCTGGGTATTCTTTAACCATTCCTGTCTCAATGGGCCACAATTTAGAGAAGGAGTCATGTCTAATAGCTTTCTGGATTGAACTGGGGCATCGTAGGGATAAGCGAACTCAGAATATATCAGAATGATTTTGAAGAAGCCTGAATTTTTAAAAGAGCCGGGAATGTGGAGTTGGCTGACCCTGGTTTGAATCACAATCCTACCACTCAGAAATTAATTGTATAACCTTGAGCAAATAAGGTATTTTTTCTGAACCTCAGCTTTCTTATCCATAGAATAGGAAGGATGTTTCCTACCTCACAGAGTTATTTCAAGGACTGAGATAAACCTATGATATGATTTATAATTTGCAAAGCACTTTCTACTCCTATAGCTATCATCAGTGTTTGAGAAAAACTACTATATTTTCCCTGTAAAACATATTTCTTGATTTAGAGCATTGAGTAGAGCAACAAATTCTCAGATGGCATTGTAGCCTGTCTCAAACAAACAAACAAACAAACAAACAAACAAAAGTTAATCAGAGTAGCATGGCTAATTTTCACACCATCAGAAAGAATAACTACTTTTGCCTTCTTTGTGCTTAGACTGATACCTGTAGTTTCACTATTACTATTAGCAGTAATAGTGAAAGATCAAAACCTTTAGCCAATGCTATTACCTAGGGGTGCTTGTAGGTTGTTAATCATTTACAATTTAACTTGAGAGGATTTCAGATTCTGTACCAGAAGGAAATGTGGCTGATAGAAATGCAATTGCGTAGCAGGAGAAGAGCCCTATCTGAGGTGTAATGAGAAGAAAGTATCCACCAGGCCCAAAGATGTGTCTTCCTCAGACACCCAGCTCTTGTCCCAGAGGATGACAGCTGGTGGCAAAATGCAGGCATGGATACTTGCCAATGCAACTCAGTCACTGTGATGGTTCATTTCATATGTCAACTTGACTGTGCCATATAGGCGCTAGATGAAACATGATTTCTGGTATTTCTGTGAGAATGTTTCTGGATGGAATTAGCATTTGAATTGGTAGACTCAGTAAAGCAGATCACCTTCCTCAGTGAGAGTGAGCATCATCCAAGTCTATTGATGGCCTGAATAGGACAAAAAGCAGAAGAAGGAGAAAGTTACTCCTTTTCTTTCCTGCCTGCATGCTAAAACTAGGGCATCCATCTTCTCCTTGAACTGGAATTTATATCATTGGCTCCCCTCATTCTCAAGCCTTTAGACTAGGACTGAAATTACATCGCTGGCTTTCCTGGGTCTCCAGCATGAGACGGCAGACCATAGGACTTCCTAGCCTCCGTAATCGCGTGAGCTGGTTCCTCATAATGAATCTCTTTATACATATATACACACATGTGTGTATGTATATATAATATTTTTATATATAATTGTATGTACATGTACATATGTATATATAATTTTATATTAGCTATTCATTATATATGTATATATAATATATATGTGTGTATGTTTGTGTACACACACATATACATATGTATTCACGCATATACATATGTCCTATTGGTTCTGTTTCTCTGGAGAAGCCTGACTAATATAATCACCTTCCAAATTCAGAGGTGACAGGGGCATTTCACCCAAAGGTCATGCCAGGTGATAGAACAGGAAGTTTCCCCGTGGTAAGAATGGTGCCATCTCTTGGAGAGGGCAAGGACAGCCAGTTAAAGTCAGGCAGTGTTTCCGCCACACACAGGGCCAAGTGAGAAGCCTCAGGCCTCAGTTCCTATCACTCCTACTGGTTACTTGTCTCAGCCACGCTCGAGAGTGACAGCCCAGTTCTCAGCCTCGCTTTGTGACAGGAATTAACAGGCCATATTGCTGCCCCTTTCTTCTAACTACACAGAGGCGGCAAAGTAAGAATCAAAAGTATCACTTGAAAGTACATCTTATTTCAAAAACTGTACATGTAAATTTTTTCTAACGCCTGCTAGACGAAGGAGATCTGATAATGCATGCGCAGCCACATCTCTTACTGTGTTAATTCCCTCCTCTCAGCAGCAAGGAGGCCGAATGCAACAATTCAAGTTTCCTCTAAAGGAGACTCCAAGCTCAGTTCATTTGTTGATGATATTGTTAATGTGTCTAAACTATGTAATTCCTTGTAGAAACATCCTTGTAGAAACAAGGAATTACATAGTTTTTCCTCTTCTGTTTTTTTTTTCCTTCTGCTTCTTTCTTTCTTTCTTTTTTTTTTTTTTTCAATTCCTCTCCCTGCATCTCCAAGAGTCTAATTTGTGAAGAGGCAGAAAGAACACGTTGTACTGGTCTCGGGCACTTGAGCTGCCAGATCTGATTTCCCTGGTAGATGTGGTAGATTGAGGAAAGAACAACTGTGGTTTAAGATTAGATTTATTTTTCTCCATGTGTTCCAACCCTTGACACATTACGCATCGGTCCACTGTCTTCAGCAGAACTGGGAGAATTTTATTGGCTCCCGGAGTGGGGAGACAGAATTTCTCAGAGTCAGGTCAGACCCTCCCTGCTGGCTTGTCAGTTCTTTCAGTATCACTCACAACAAGTCCTGTACATCCTTGAAGAAAACACTAGGAAGAAGGCAGTAGAATATCTTTAGGAGGCAGAATGTGCTAGAAGGGGCATGTAAGGACTACAATTAAATGTTACATTGTTTTTCTCTAACTCTTGACTCCATCATCCTAGATTCCTGTGGCCATACTGTTTTTAAGTGTCATTACAACAGTTGAGTGTAATTTCAAAAGTAACAGCTTTCGAAAAGTACCCTCCCCACTCTCCATCCTTACCACTTTGCTCTTTAAGAATAATTATGTTTTGGGCAGTCGTCGACACCTTAGTGTGAGATGCCATAAAAATTTCTTTGGGGATGGAAGGAAAGCAAAATATGGAATGTACAAAAGCAAGGGCATATTCTGCACCAAGAAAAGTGGAAAAGGAGAGCGAGAACCAGCTGTGTTGCTGTTCACTCTGCGATAGGCACTGCAACAGAGGACAGGGGCAGGGGGTGGCACATTACGAAATAAATTTAGAATTTTTAAAAAGCATCCCTCCTCAAGGACAGACTGAGTGAGTGTCAAACACAATTTTAAAAAAAGAAAAAAGAAAAAGAAAATGAGCAAAAAAGGCAAAAATCAATGGAGGTAAAATAAACGCGAGATAGTCTCTGCTATATGAATATAGTGTAGGGTCCCTTTTTATTTGCTTCTGCTTCTTGATATGAGTTCTCTTGTTAAAATCATCTTATATTTCAGCTTGTTTATCCTCAGATCTTATAACATCTTAGTTTTTTAAATGATCTGAATTGAGCCCAGAAGCCACAGGTCCACCTTTTCCTTATATTTCTCTGCTCGTTCTAGCTGAAGGTATAGCTTGGCTCGCAAGAAATCTCCTTCGATGCCCATTGCTGCCTCTGAATTAGAAGTAGCTTTGCCTTCTGCCAAAGTTAAATAGATTTTGGATCCAGACACGGTATCCAAGAACATGAACACCAGCTCCACAGCCCACATTTATCTAACCTGATGCGGATCCAAAGACTAGGGGCTGAAAAAAAAGGACACTGTCCAGAACCTTTATCACCAACTCCCATGGTCTGTAATGGACAAAAGTTGATTTCAATTTCTCATTTTATAAGGTGAACACACTTTCCCAGAAGACACAGTCTTTTCATATTCTTTTCTACTATCTTATGCATCGGACTCTTCTGAAACCTGATTTGAGATGCCCAGATTCTTATTATGTCTCCATCTTTAAAAATCGCATACCCATTAGAGAATACTGCCATTGCTCTCAGAGAGACTAGAATGGAAATGAATAAATGAACTTTTAAAGATAATTGGCATCCAAAATGCCCTCCTGTCCATTTCTTGACAAGTCCTCTGGGAATCGCATGGTAAAACAACTTGGGATTCTTTGGATGCCTGGTGTGTGGCAGAGCCAGTCGATGGAAATGAGTCTCTTAGAAATAAGGTGGCCTGCCACTTGGCAGCTGCATATTGGTAGAAATTTACTAGCACTGCTCAAAGGCCCGCTTCTGACCTTATTCTGCTGGCTTCTTCTTATCCACGTTCTGCTGCTCTCTGCTCTAGCTACTCATTCTTATATGGTTCAAAATAAGTATTTAGAATCTTCAAATCAAAAGGTTTTTTCTGTAGTTCAATTATCCTAGGGTATATTTTCCCACATATTTCTGTTTAAGGTGATCAAGTGAATTGCTCACAGTCTGTTTTCAGAAAATCCTCAGGACATTTAGTCACTTAACAAATACTTGTTGATCACTCATTATTGAGGCATTAGTCCAGTTGCTGAGGACACAGCAGTGAAAAAGCAAATAACATCCTTGCCGTGAAAAGGCTTGTGTTCCAGCAGAGGGAGTCAGAAAATAATCAAGGAAATAAGCAATAATAATTTCAAATTATTCAAAGTGCCAGGACTAAAATGAACGGGGTTCTGTGCTCCAAAGTGACTGGTAGAGAGAAGTGCTTTCTGTAAAAGAGAGTAACAGCACGTTCCGACTTTAGATCTGGTAGTGAAAGGAGGCTGTTCTGCAAAGGTAAATGTTTAGCTGAAATATAAAAAATAGAAATCAACGAGCCATGCAAAGGCTGAGAGAAGAGGACTTTAGACAAATGGTACAACAAGCGCAAAGGACGTATAGATTGAAGTAAGAAAGATTAATAGTGTTAGGGCAGAAAGTAGGCTGCTCTGGCTGGAACCTTGTAAGCCATGAGGATGGAAAGGTAGGCAGGGACTAGATCATATAGGACTTTGTTTGTAAAATGAAGAGTTTGGATGTAATTCTAAATATAATAAGAAGATATTTTAGTAGGTAGATAACCACCAGCACACATCCATGATTAGCTGAAAGCAAGACCTTGAATATATGTGCCAAAAGCCGGGCCCAAAGGAGCTCCCATCACACAGTTCTGGCTTCATCTCCACCTGCAGAACTCCCGCCGAAATCAACACAAGAGACATCAGAAGGAGTGGGGTTGTGAGATGTATGAATGCACATCTGTATTTGCATTGTTTTCCATTTAGCCTCTTCAATCATCTCATCCAACATGGCCAAACATCCCTAAAACAACATAATTTTTTAGTGCTGAATGTCATAGAGCATTCTCTTAAATTTGACCAGTTTTGGCTGCTTTAGGGTATGTGTTATTAAATGATTTTGTCAAAGGTAATAAAAAAAAGTTATGTTTAATAAGTAGGAAAGAAGCCAATATTTCCAATAAGATGATAAAGGAATCCAATAAAAAATCCATGATGACCATAATAGGAGATAGCTCTCTCTGCATTGCTGTTGGTAAGCTGCCATGTAACCACTGAGCAAGAGACACCTGCTGGACACCTGGAACAAGGATCAACTACAAAAGAAAGAGAAATAGAGAAAACTCATAGTACGAACACTCTAAACTTTTATTATAATTTCTACCAGCAGATACATCTCAGATGAAGAGAGTGAACTACAGAAACTGAGCAGCACGGAAGTTGAGTTTGGGCTTTGGAGTCAGACAGAACCAGGTTTACACCCTCACTCTCTCCACACTTGGTAGCAATGGGGTCTTCTCGCCTTGCACTGTTCCTCATTGCAGGAAATTGTACCTCCATACTTCCAGGTGATTGGAGCCATCCTTGACTCTTCTCTTTACATCTCATGACCAATCTGCCAGTCAATGCTATTAGATTTCATCTTCAATATATATCCAGAACCCGACTACATCCCACCACCTCCATTGCTGCTACCCTTGTCCAAGTCATCAGCATCTCTTGCTAGATTGTATCTTCAATATATATCCAGAACCCAACTATATCCCACCATCTCCCTTGCTGCTACCCTCCAAGTCATCAGCATCTCTTGCTAGATTGTATCTTCAATATATATCCAGAACCCAACTATATCCCACCACCTCCCTTGCTGCTACCCTCCAAGTCATCAGCATCTCTTGCTAGATTTATAAAATATTTTTCTAATTGATCCCAGGCTTTTCTCAGCACCACGCCCAGGACAACCTCTTTAAAAGAGGTTAGGAAGGTATAAATTAATTCACCTCCCTTTGAGTGTGGGCTGGATTTAGTGATCCACTTCCAAAAAATAAAGTAAGGAAAGGGACAACTTATAGAAGAAAAACTAAGCAGATACCACCTTAACCAAGGAAACAAAGCTCATATCACCAGTGGTCAAGTCATGTGAAATGTCACCTACCCTCTGATATGTTGTGATGAGAAGAGCACTTCACCTCTGTGGCAATCTTACCCTAAACAATAAGCCCAGACAAATCATGCATAAATATTAAATAATCCCAAGTTGAGGGACACTCTAGAAAATATATGACCAGTACCCTTCAAAATTCTCAATGTCAGGAGAAACAAAACAAAACTGAGAAAATGTCAGATTACGGAAAACTAAGGAGACATTATGACTAAACACAACATGGTATCTTGGAATGAATTGGAATAGAAAAACATTAGTAAAAAAAAAAAATGGTTAAAAATCTTTAGGTAATAGCAATGTGCCAATATTAGTGTCTTAGTCTTGCAATAGTACCATTGTGGGTAAGAAATTAGTATTGGTGGAAATGAGGTCAATAGTATGTGGGAACAATGTTTGCTATCTTTGCAACTTTTCACTAAATTTAAAATTATTCTGAAATAAAAAAAAACATTTAAAAAAAGAAAAGTAAGCCATTTATTCTGCTCAAAACTCTCAAAAGGCTTCCTATCTTACCAATCGTATGATCTGGCCCTCAATCACCTCTCTGACCTCCTGAGTTCATTCTCATCATGCCGGCCCCTAGATTTCCCTCAAACATCCCTGACATATTCCCAACTTAGGGACTTTGCATTTGCTTTATCTACGTCCTGAAATGCTCTTTCTCCAAATGTTTGTATGGCTGGTTCCCTCAGTTTCTTTAGAATTCTGTTCAAATGTCACTTTCATAGCTGGGCTTTCCTTGATCACCCACCTAAAATTACTATCTCCTTCTAGCACTTTCTAACACTCATATCTGCATTATATTTCTCCTTAACAGTTATTACTATCATACTACATGTTTTATTTATTTTATTTATCATTTGCCTCTTCAACTAAAATGTAAGATTCAAGGGACAGAGATTTCTGACTGCTATAGTCACTATTATGTGACCAATTCCTAGGGCAGTACTGGTACTCTATAAATATTTTTCTAAGAATTAAAATGACCTTGGGTATTTACTTAATTTCTGACTCTGTTTTCACATATGTAAAATGAGGATAATAAGAAAATAATTACCTACATTACAAGTTTCTTCTAAAGTTTAAATGTGATTAAACAGTGTTTAGCATGAAAAATATTTAAGAAATTATATATTATATTGTTACATTTTCATTACTATTATTACTTCTATCATTAATTACTCTTTTCATTATTGATTGTTCACAAGCGGCTACAGATTTTGCAGTGAATTAGAACTGAAATGGAAGACTTGTAATCTGTGATTAACCCCTAATACACACAGGTCTCTACCTGTGACAAAATACATAGCTCCTTTCTCTCATTAGAATAAGTGATTTTCTATCTACTCCTCTGCCAAAGAAGTATCCTTTTTCTGTTTTTTGTTTGTTTCTTTTTTTGCTTATTAGTTTTTTTTTTAATGTTGAGTTAGAATACTGAAAAACACAAGCTTTAAGCCAAAATAGGTTTTATTTCTGAGTCCAAAAAAAATTTGAGTCATTCTTCACAGAGTCTTCTCCACTAGAAAATCACTGAGCTCCTTTGCAAAATGGCAATAATAATACCCGCTCTGATTTCTGAAAATGAACTCAAACTAGTTTGTGTCTTTCCATTCCTACCTCATGCATAACTGTGTATTAGGCACTCCCTGGCTTATAATCTAGTTTAGGTGCATATATGGATGAAAAAGAAAATAAATTTCTTGTTATCACACAAACAAAATATGATATGAACTATATGCTTTTGTTCTGAGAGAAGACAAAAGAAGAAAAATAGCACTGTGAGACTCAGAAAAACTTCATGTTTATGAATTGCTTTTAAGTCCTTGAAAAAAGTCGTGTGTGTAATGATGCATTTCATCTCTCTTCTTGGTCCTTGATAATAATAATAATGATTTTAAAAAATTATTATTAATATTCTTATTATAAAAGACCAGAAGTATAGATAAAATGTATTATTATGTAATATTTATTATGAGTCATAAAATTATTATTCTATTATTATTTTATTATTAAAAACTACATATCGGGCCCTGTGTTAAGCACATTGAATGCCATGCTTTCATTTAATGCTTGCAATAGAGGTGTAAGACAGGTACTACTTTATCCTTGTTTTTAAGGAAAGGAAACTGAAGTTTGGCAAGGGGAAGTATGTGCCCAGAGGGAACTGCTAGGAGATGGGAGAGATGGAACTCAAACCTGAAAGTACTAGGCTCTAAAATCTGCTCTCTATCCCTCCCCTGTGTTTGGAGGGTCTGAAGCTGACACTGACTGCTTGGAGCACAATTGTTTATACATGCTAATTGGGATTAGGTTTACATTTGTTCTTTCGAGGTCACAAATCTCATTGTCCAGGTATACGCGTCAAGTCTGATTAGGAACAACTGGAGCTTGGAATTGAATTTCCTGTGCTCTTTGCCCCCGACAGCTTGCAGGTTAAAGCTAAACGTATGTGTTATCCATCTCTGCACTGGGCTCCAGAAACATTTATTGGTCAAAAAGTTAAATAGCTCAGGAGACATTCTTGTCCAAAGCAGATTCTTTTGTCTTCTTTAGTCAGACTCGTGGTGCCATTAGGAGAAACTATGCCGCAAACAAAGTGAGGGTGTCTTTCCAGAGATCTTCTTTGAGAAGGAAGAATGGGTTCCTTAGAGAGAAGCATGATCTTATAAATCTTTGGTAGTTCCTTTCCCTTTCTGAAAGAAGAAACTGAGAAACAAGTTGAAACTAAACTCTTGATAGACATCAGACACACCAGATTCGTGTTGCATAAATGAATATGGGTCCGGAGTTCTCTGCTCTCTCCAGCAGAATGGGAATGTTGGTCCACAGCAAAAAGTGCTGAGTGATTGATAGCATGGACCAAGAGAGACAGGGTCAAGAGTGAGTTACAGCAGTAGTTCTGTGAGTGTGCTCAGCACCGATGCTGGTCAGCTCCGGCACACATTCGCCCCTACACGTTGTGAATACTGATTTTGTGCTGGTTGATTTTAGCCTTGTTGGTCTAAAGAGAGGATGATAATGTAGAAGAAACCATAATAACTAGAACTGTAGAAATTATCAGGGCATTCAACACACTATATTATATGTGGTAAGGATGACAGAGAGAAGACAGAACAACTCCTAATTGACTTCTATCTTCTTTATCAAGGTTAATTGTTTAAAAACTGTAAAGGTTGAGGAAAGAAAACTGATTGAGAAAGAATTACACCCCAAGCTGGAATAATGTCTCATAACATGATGTAAGTTGATTTCCCGTCCTGGAGGAAATTCCTGCGGTTTAAACGAGGTCACAGAAATGTTGTTGGATAAATCCGTGGATAGTGAACTCCGGCATCTTTCTTACGTTGCATGATTACTCACATAAGTTTTGTCCCAAATATCAATGTGAAGAATACATGTTACTTTATTATCCCATTTCCAGAAATTAAGTGGCATGTATTAATAAACAAGTAAAGTGTGAGAACAGAGGGTGCCTATGCTGTTTTCCAGTAATCATCACTTTTATTTTCATAAACAGGCCCAGTCTTCCTCTTTTGCATGGTTGTTGTGGAGCTATTAGAAAATGGTGGTGGTAATGCTATGTATAGATACTGTCAAAACCCTGACTGAGATCAAGAGGCACGTAGTCTCTCAAAATGTTTTCTGTGGAAAAGAGGGAAAGGCATTTGTGAACGATAAATCACTAAGTTAAATTTATTAACAGACAAATGTCAGTCTGGAGGTGAGTCCCAGAACTGCCAAGATTCTGACCTTTGCCTTATTGGGTTTGATGTTTTTCATTTTGCACTCTTAAAAAAAAAGAAAAGAAAAAAAAATCAATGGTTTTGAAAAAGGAATCTTTTGCCTAATTTGAAGATGAGACAGAGTTGAAAGTCAAACTAATATAAAACATTGAGAAACAGGATTCAAAAGGTCTGACATGTGTGTAAAGTAAAATCATGAATTAAAAAACAAACATCAAGCTAAGAAAAATATTTATGAGAAACATGGTAGGAAAAAGATGGTATTCTTAACACATAATGTTTTCTCACAAGTTAACAAGAAAAAATATTAAAACTTCAATAAGCATAAATGCATAATTCACAAAGGTCCCTGAACTTTTTAAAAATATATGTTTACCCACACCAACAAAATAGTGAAAACAAAAATATACTATATTCACCTATTACAATATAAAATTTCAAGGAATGTTGATGTTTAATTTTAGGAATGACTTACTATAAAGAAATTTAACAAGCTCCGACAGTAACACTCTACTCTTATCCTTTGACACATATTCCACTTCTATGAATCTTTCCTAAAGATATAAAAATTCAGGCCATGATTTGCCTGCCACATCTCAGCATTAAATGTGTAAGCAAAGAGAAGAGGAGGAGGAAGGGGAGATGGAAATGGAGACAGAGAGGAAGTAGAAGAGGAAATGGAAAAGGGAGAAAGAAGAGAGACAGGAGAGAGAGTAAAGGAAAAGAAGAAAACAACACTCAAATTTAGAAGAATGATTAATTAATTAATTATTAGATATTTATTAAATGGAACTTTACATATGACCACAAACCTGATGCTTTGATATATGTTAAATGACATGAGAAAATGCTATGATAGAGTGTTATTTAAATCCGTGAGAAAATTCACATTAATCTTTATTAAACATCAACTATACTAATATCAGTTAGAAAAATTGTAATTTAACAAAGATTCATAAGTACCCCATAAATAATTTATTCCCTCTACTAGACTGTGAGCAACTTTCCAAGTAAGTGCCACAGCTTTTCAGCACATTACGTGGAATACATGGAAAGTATGAGTAAATGTTTGCAGAATAAATGATTACAGAATCAGTATGGTACTTATAGCAAGTTCCCTAGAAAACAGAGCTCAAGACAAAGATTATATGCTACTGCTTTTATGGCAATACCACACTAGCAAGAGGGAAGAAAATGGGATGTGCAATGGGAAAAGAGATTGTGCATATCACAAGAGAACTTTGCTGATTGTTCACTCACACAGAATGTCTCTATGCAGTTTGGACTGAATACATCTTAGAACAAACCATTAGAAGAAAGGGGAAAAAGTACTGGCTTCTTTCTACCTCTGTCATTGACCAAACTTTGCTCCATGAGCTGTTAATGTCCTCATATGTCTATCTGTATCACTTGAGCCTTCGAGCAGCTATTGGAAAAGCCAGATCTCACAACCCCTGGCACTCCATTTGAGTTGAACCAGAGAGTCTGTTGCTACAGTGGGACTGAGTCTGAGTTCTAGAGGGGCTGGGCCATTCGCCCTAGTGGGAACAAGGAAGGCGGTGCTGGAGACCAGCCTAACCTGGGGGTGGCAGGGATGGCTAGTGATGGCCTGAGATGAGTCAGTTACATCAAGATTCTATCAAGCAAGTGGCAGAGAGACCAGGAAGCAAGTAAAGCCAAGAAAAATTGGAAAGGTATATAACTTGGGTAAGATATAATTTGTGTCAGTACTTTGTATTACAAATCTGATAGATTTAAATGTACCAGTAGAAATTCTGTTTCCCAGAAAAATCACATAATCATCCCTCTGTGACTCACTAAAGTTAAACCATAGATGGAGCACTGTGTTCTGTTCTAATTGTCTTAATATAAGGGAAACAATAAGCACAAGACAAGAACAAAAAAGATAAAGATAGCCATATGACAGAGCTGGAAAACATGGTATTTGAGGAACTGTTGAAGGCACTGTGATTATGTGTCAAGAAAGAAGAGAGGGTAGACAGAGGAGGAGGAGGGTAATTAATTATCTCTAAATTCTTTATCAGCTCTTGTATTACAACGTCATTCAGACATTCGACTGAAAAGTATAGAACTATGGACACAATAGTCCCGTCTTAAGCAAAAGAGATAAAATTTGGAGTGACCTAAAAAGAGGAAGAATGGTTCTGAAATATGGGGATAGCAAAAGACCTCAGCCTCAAGAATGAGAAAACTACAGTAATTACCTGCTTTGTGCTGAGCTTACAGGCAGCGATATCTTTGTTCTTAGATTAAGTGTGAGAACCTCAAATCATTTATTTCTAGTACTGACTTCTCAGACTCTGGGCTATAATGCCCATGTTGAATTTCAACTAGTCATTTGTTTCTAATGGACATCAGTCATTTCTGATGGGACAATTTCTACAAACCCTCTTGAATATTTTCATGCAATTTTATTCACGTGCTAGTCATCCTTCCACCCCAACCATTTTTCTGGCCCAGTCAAGATTGGGTTGCTCTTCTTTCCTTGACTGATCTTTAGAGCTTAGCATTTTATCCATCTCTTATCCAATGCTTTGGGAGAAACTTCTCCAAATCTGCTTTACCTGATATCCATGAGGTGTCGCATTAGCCAGCCTGGTCAATTACCTTGCTTCTTCACCTTCTCCCTCTCTTCCTCCTGCTTCCTCTCCCCCTGTATCAATTTCTGTTTGAACCAAAAGTCCCTTCTCTTTCTACTTTGCCATGCTTCCTCCTATGGGAATTAAAGAAACCTAAATTTTATAAATTCTAAACCTACCCTTGGCCACCAATCTTTTGGGTGACCTGGGTCAAAGCACTTCATGTCACTGAGCCTCAGTTTCCTGAGTTCTAAAATAAGGGAAGCTAGTCTAGACCAATGGCTTTAAATTTTTTTTGAACATTACCCACAGTAAGAAATAATACTTTAAATTTCAACCTTATATATACCTATACCTATACATATACATGTATATGTACAAATACACATTTATACATATATGGAATACAAACATTTTAATTAACATTTACTATGCACTGCAATATGTTTTCTATTCTATTTTATTTTGCTTTTTTAAACACTTAACTACAATCCAATAATCTGATTTCACAACCTGATCAGAAGCTGACCTTAGGTAGAAGACTTCTGAAATCTCTTTTTTTCTGTACAATATAAGGCTCTGACTCTCAGCTGGGTGAGAGCTGCAAGGTGGAATCCAAGCCCCTGGTCTCAGTCTGCCTTCACCTACCAATAAAAATACAGGTCAGCTAACTGACACAGCCTTGGGCCATGAGCTTTTATGCAAGTTCAGCCGTTGACATATCCTGTGAAGTAGGGCATATCACCAGCATCTAAGCCTTCACCTATAAATTGAAAAGAATGAAAACTCTCACTGACCTCATGGAATTGCCACAGGGAAAACTCAAATTTCCTTCAAGTCCCTGTGGAAATGCCAGATGACCCTTTGGAAATGTCTCTATGAAGCAAGAAATGTTCTATAGCAGATATCATTATAAAAATTATAAAGAAAATACACTGTCTGCAGCTCATCAATTTCTGAGCTCTGGGACTTTGACAAAATCTAGGTAAATGTTTTCATAGTACACCTCAAAAACACATGATCCTTTTATACTAAATGACAAGGAAAGGTGGAGAGATGAGAAAAAGTGGTCCTTATTTCAGAAACCATGAATGGAATTTCATAAAAATACATTGTTAAATCTATTATGGATTTTGAAGATCTTTTCAATATTCCACAGAAAAGCAAAATTCCAAAGAGGTAAAGTAATATCTTTATTTAATTCAGTTTATTGGTTTCAGTGGAAGGAGTAAAAATTGAAGTTAGAGTATTCTATTGCAAAGGGTGCTCAAGCAACAGACGAGTAACCATTTAGCTAACATGTAGTAAAGAGCATTGAAGCATAAAATGGCAAAGGGCTAGGTGTCCTCTAAGGGCACTGATTTATTTGGCTAAAATGTATTTAGCATCATCTGTCTTATGCCAAATACAAAGATGGCCCAACTATTCCCATTCTTATACTCTTGCCCCTTACCATGGGACTTTGCATATCTTCCCATCAAAAAGTAAAGTCTTCTACCTTCCCACCTTCTTGAAATTGTATTGATCTTGTGACTTACTTTTGCCAGTAGGATATGGTGGATGCAACCTTGGACAAGTTCTGAGCTTAAGCTTCCAAAAGCTTTATTCTCTTGCAACCCTGACCAGCTATCTCAAGAAAAAGCCTGGACCAACCTGCTGGATGTTGAGTAATAATATCCTCCATCACATTAGCCAATTGTCACTCAACCATAAGATACGCAAGTGAGTCCATTCAAGACCAGTCAGTCACCTTCTGAGAGCTGACGACAGACACATGAACAAGACTCACTGAGATCAGCAGATCCTTACCTAGATCAGCGAAACTCACAGACCATAGGTTCATGTACACTAATAACTACTTACTGTTTTAAGCCACTAAATTTGGGGGGAGTTTTAATATATAAGAATAGCTACCCAAACAGACACTGGGCTAGGCAGCATTGTACAAAATAAAACAACACTAAAAGTCCTTTCTTACCATAAAAGTAAGTGATTTTTATAAAATCCTAGGACATATCACATTTTTGAGCAATTACCACCAATACGTGTATATTTATATCTTTAAAGTTTTTTAAATGAGTTAAAAATTAACTATAAACATTTATTCTTCCTGCAGGACAATAAGTATGAGCAACTGTTGCAGAGATGACTGCTCTAGATTGCTTCAGAACTTTTGTGTTTCTACAAATGGCACTGTGATCCCATTACCCAGGGAAGGCATGGCTGCCATTCCCTTTCACTCCTCCCACCAGACATCTCGGCTGGGTACCACTGGCTCCACAGAGCAGCTTTATGTTACCAGGTGGTCCTCATCTTCCTATGGTGCTGGATTGTGCTGAGCTTTATCTCCACTTAAAAAGCATTGCTGCTTGTCCATGCTGCCCTAGAGAGAAACTGAGGCCTGGGAGAGGCAAATCAGCTGTGAACAGACAGACTATTGCATTTAAACCTCGTTTGAGCCCAAGATGATGTACACTTGACTTTGAATGGTGTAATTAAGAAAATGGTTTAGGTTGCTATATCTTCTAAACCAAACTAAAAATTATCTTTAAAAAAATTCTGTATTATTCTTCTTATCTTCTGGCCCAGCCAAAAACATTAGAGCATTCCTGAAAATGCATTCTGTGCTATAGTAACAGAGATAGAACAGTCACTGGGAGACAGAGATGTATTTCATGTCCCCTTGAGGTCTCCTGCTCCAGGTACACTGAAACAGCTCTGGGGCTGCTCAGGTATCCCTTCTTCTTCTTGTTTCACCTGATCACTAGCCTCCTAGCATATCATCCTGACACTTTCCAACACTGACTTTTCGTGAAATGATGAAGAATTAGATCAAGTCTCACTCAGACATAGAAATAGCATCCATTGGTGAGTGTCTCTGCTATGTCTAAATATGAAGAAGTACTATTTTCAGGTAGAGAGAAAGGAGAAAGAAATAGACAGGATGGACAAATAAACTTTGCAGCTTCAATGAATTCAAATCCACTTGACATTTCTCATATGTTCTGCAAAAGACAAAGCTTGTATAATAAACTTGTTATCAGCCACCTTCCTGCCACTGCTTTTCAGAGGTTTGGAAATCCGTCTATAATGGTATTCTAAGTGTTGAAAAATCAGTTTCATGCAATATTTTACAAGCTAGATAGTTCTAAGCTCTTGAATAAAGGAAGTCAAAAACTATTGAAAAGACTATTTGTTCACTCATTCAACAGTTATTGAGCATTAATCATATATAATTACACTGTAGGAGTTGTTCACTACAGAAAACAAAGCTCTAGAAAGTGAAAGAAAGGACCCACTCATCCTCTATTCTCTACTCCAGGATGAGCATTCTTGGGCAAGGAATATTTTTGATATAACTCAGGACAGGAGCAGGAAATATTTCATTGGCTTAATAAAACGAGTCTTAGTTTAGAGGTAAAAATATTAGTAATAGCCATAGTAAATATCTATATTGTATAATTACATGATAGGCACTGCTCTCAAAAGCTATACTTTTATTAATTAGATATCAGACCTAGTTCTAAATACATTTGGTGGATCACACATATGATCATCACAATGATTGTACGAGGGACATTTTGATAACATACATACCTTATATACAGAAAATAGAGGCATGGAAAGATTAGTAAATTTACCGTGTTCACTTTGTTTTTTGGTGAAGTCATGAATTTAGCCCAGGCTACCTGACTCCAGAGCTTGCATTCTACATTCTAACTGCTATAACATACTGTCCCTAGTCCAGGTCTATTTGACCTAAATAAAGTCAAAAACATAGTAATAGGATAAATATTATTTTTCTATACATTATAAGGAGGGAGTTTCAAGAGGAAATTAATCTTCCTAATCATCCTACTAGAGAAATGTGTTGGATTTTAAAGAGTCTAGTGAAAAACTGGCAGTAGCTGAGAGAAACAGATACTTTTGATTCACAAAACCAGAGCTAATCCCCATCTTTACCTTCCCCCTTGCACACTTCAAGAAACTAGCTGATGGGAAGAATGAGTAGAAACAATCACTGTGAGGAGGAGAAAAATCACTGACATTCGTAACGAGTGTAATATTTCGAAAAACAATTTCTTTTTTTTCCAAGATCCAGTTAGTATGTGGTAGAGCTAGAAATTCTCAGGAGCTCATTACACTTCATTATTCTGTCTCTCTAAAGTAAAAATACATTAACACCTGAACCGATTTCCTGGACCCAATTCCAACGTGTGTGTGTGTGTGTGTGTGTGTGTGTGTGTGTGTGGGCTTCTCCACACCAACAAGCAATTCTTGGACACCAGCAGTGTGTTCAAGAATTCAACTCAATTTTGACACTATCTACCAAGAGACAGAATCAGATTCCACAGATAAAGGGCTTAGTCTATAAGACTGCCCTCCACTTAGGATGCCAGTTACAAGTCCAAATTGCTACCTGTGCTTCTGACAGAATAACTACAATTAGAGATTGCACAGACCCCAACTGAGGATGTCAATCAGAAATTCAGATTATTAGAGGAGGTGGGAGGGGAAAAAATAAATAAAATGTTGAATGCAAAAAAAATTTTTTTAAATTGAAATTTAAATTAAAAAAAAAAGGATAAAAGAAGAAATTCAGATTATTACCTATACTTCTGACAGACTGGCTATAAATCAGGAGTTCCCATAACCCCTTTTTTGGGTTTGATTAGTTTGTTAGAAGAACTCACAGAACTCAGAAAAACCCATGAATATGGTGGTTAGTAGCTGATTTGGGCTGCACTCACTAAGATTTCTGGGGTAAGCTGACTTCTGGCTGATTAAGGCTGGGCTGGGCTGGATAACTAATTGCCTCAGCTCTGCTCCATGAATCCTTGGTCTTCTAGCAGGCATAGTCTCACAGTGGTGGCAGAGGCACCCTAGAGGAAGAGGAAACATGCATGGCCTCTTGAAGGCCTAGGCCCAGAACTGATACAATATTATTTATGCCTCATTTTGAAATGAAGGAAAGAAACTGCACTTACAAATTTTCAACACAAGTCACAAAATTAAGTCAGATTTGGGCAGAAATGGGGCCTGAGGAATAGACACCACCTCTTTAGTGAGAGCAACGGCAAAGTCAATGTCAAAAGATATGGACAAAAGAAAGAGTAAGAAATTGGAGCTATCATTGCAATCTACCACAGGCAGCTTTCTAGTTTGCCCAGGCTAGAGCTGAATGACAATTATAGACAGACCCCAAGGGACCTGTAATTCCAGTGAGAGCCAAGTTGATCCCTAGATAGCCAAGAGTGACCAACCAGACTGTGATTTATACCAAACATGGACTCCAATCATGAATCACAGCAGGGCAAACAGCACCCAGCAGACAAAGGACATGAGTCCATAATTCACTAAAGCTGGAAGATGCTTCTTCAAGGACTCAAGCTCTCTAGTCCTTCCAACATTTGCATAAACCTTATTTCTCCCCCATATTTTTAGATACTTTCTCACTGTGAAGGATTCAGGGAACTTAGAAACAAAATATTTATTTTCTAGAGAGAATTAGCATTACCTTGGGAAGATTTAAATGATTAGTACAGACAGGATGAGAACAAAATTAATTTTTGTCCTCATTCATAGTGTGGTCTTCAGATAAGACCTGAATAAGCAAAATGAAAAAGGTACATTTCCTCTGCACATCGGACTTATACTATATGTAAATTTGTGACACTCTTGTTGATACATTCAGCACTAAAAATTGTGACTTTTTCAAGAAGTTGAAAATGTTTGAAGACCTCATCCACAAGGCTCTCTATCATATTTCCCCCATCTCTGGCCTAGAAGACAATATTGGAGAATGATGAACAACATTTTCTCCATCTGTCTTATTGGACATATTCTCTCTAAACTTTGGGGCCTGCCCTAATTTGTGGTGTTATTTCTATTTTATTTTTCAAATGAAATTACTTTATAAATACTTTGCAGGCTATTGCGAGAATCAAATTATATAGCAGATGTGAAAGAGTTTTGAATAGTTCAAAATGTTAAAGAAATATGAAGTTATTTGACATGCTATTACAGTAATAACAATCTAAGTGTGCTAATAGGAGCTGCTTTCTCATTATCGAGGCGAACTGGTATTGTAGAAATAGCACTAGATTGAGTTAGGAATCTCATGTTCAGATTCCAACTCTGTCACTTCCTAACTGATATGACCCTAGGCAAGACCCTCGTCCACTCCAGACCTCGATATTCTCATTAGTATAGCAAGGAGGTGGGTCTAGAGGATTTCGAAGGTCGTTTTGAGATCTAAATAACATTTCTTGTTGACACTTTTTGCAACACAATTTTTCAATTATTTGAGATAAAAAATAGATTAATTATATATGGAAGTCTCTTTAGAAGACTACTTTTAAAACAATAACAAAATAATTCTTATCTTAGAGTTAACTTCATACCAGTCACTTTGAATCTATTTGAGTCATCTAGGTATGTCTCTTTGGGTCTGTCTGGCCTGCAGCAATTACCTGCCCCCCCGCCCCACCTCCTCTGTGAAGCCTTCCATAATCTTTCTCATCCCGGTTTTCAGCTTCTTCCTCAATATTCCTATTGCCTTTTGTGCTGCTTCGCCATCAGGCCCACATCATCATTGTGGCATTGGCACAATAGCAATCTTACTGGACCTACCCACTCTATACTAGGCAACATATCATAGAAGTGAATGCAATATCTGTAAGATACCTCAAGAACTCTGCATGGCAGGTTTATTTCACAGATTAATAAACTGAGCCCCAGAGAAGTTAAATATGTTGCCCAAATTCAAATAAATCAGAAAGAGGTAAAACCAGATGTCACACTCGCATGTGCCTAACTTCATAGTCCTGATTTTTCACTAAGTCACAGTGCCTCTGGCCTCTATAATACCAGAAATCTTTGTACAGTAAAACATTATTTGTTTGTCTCTTCTAGATTATCATCTCCTCGGTGATTGAGAATATTTTTTATGTGTTCCTAATACATAACACAATACCTATAACATAGAAAATATTCAATAAATGTTTGCTGATTGAATAACATATTCCAGATACATGGCCACTTCTCCCAAGTATTATATTTAATATGCAGACTTATGATTCCCTATAATAATGCGTCATTTTATAGTAGCATTTTTAACTCAAGTTTTTATGTCTATGAGCTAAATAGGATGAAGTTTCTTAAAGGCTGCAGGTATTCTAAAAGTATCCTAAATTTTTCAAAATAAATCATTTAATGTCTCAAAATCATCATATGTTCCTGATTATAAAGCAATGTCTTTGAATAGATAAATATTTCACCATAATATCATGTCCAGATAAAAATAACTAGTACAAAGGACTATTTTGTATATGTCATGAGTCTTATGGTCTCCATCTTCAGATTGCTTAATTACCAATCTAACCTCTTTCTCAAACTCTGGTCATATTTTTTATATGTCTTCTGGACATTTTTATTTGCTATTCCAAGAATTATTTCTAAATTTACATATTAAAGTAAATCTTAACATCCTCCTACAGGAGTAATTTGGACAGATGCTTTTTATCCTTCCATAGTGCTTGCCATAGCAGAGTTTAACAGATATCTGGTTGAATTAAACAACAACAAATAATAGTACTAGTTCTGCCATTGATTTTTCACCTGAATTACATCACTTAGAAATGAAAAATAATATGATTTATGTTTATGGGTTACTTTCAGAACTTATCTAAGAAAATTTAAAAGGGCTAAATTAATGTAGACCTTTTTACTCAGTTGTATCCTACTTATCAATCCGAGTATTTACAAAGTGTGTACTATGTGCTTAGCACTGTAGCAAATACAAAAAGCAGAAGATGTGGTCCCGGCTCTTGAGACGAGAAAGACAAAAGTTATACAGTAAAACAAATAATTAGAAAACAATGAAAGGCGGAATATAATCAAGTACTAACTTGTTTAGAACAGATAATTATGCTGTAGCACTTCAAAAGAGGAAGAAATTACATTGTCACTCTTGGAGCCCATGAACACATAAGAAAACAATGAGGTAATTCTTAGGCTAAAACTTCCTGGTGAAGGCCTCTTTGATAGTAAACTATTCTGAATCCCTAGGCATAGCATCTGTTATTATTGTGTTTTCATAGATACCTCCTTCTCTTTATATCTCCAAAATGAAGGCATTCCCAAGGCTTAGCTTCCAGAACTTTATTTTTATCCCCCTTTTGGGAACTATTCTAATCACAGCTTGATGAATTTTGTGCCGAATCAGTGTCTACATATTGACAATCTAACTTCTTTCTCAAGCTCCATTCACCTTTTCCTAAATAATTTTTGGACATTTTCATTCACTCCTTCAAGAGTTATTTCTAAATTAATAGTGTAAAATCAACCTCAATATCTTATTCCCTTCAGAGTTTTGCTTTCCTCACCTTGATATTTTTATCAGCCAGGTAATCCAAGTTTTTGTTTTTTTTTTTAATCCCATCCATACAACCTCTATCTATAGTTTTCATATATTTCATCTCCTTCCTATTGTTTTGGCCATTACAATCCTTCTTCACTCAGAAATTACTCTTAGCTAGTCTCCTTACTTTTTCCAGATTTTTTATCTCTCCCACCCATGCCTTTCCTCAGCCCTCTGACTTTCACCAGGAACTCATCACCTGTGATATGCACAGAGGAAGGCAGTCAGCTAGAACAGAAAGAGCACCTGTCTTGGCCTTGAAATCAGAATTAGGTTCAAATGTCAGCCCCAACATTATTTATGTCCTATAAAATGTGAGTTTCTCTGTTCTCACATTAGATGTTCCCACATCTCAATGGGGAATAATACTACCAATCTAGAAATAGTGTAAGAATTTAAATGAGATAATGGGTAAAATAAGAGCTAAGAACTAGCAATTCATATAATAAACATTATTATTATTATTATTATTACAAGATGGAGTAGAATATTCAAAATTATTCATGAAATAGCTTTAATTTATATTTTTGGACTACTCTAACACATAAATCAAGCATGTCTACCTTCATATTTCTGCTTATACTGTTTACCATAAATAAGATCTCTTCCCCTTAAGAGATTCTTTAAGATGCTATTCCTGTCACTGACATCCTCAGTGTAGTTTCCATGCTCACACCAGTCCAAAGTGAGCCCTCCCACCAAATTACTGGATCATCTTATATTTGTTTTCTGTATTAGCCTTTGAATTTAAACACATGCTGACTTGGTACATATCTTTTTTTTTTACTTGTATTAAATGTCACTATTTTGGCTTCTTGATTAGAATGTAAAGCACATGAGTGTAGGAAATACTATTTGTGCCCATAAGCCCAGTGTTATTCTCAGAGTAGGCACATGATAAATATTTGTTGAGTTGATAAATAAATAAAGGGCTGCATTAATAAAACAGAGAAGCAGGAGTTGGCACAAAAATTAATGAAAGCTAGAGTCATATTTTGGTGGGAGCTGAATGCTAAAAAAAAGGCAGTGGCATGATTAAAGTGGAAACTAGAGAAGTCTGATATATCAATGCTACCTACAATAGATTATGGCTGAGGAGTTAAGAAGTAGAGAGATTAACTAGGAGTCATTATTGAGAATGAGAGAGAAGAAAATCAGTTTGGAATAATAAAAGCACAATAATTTGAGATTTCAGTGTGCATTTTAAGGAACAAAAAATAAGACAAGGTGAATGAATAAATACATCTTAGAGTATAAGCAAAAAAAATAGAGAATCAACATTTCAAGACCTGAGAAAGGCGACTTTGTGAAAGAAATGGGGGCACTCTAAAGAAAATCTGTAGGGAATGAGAATTCATTTTTGGCTGCGCTGAGGGGATTGTTAAACATGCAAATATGGATGTCAAATGGACAAGCTTTGCAGCTAAAATAAGAAAACTCCTTATAAACTGTCAGTGAGAAAACCCCCAAAAGACAGACTACTGCCTATCTTTCTAATACTGCTTCAGAGAATTGAATGATCTTTATACTTGTTCAGCTACGAGGAAAGAAAGAGCCTCATAATCTTACTTTTTGGGCTACCCAGTTCAGACCTTCTTTTCATGTAGCTAGCATAGAGAACTTTAGAGGACAGAGAATATGAATAAGTTCTCTCGTTTTCTCTTTCCTATTGTACCAAAGTTACAAATTGTTGGGGGAAGTGGAAGGAAAGAAAGTTACCTAGGCTGCTGCTTCTGGCTAAAATGAAACGCTAGGGATCCCCACCTAAAACAACCAAAAACAAACGAAATATGTGAAACAACAGCTTTCAAGCTCTAGACTTCAAGCAATAAGGATAGTGATCTCCAAGAAAAGGGAAAATGATGTGAGCCTCACAACTGGTCAAAAGTATCACCTTCAAAAAGTTTCCAGTCTATAACACAGGGAGAGGGAACCCAGACAAAGCTGGCACAGTTCCTGAGTTGAGGAGCCAGAATTGAGAATCTTTGGACACCAAGCAGTTATGAGATAAGACAGCTACACAGAGAGAAAATGTCAGAGATCTACAGAGCTTAATCCTCACCAGTGAATATGTATAAATAAACTACCCAGGGCTGAGAAAAGAACCACCCAGGAGGATTTGAGAAAACAGTGCCTGGGTTCAAACTAGGTCGAAAAATAGTGTGCTCCCACCATCCAGACTGAAGAACAAGCTGACTCACAGGGCATTGAGCAGAATACCCAGAAAGGTCTTGCCAAGGCAGAGGAGAATAATTATTTCTAGGCCAAGCACTGCTTAGGCCCCACCTGACAAATCTTTGAAGTGAGAACCAAAAGGATCAAACCATTTCCAAGTAATTTAATTGCATTCCAGAACAAAGCCCCAAAATATGTGTAAAATTACAAAAATAGCCAGAACTCAAAAGTAAAATTAACAACATTGAGAATGTGAAGAAGCAAGAAAATATGATCTTGGGTGAGGAGCAAAATTAATCAATCAAAACAAACCCAGAATGGACATAGATGTTAGAATTAGCAGGCAAGGACATAAAAAGAGCTATTATGACTGTCATCCATATGTTCAAATGTTAAGTAAAGACATGGAAGATATAAAAAGCACCCAAATAGAACTTGCAAGGTGACAACTGCAATATGTGAGATGAAAACTAGTCTGTATGAGATTAATGGCAGATTAGGTATTACAGGAGAAAAGCCTAGTATACTTGAAGACACAGCAATAAAAACTAGCAAAATGAGACACAGGGAAAAATAATTTTGAAAATAATGAAAAAGTGTCAGTGAGCTTTTCAAGAGGCTTAATATATAGATAATTAGAGACCATAAAATGAAAGAAACAAAATAGATTTGAAGAAATAATGGTTAACAAATTTCCAAATTTGATGAAAATTATAAACATACAGTTCCAAGAAGTGAGATAAAATCCAAGAACAAGAAACATGGACAAAACTATGTAAAAGCACATCACAATCAAATTCCTTAAAACCAGGAATAAAGAAAAAAATCTTATCAAAATTCCAGCAAGATTTTAATAGATATAGATAAGCTATTCCAAAGTTTATATGGAAAGCAAAGGAACTACAATAGCTAAAGCAATTTTGTAAAAGGAAATACAATGGGAGAGGTCACTCTACTCAAAATCAACACTTACTATATAATAATAGTCATCAAGAACAGCACAAATATGCCCACTTGATTTCTGACACATGCCTCAAAAGCAGTTCAATGGAGGAAAAATAGTGTTCTCAATAAATGATACTGGAACAACTGACATATGTTGGTAAAAAGATGATTATCAATCTAGACCTCATATCACATACAAAAATTTATTTGAAATAGGTCATGGATTTAAAAGTTAAAATGTAAAACTTTTAGAAAAAAGTTTTAGAAAAAGTTTTTAGAAATAAAACAAGCGGAAATCTTTGGGGCATAGGACTAGGAAGAATATTTTTAGACATGGTATCAACAGGATAATCCATAAAAGAAAAAATAGTTGATAAACTGGACTTCATCAAAATTAAAACACTTAATGTCATGAAAAATCCTATTAAGAGGATGAAAAGTCAAGGTACAGATTTGTAGAATATATTCACAAATCACATATTTGACAAAGGTCTTCTATTCAAATGTACAATAAAAATAATCCAATTATAAAATAAGATTGTATATAAAATATAGATAAGATTTATATACAATAAATATTCATATCAGATTTCTATAAGACTTGTATATAAACCTTGTATATAAATAAAACTTGTATATAAGTCTTCACAGCGGCTCTCTTTGTAATACTCCCAAGCTAAAAACAACCTAAATATCCATCAAAATATGAGTGGATAAACTGTTATATCCATGCAATGGAATATTACGCAGTAATAAAAAGGAACAAACTATTGATACATGAGACAACAGGGACGAATCCCAAAATGATTATGCTGACATACTATATAATCCCATTTATGTGTCTATAACGAAACAAAGAATGTCCATGGCTGCACGCGAATCAGAGTGGGGAAGGTGAAAGAAATACAAAAGGGAATGAAGAAACTGTTGGGGCTGATGGATAAGTTCATTATGTTGATTATGATGAAGGTTTCATGGAGGTATACGTATGTCAAAACTTATTAAATTGTACGTAAATATGTGTGGCTAATTAGGTCAACTAGGCCTTAAGAAAGCTGTTAATAAAAAATAATGTTACATAATCTCTTTGTAATACCATTATGATGATGCCTCAGAAGCTTCTAATTTTAACTCATATCAGTTGCTTGAACTAAAGAGCTGTATACCTATCTGCTTACTCAACATCTCCTTGTGCATATCTAACTGGTGCCTTAAACTCAAACTGTACAAACTGAACTATTTATATCCTTTCTCAAATATATTTCACTCAAGGTTATCCCATTTTAGTAACTATCAATTCCAATTTTCAAACTGTTGATCAAATCATCCTTTTCTGTCTTTTTTTTTTTTTTGGGTCAAAGACAATAATTCAGTTCATTTTTTAAGTAGATTTTGCCAAAGTTCCACCACTTTGATAACTATCAATTCCAATTTTCAAACTGTTGATCAAATCATCCTTTTCTGTCTTTTTTTTTTTTTTTGAAGAAAAACCATATCCAATCCATCAACAAAACTGCTTACTCTCCCTTCAAAACATACTCTAAGTCTGCCCACTTATTATCACTGATGTCATCTACCTAACTGATGTCCTTGTTTCTACCCTTGCCCTCCTATACTTTATCCTCATCATAGCAGTGAACTTTGTATAAGATGTCAGATTTTCTCCTCTTCTCAAAGTAACTCCAGTGGATTTCTGTTTTACCAAAATTGGAAAATCAAAGGCCTTACAATGTCCTATAAGGTTCTGCATGATCTGCCCAGTGCCCATTCCTTTAAGGTCTCATCTCTTTGCACTTATCCCCAAATCATTTTACTCCAACCACATTGGCCTTCTTGGCTATTCATCAAATAAATGAGGCATGCTTCCACCTCAAGGGCTTTGCTCCAGCAATTTCCTGTGCCTGGAATGCTTTTCCCTTAAATATCCACTGAGTGCCAAGTGGTCAGGCAATCTCTAAGCAGCAGCAGAGATGCTAGGCTGACTCACTATATGCCCATAAATTTGGCCAGTAAGGAAACAAGCTCAAATGGATTTAGACAGTTTATTACTCATAACACAGCAGGCAGTATACACGTGACGCTGGCATCAATTCTCTTGCTCACCCGAGTCTGATGAGGGTTATAAGAGCATCCTCAGGCAGATGCTGTGCACAAACATCTATGTCACAGTTGAGGAACACTCAACTCAGGAGATTCCTAGTCTTATAAGGGGATTGCTACAAAATCTATTCACCCTTCCCTCTGGAGAAGGATACTGCCTTATTACCCTGAAATGTAAGCAAATCCTCTCTGGAGAGAGAAGGGAGATTTTACCATCCTACAATGACTCTGGGGAGAGAGACGTCCATCTTTATTAATAGGTAAGGACATTAATCTACCTGACATAAGTAGACACAATATTTCTAGCTTCCAAAGATGTTTGCTATTCTGACATCCTTGATTGTCCAAGTTGTGTAGAAACATACAGAATTTTCTCCTAGCATATAGCTCCCTTTTCCTTTGAGTCTTTATTCAAATAGCAGCTTCTCAGCAAAACCTACCTAAAACATTCTATTTATTCTTGTAATACCCCCTTGGCACTCTCCATCCCCCTGTGTTATTTCATTTCAGAGCACTTATCAACTACTACTTCAAAACATACACAGATTTATGGCCTGCCTCCTCCCAGTTGGAGAAAGTACATTCCATGAGGGCAGGAATTTCATGTTTTATTCATGCATACTCAGCATCACCAACAGCTAACTCTTAATGAGCACTTCATAAATTATTTTAAAATCAGACTCAGAGGCTATAGTATTAAGAACAGTACTCTTCTTTGCAATACTTTTCAAGGAATTCCAGCCTTCCGAAGAACTGGATCTCCAACAAAGGTTACAACAGGTTTTAAGAGAAAACAATCATTAAGTTACTAAAGTCTGGATGTCCCATCTCTCTTCTAGAGAAAATACTGCAGGGGAAACAGATTGACAGTAGCCAACCACCACATCTCTGAATCCGTTGTGGTATTCACAACAGGCCATACTTCCCCTGGGTTGCTTCATGTCAACCACTGAGCATAACGATGGAATAGAACTGGGCAATTCCTACCCAATGTGAGATTGCTCTGATGGATAAATTTGGTTCAGGGACTCCCCATCAGTCTGGAAAAGGCCTTCACAGAACTACCCTGCAGTGTGAAGCACTCCTTCCTTCCCTCCTATTTTCACAGGTGTCCCACTTGCATTGTGATCTGAGCTTTCTCCTTGACCTCTCCTGTCCCCTTAGCCTTTATCCTTCACAGACATTTCCCAGAAGAAAGCTCTTATACCTCTAATCCAGTTTTCACAGCTGCTTTTGGAAGACCTGAAATAACCCGCCAAAGGTATAATAAGTATGTCCGTGGTAGGAAAAGATCAGTTTCTTCACATGATTACAGATGTCAGGATTGCAAAAGTCAAGCTAGGTACTCGCATCTTTTCTAATAGATTCCTTGGACATCTCTTTGGTTTCAGAACTTCCAGAATCTATATAAATCTCAATTGTTGTTACCCCTCCGTAGTCTTATTCTCAGCAATCTCTTTTTTGATCTTCCTATTAAGAGTGGTTAATGGGCTCAACCTACTGAGCAATACTAAATTAATCATCTAATACTACCAAGGCCTTACCACGTCGTGCAGTATCCCAGAAGGATGAAAATGGAAAAGTGTTTTAAAACAAATTGTTGCAGTTGTCATTTCTATATTGTATTCCTCTGAAATATGTGCGCGTGGGGCTGGGAGAGAGGCAGGTATTTCTCAATGCAGATTCTTCTCTGAATCCTACCGATGCTCTTGTGTACAGGCAACAAAACCAGAAACCTCTGAATTCAGCCCTCAAACATTCTGACCCCGCACCAGCAGATACTCTCATTGTATTAGGCCTAAGTGAGCACTCAAGCCGCATTTTCTCTTGAACATACTAGCAGAACTCAGTATGAGGCCTTCGGAACCATTGTATACAAGCTTTTGTTTGAACAGGGCTGTCTTTTTCCCCGGTTCAGTCTGCAGTACGCTGTCGAAGTGAATCCTGCTGTTAGCTAGATAGGGGTCCCAAGAGAGGACATGTTGGGTTCTGTATGTTTAACTTTTTATCCTTTGTGTCAACCAGTTATGTTTCTAAAACATTTTCAATCCCCTAGCTTTGCAGAAAATAAATAACTCTGCACAGCCCCCCTCTTCCTTTATTCCTCATAAATAATCACCAAGAAGGAGGACAGCCGTAGAGACAGAGCCTGAATGCTGAAGAGACTGGTGCAGCTGACTTCAGCTCCACCTCAGAGAATCATTTCACAGCTGGGCCATGAAGGACAGTAATGAATTCCAAACTTTTCTAGTGTGATAGGAACTGAGTACTACCTGCCAGGCATGGCAGCAATACCCCTTCAAGTCAAAATTCTGACTAGGTCATGGGAAGAGCTCAGGGCTTAAAGTCCTGGTCTAAACTTGGTGAAGTATTTCATGCATGGTTTAGACAAGCTAAGATGATTATCTCTGAGCCTCAGCATCTTTATCTGCTATGAATCACAATGTGGTTTTGCAAGTCAGATTTCTTAGTTTTAAATCTGAGCGTTGCCACTTTGTAACCATGTAACCTTGGAGAAATTAAAATTTCTGTGTTAGACAGCTTATACTTGCTTATGTTGTATATAACAAATGACCCCCACCCCCTAAAAATATCTTAGTGGCTTACCGCAATAAATATTATTTCCTCACTAATGTTGCATTATGGCTGTGGATCAACTGTAGCTCTGAGGATCTATTCCACGTATCTTCCTCTAACTCATCAAGGGATGTCATCTGAGATGGAGCCTGTGTCTTGGCCAGCTGTGACATGGCTTTTAAAGCGAATGACTGAAACAGGCCTACTGTCTCTTCCACTCATGTATCATTGGTCTAAGTGATTATACCAGTGTCAAAGAAATATATTTCTGCCGCAGGAAGAATAAACAAGTCAAATAGTAAAGGACAGGGGTCCATGACCCTCTTACATAAAGAGGGTAAATAATTGTGTACAAAATACTATCTATCTTCTGCATCTCATTTTCTTCATCTGTAAAATAAAACTGATAATAATAGCATTTACTTCATAAGGTTGTTAGAAAGATTAAATGAGTTTCATATGAAAAACATTTAAAATGGTATCTAGACTATAAAAAACCCTCATTAAATGTTAGCTATTATTATCTGTCCAATAGAAATAATATAACTTTTTCTACCTCACAAAGATGTTTCGTGAATCCTATTAATGTATTTGTTATAGATGCTATGTGAAATGAGA
>NW_006439192.1:7514664-7523341 GCF_000325575.1 Pteropus alecto
CCACGTACGTTCCTCTAACTCATCAAGGGATGTCATCCGAGATGGAGCCTGTGTCTTGGCCAGCTGTGACATGGCTTTTAAAGCGAATGACTGAAACAGGCCTACTGTCTCTTCCACTCATGTATCATTGGTCTAAGTGATTATACCAGTGTGTCAAAGAAATATTTCTGCCACAGGAAGAATAAACAAGTCAAATAGTAAAGGACAGGGGTCCATGACCCTCTTACATAAAGAGGGTAAATAATTGTGTACAAAATACTATCTATCTTCTGCATCTCATTTTCTTCATCTGTAAAATAAAACTGATAATAATAGCATTTACTTCATAAGGTTGTTAGAAAGATTAAATGAGTTTTCATATGAAAAACATTTAAAATGGTATCTAGACTATAAAAAACCTTCATTAAATGTTAGCTATTATTATCTGTCCAATAGAAATAATATAACTTTTTCTACCTCACAAAGATGTTTCGTGAATCCTATTAATGTATTTGTTATAGATGCTATGTGAAATGAGATAAATCATATTAAATACCATGCGAAAATCAGAAATTGTATTACATCAATTGCAGCCAATAATGTAGATTGTGCCCTCCACTCATCTCCATGGAGATGTTCATTGAGAAATTTTCAGAGGCTTATTAACAGCACAATATCTTTAGCGATATATCATTGTCATCAATAACAAAATATATCATTTATGGAGCCCCTATTATACATGAAAGATTACACTCTGTATAAGAGAAGCAAAGATGAATAAGATCTAGCTCTCCCTATGCATATAGCCCAGCTAAAGAGACCTTCTTTATTTATGTGAATTATCTAAATGAAGTACACCAAATAAGGGCTACCTGCCTGGTGCTGCAGGTCAGGATGCTATGTGAGGTCGGAGGAGGAATGACCCTGAGGGCTGCAGACGGGACAGACTTCTCAGAGGCCAGGATACTTGAACCAGCTCTTTCTTTAAGAAAAGTGGGATTTGGATAACCAGACCAGAGAAGAAAAGGAAAAGGAGAAAAATAAAATAGAAGATAGAGACAGTTTCCCCATCTTCAGCAAAATTTGAAACCCTAAGAATATGCAGAAGATGTCGATCGAAAAAGTGCGAAACAAAGAGAAAAGGAACAAAATTAGGTTCCTTGGCTCCCAGTACTGAGTAGGTTTCATCTTTTGCAAATTTATTTAATCCTTTTTTCTCAAGACCCCATCTTTCTTTTTATATCTATTTTTTTATAAAATTATTTAGCATACAAAATACATTTTAATTCGGTTGCTTTGATACTATTTATTAGAATCAACATCTATTACGTATCTTTTATAAACACGAAATAATCATCATAATACTCAGGGAATTGTCTATGATTCTCAAAGTCACCTTCTAAGGGGCTGAGCCAGTACTCAGACCCAAGTATTACAGTCAGAGCTTGTGCTCTCTTTCATAACACTCTACTCTCTCCCATTAAAACAGAAGGCTCTGGGTGTATGTGTCTGTGTCAGTGTGTGTGTGTCTGTGTATATATGTGTGCACATGTGTGTAGACACATAAGCATGTGCTGGCACGTATGTATATGGATTTTCACATTCTCCTGCTTTGGCGTGGCACAGTGCCACAGGGAAATGCCTTCAGTTGATCACATGATTCTTCCCACTTGGTAAATGTCAGTGCATCTGCCCCTAGTTCTTAATGCTGTTGATTGATTACAAGTCAGTTGCTGACTCTGAAAAATACTTGGAACTATAAGAGCAATTTCCTTGTTAGTTTATTTCAAAGCAACTGATGATTGTGCACCATGGTCACATTTCAGAGGATAATGAACCTAAGTGATGTAGGCAAGGGCAGTGAATTGTAGGGAGCCTGCTTAGAAGGCAGAGAGAATTTTTAAGCCTCAGATGTCTCATCAGAGATAACAGTGAATACCTCAATCATATGTGTGTCTGTGGTTCAATCTCTCTAGTGAGAGCAATTTAGTAACAGCCAAGTAATTCTTGCTGTCACATGGCTGCCCTGTGCTCGTACCTGGCCTTTTAATATGAACCCAAGATCAGTTGGGAGAAGACCTGAAAGTCATTTTTAATATGATGCCTTTATTCCCCATCCCCCTCACCAAGTCCTCAGTACACATGGGCATGTGCACATATACGCATGCATACACAAACACGATATTCTATAGATTTCTTCATTGTATCAAGACCTCACAAGGTCATTAAGATCATGACTTTGTATTCCCCAGATCTTGTCATGTAGTGCCTGACTTCTAACTGAGACTTAATGAAAATTTGTGTAGGAGAGAAAGCAAAGGGGGCGAGGGGGAGGGATGGAAAAACTGTAGAATTTGAGGATAAAAAATTTAGAACTCAGTGCCTGAGCAGGATCAGGGCATAGCTTCCACACTGTGGGAAAGGCTTAGTTAAAATCTAGAGCAGTAGCTGAAATAAAAGTTCTGTTCCTTCCAGTAGCACACGAGGGTTCTCCTACCCCACCAGACTTGAAGTTGTGCTGGCCATGGGCCTCGGTTTGACCAATAAAAGCAATGTGAACAGGAGACACATGTGTGACTTCTAGGAAGAAGCCTGCAAATATCAGTGCCTCATTTGACATATCTTTCCCCCTCTGTCATGGCTACCGTTGATGTCCCAGAACTTACAGCCTTCTGTGGTATTCATCTCTGAATGAGGAAGAAGTGGAGCAGAGCTCCCAGTCTGAAATGAGTTCTACTGGGAACAAGAAATCCATGCTTATTAAACTTCTAAGATTTAGAGATAGATTGTTACTCAGATATAACCTAGTCCGTCCTGAGAGATAGAGTCAGAATATAGGCCCATCCAGTATAGAAAAGGGAAGGATAGTGAATGGGGCGGGGGGAATCCTGTGCCCCAGGATTTATACTTGGGCACGAGTACGCTCATTTTCTTGGCAGCAACAAATCACGACCGTCTGACCGGGCCCAGGCCTTATTCTATGTTCTTGTGTTTGTGCTGAGCGGAGACATGCGGGAAAGGTACCCGAGCTTACTGCCACACTCAACGTCTCTGGCTAACTTGCGTATGAAACCAGAGCAGGGCTTTAATCCATCAATACGACACATCATAGCTTCACCTACGAGAACCTGGGAAAAGCAAAGTCAGAAAATGAGGTGGTGGCTGACATTTTTCTTTCACTGAACTCTGTTACCAGTCTGTTCTTAAGATTGTTCTGCCCTGAAGGTTTGCCTTCTCTACCTTTGGTTCCCGTGTTCCACCTAAAGTGATTCTCACTGCTGCCCGTGCAGCTGTGTTGCAGGACAGTGTTTGCCCTCCTCTTGCTCTCTTCCTCAGGCAATACCTTTCAAAGACCAGCAGAAAACCCCTTCTCTCCTCCAGTTTCAAAGCATCCCATCCATTTTGCCTGCCCACTGAGTTCCTATGCCCCGTTTGGGGATGACCTTCCTAGAACAGAGATGACAGATAATCAAGGAGCTCAGTGAAAAATCAAAGGCTTTACCCCAGCTGTTTATTACCCACTTCCTGGGCTCTTTGTGAAAACTCATCACTCACGGGCATCTCTCTGCTTCCTTCTGACTACCATGTCCCTTCTGCTTCATGCTTCCTTGCTTGTACAATGTTAGAAATACATATGCAAAAATATAGCCATTCCCAGCAAATGGAACAGAAGGACATTCTCTTCCAGGCCCCCAAAAAAGTGAGTTATGAGTAGAGACACCAAAGTATCTTTTCTTAGATTGGCCCTCCAAGAATCCTTTAGGTTTTCTTGTTGCACAATTAATGATCTCTTCAAAATATCAGTCTCAGTCCGAGGAATCACAAACATAATAGGTTTATCTTATTATTCTATTTTTCTAGGCTTCCCAGCTCTGGGGACTTCCATCTTCACTTAAATCACGGACCTTTTGGCATTACCTACTGGGTCATATGACCTTTTCCAATGCCTAGCCCTCAACTCATCAGAGTAACTGCCTTTTGATAGCAGCAAGAATCACTTTTGGAAACTCTCTCAAGCTTAACTTTGAAAGTTCACTTTTCTTGTAGTTTTTGTAGTCATTATACCAAAAAGACAAGCTGCTCTTTAGGTATCAGTCTCCACACCGTGAAAGCCAAAGACTTCCAAGTTTGAGGTATGTCAGTCAGGGGTCACTCAGAAATCCAACTTAACAAGATTGCTTCTCTCTGTGTGAGCTATTTAATTCTGTTTTTAGCCTTGCTCTGCTGCCGACTGATTGGCAGACAGACTTGTTTCAAGGTTACTTCTGAAAGGCTATATGTACCATGTGCAGTGTGTTTGCTGGAAAACACATGTGGCAGAATTATGGTTTAGGACTTTATTTTTATACAAGCAAATATGAGAAATACACATACCTGTGTTTTTCATTTTAATTTGGCATCATTTATATCTATTAATTATTTACCTTGGTCTTATTCTGGTTCCTTTTCTTTAGCTGTACCTAAATATTAGTTTTCCAAGTCATTCTTGTTTTGCTTCCTGTCACCTTGTAAGTTTCCATATCCCCCCCCCCACCATTAAGTGCCACAATATCTGATCACTTAAAATCACGATCTCCTACCAGATCTCTCCCCTGAGCTGTTTAACAGTACTTACCTTCTTACCCGAATGCTGTACTGTATTATGTCTCAAACAAACCCCAGTTCACCAAGTGCAGTGTACTTATCACTTTTACACGCTGCCCCACCACTCTACATATGAACCTCTAAGACCTCTCCCATCACTGCTTGTCACTATCTCATCAACCTGCTTCTCATGTTCCTCATATGGTGGCGAACATAACTCATGGTCATCTGTATCTAGTTCTCTTGTAGTTCCATATGCATGAAAGGTCACACTTGCCTATCCATTAATGAGAAGTATGACTATGTTACGAATCTGACCAATAATAACTTATGAGCAGATTAATGTGTGTCTGTCACTTCCACGCAATCAGATTCAGGAGCTGGTGCATAATTTTTCATGTTCTGTCCCTCTGACTTAATATATGGAGGGAAATGTTGAAATAGTGGCATCATAGCAACCTCATTCAAACTGGTTCTTTGATTGATTATGAGGCAAAAATCTCCCAGCCAAACTGCCTGAACAGGAAACAAACATTCACTGTTTTAAGCCTCCATGATTTGGGGCTATTTGTTAGCATATTATGGCCCAGATTTCGCTGACTGGTACACCTTTTCTGGTTAATGGGACCCACTTAACTAAGCAATCAAGCATCAACTAATGGTTTCCTTTCCTTAATTTTCTATATCCAGATGGTCAATAAACCCTAGTAGTTCTCCTTTTAAAAATCTCTTAAATCATTTTGCCTTTCCATGCTAACTGCCACTATTTCTTTTGCAATCACTCATATTTTTACAAAACTTTCTAAATGGATTTCCTGTGTCACCCAGCTGCACCTCTGCACAACTATCCTTCACATGTCTGCCAGTGTTTTGAAATAAAAATCTGATTTTTTTCTTCACTTACTTATTTCAAATTCCAAGAAAATCTTTACTTCGAATTCTTTTGAACATAGTCACCTGTTTTAAGGAACAAGGCTTTGAGAATATCAGCATTATTTTGTGAACAAGACATGCGTCCTTAGAAATCAAACATCTAGAAGCACATCTAAGACAAGAAATATCATTAGAGAAGAAGAGAGACTCCTCTCTTAACAATACTTTGTGAGGTTTAACTGCTCATCCCTAGTGTTGGCTCTGTCAAGAGAGAAATGAGGATGAGAGGAGAAGGAAAAGAGAAAGCAGGATGAGCAGACATCAGAGCAGAAAACTACATGCCTTCCCAACTCTTTCAGTATCTAGAATTTATTTTCCAGGGTAAGTCTAAAAACCAGTCCCTAGACCCAACCAGACGCTCACTCACTATTTTTCACATCATTCTTCCACCCCTGTAGTTAACCACTCACTGTGAAAGCAGCAAGCCAATGCTATTATCCCTGATTTTTAAGGGGAAAAAAAGGTTTTAAAAAATGAGACAGAGAATGACCATTTAACTAGACCAATTCTGCACATTTGTAGCCCAGCGAGATTGCTTCCCAGGGATTCTGGTTAGCAGCTAATTTCTCCTCACACAGGGACTGACTCCTGCTGCTTGCCATTTTCTTGTGGCACAGACCTGTAAGTTTAGAGAAAAGTACTGCCAAAAAAAAATATTACTAAGCATTATTTTTATTAGTTCTCCTTTTATCCTTATGAGAGCTTCTCTACAGAGGCCAATGTTATATTTGGAAGGCAGTAACATCAAATATGCAAAAAAAGAAATGTGAATGGTGGTTGCATATTCTCCTAGTTTCTAAACCCCAAAGGTCTCACCTGGAGCTGTATTTAAACTCACATATTTAAACCTAGAGGATAATTTCTAATGCTCGGTGCCCTATGGGATCTACTGACTATTATTTCTGCCTTAGATATAAATAACCAAGTCCAGGCAAAAGAATGAAATTAGTGCTGATACAGCCTCTTAAAAACTCTAGAAATTGCTAAAATTGCTGAGGTTATATTTTCCTAAGGGAAAGTTTTGATAATAATAAAATCATATTAATAATTAGTTGATTATTGTTTTAAGGCAAATTCTCCAAAGATTGAAATACACTCAGATGCCTTAGGATTACTTTTTCATCCTTATAATCTAATTTTTGAATATTTATTTAAAAATTTCTAAAATTGGTAGCAAAGAGGATTATATAAAATTTTTTAGAATAAATATTAAGAGCATAGATTTAAAACATAGAAGTCCCCACTGAAAATTTCCTTAAGAAAAAAGTTTTTTCTCTCGAGTTTCTTCTCCCTCAGCACTTCTCCACCTTCCCAACCAGTCCTCCCACAGGACCTTATATCTCGGTATGGGAGGAGGTGATTGGGGCAAGTGTTGTGGGTGCAGGGTGAGAGGAAGGCATGGAGACAGAATTTAAAAAGATTAAGAGTAAATACACCAGGAAAATGTCCTCTGGAAAGTCCTTTTCAGATGTGCCCCATTCCTCTAGAAGAAGCAGAGTTAATGGAGGCCACCTGGAAGGCCTCTGCTGAAGTCCCAGAAGGTGCTGCTGCCAGGGTCCCAGACTCTGGTGCATAGTATCAAAGGGCTTTGGCCGTGCGAGCACAGCTCTACATAACCTTAAGTGCCACCAGTGACATGCTGTGCTTTAGTATCCTTTGTCATTTGTTTGTATGACAGGATACTGTCTGAGTGATGAATTGGGGACAAGCTCATATTACTGCTAGGAGAAATAAAATAGAACTTCTGTCTCGCTGAAGTATCTCCCTTTTGCCTGTGAACACTTGGAAAGTTATCACAGCGACATCAAGGCTGCCTTCCATGTGCCACAGAAATTGCACTCGCAGCCCTCGCCTTGCATCCGCAATCCACCACTAAGTGCTTCTGTCTGAACACATAAGTGCCATTTTATGTCTAGCGTTGGCTCTAGTTGCTAGTTTGGTGTCTTTTTTTTTTTTTTATCATAGTGTTGTTTCAGCTTTGGTTGTTTTTTCATGTATATCTCGGGATGAAATACTAAGGAAAAATAAGTAGAAACTGGTAGCGGACAGAAGATAGAGCTGTTTGGAAAATCCAGACATGAAACATTCAGAAATAATGAAGAAAATGGAGCAGAGGTAAGAGATGACATGGAGAGAAGCGTGAATATCAAAGAACTTGGGAATCTCAAAGGAGATAAAGCCTGAATGCTAAATATGTTACTGCTGCAACCCAAGCAACACTCGCCTCCCTCCCCAGCCTCTCCTCTGGTCACGCTACCCCCTCTTATTTACTGGATTTAGGCCACACTGCATTTCTCTTGGTTTTCCCAGATATGGCGACTCTGCCTCACCTCAGTGTCTTTGCATGTAATGTTCTCTGTAGCTGAAGTGCCCTTATCTCCACACTTATTTCATTTCCACCCACCTTTCGAGTCTCAAATTAAGAGCTACTCACCTGAGAGGCCTTTCCTGATCCCCCAGTCTAAACAAGATTCCCTACTTACATCCTCTCATGGGCTCCTGCATATTTTTACGGTTATCACAGCTTAAAATGATGTATGTGTTGCTTCACCCATGAACACACAATTATGCTTGTTATTTCTACCTCCTAACTCATTTCTCAGCTTCATAAGGTGTAGAGAATTTGTTTGTTTTGCTAATGAATAGGGCTCTATAAAAGCACAGTGCTTGCTTGGCACATGTTAGGGTGAGTCATGGTCAGTCAATGAAGAAGGAAGAACACTGAAGGGAAGAACTAACAAACCAGTAAAGGAGATTATATTGGTGAGAAAGAGTTAGTAGGCAAAGGTTATTTAAACAATAGCTATAATAATAATCTTAGTTATGTGTTTACTCTCTTATACTTCTCAACAAATTTAACTTTATTTCATGAGGGCCCCACTAGAGGAGAAGCATAGTTAATGAATGCATGAGAGGCTGTTTGGCAGCTTATTGACCCAACTTTAGAGACGCTTGTTGCGTTTGTGGTAAAAGGTTATTTTTAGTAGAAAGAAAGAAAAAAAGAAAGAAAGAAAGAGAGAGAGAGAGAGAGAGAGAGAGAGAGAGAGGGAGGGAGGGAAAGAAAGAGGAGAGAGAGAGAGAGAGAGAGAGAGAAAGAAGAAAGAAAGAAAGAAAGAAAGAAAGAAAGAAAGAAAGAAAGAAAGAAAGAAAGAAAGAAAGAAAGAAAGAAAGAAAGAAAGAA
>NW_006439192.1:7523367-7597711 GCF_000325575.1 Pteropus alecto
AGAAAGAAAGAAAGAAAGAAAGAAAGAAAGAAAGAAAGAAAGAAAGAAAGAAAGAAAGAAAGACCTTGCATTTTTGTCACATATCAGGCTTTCCTAATTGCTTTTTATGACCTCTTCTGGAACACCACACCTAAGACAGTTCCTGTTCTGTTTGCAGCTGGATTTTCAATGTTTTAACAATAAGTTTTGCAGACTCTTCCAAAATTAATATCCATTAGACACCGAATCTTGTTTGCATATTAGATGAATCACTCAAATTTTGTCATTTCTGTCCTATCGATACTTAAAAAATTTTTAAATCCAAAATAATTAAAACAATTTACCCCCAAAGAAGTAAAAAATAGTCATGTGCATATCTTATTGCACTAACATAAAACATAGATTTGATTCTGCTGTGATTCCCAATCTCACCTCACTAATTAGGAACAGCTATATCTTAGTCTTGGTCATGATCTTATATGGCATCAACTTAGACCAGATTCCATAATTACCTACATCTACTTTTTTTTTTATTCAGCTCTAATATTTCTAGAACCCTATGCAAAAGGTCAGTGCAGATGACCATTGCATTTAAGACCCGTTAGTTATATTTAAGACTTTCTGCTTTAACTGCTACTGCTATTGCTGCAATTATTACTCGTTTCCTTTTCACCTATATCTGTTTCTTTGCCCTCATACATCCATGCATTGTATTACATCATTGCAGAGAAAAGTAGTCTGTCCGATCTAGAAAACCGCCACACTAATTTTTATCTGATGACTGCGTGCACTTGGCACACAGCATTATTCTGTGCTGGGCTCAGTTTTCTGGCCCTATAGTAACTGCTGAGGTATACCAACCTGTGCTTCCTTCAGAGAGTTTATTGAAGCCTTAAGAAGCAGGTAATTCTTTGTGGTCTTGTTAGACAACACAGCTGACTAGCCAGGAGGTATAGTTATACTGTCTGTCTTGGCTTCACTCTGTCATTCTCTCTGGTCTATAAAAGTTCTTGGATTTAATTGATCACTCTGGTTTGGTTGATCCTGGGTCCCAAAGGTTTTTATGATCTGATTTAGAGTAAGAAGGAACTCATAAGAAAGGCACACTGGGAAGAAAAAAGAATGACTTTTTTTTTGTGTGTTGTTTATATACCTTTTATCAATGTGTAAAAACTCTGGATTATACTCAAATTGCTGCTTTCATAGGAGAAAAAAGTTCTTAATTTTTCTTTTCATTTTAACACTGTCCTGAAAGGATCTATAATTGCATTTTTCAAAGAGGTTAACATTTTTGACATTTATATTTATCCTATGTTTTAAGTGAGGAAGCTACTGTTAATATCTTTTTCAGATAAGAATATTGAACTCAGGATATTTTAAGTGCCCATGGTCACACATCTAGTCAACAGAACGAAGAAAATAGAACTCAGACCTTCTGATCATGAGCTCAGTGTCTTTTTGACAATATTATGTAATCATCGCTGTTAGAAATAAAATTATTTCCTTATAAATTATTTTCTATGCATTTCTTCATGCACCCATGTATTTCTTAGGCTTTGGGGATACGATTTGGTATGTGTGGGTGGGAAGAAATTGTGAAGAGCAAGTAGTGAAATATTAATAAAAAGGCAAGAGAAGCAAATGGGAGGATGGTGGTCCAAAAACTGCATAGACTTAGAATTAGAGAAGTGGCTTTAGACCTTCAAAAAGAAAAAGAAAAAAAAAAGAATGTGATTGCTGTTTCCTCCCAAATACATACAGTATAAACATATTCCAGTAGCATAAGCATTTTACAGGTAGACGTTTCTTGGCATCTCGAGAACTGATGAAGTTGTGATGTACTAATGAGCCAAAAATAGTGCATGGCATTCCCTTCCTTACTCTGTCACTAGTCATGTCTTCTCATTCTCAGATTTTCTATTTATAACAAAAAGAAAGACATTTTTTCCCTCCTCAGGAAATTGAGACATTAACAAAATGTTTTGAGCTAAGCCAGCAAGTCTTTAATATCACTATTATATCAATGACTTACGACTAAGCCCAACAGCCATGAAACCATAAAATTATTCCACCTATTTTGTGTTCATCTCAGGAGAACTTACCACACACAAAGCCTGTGCTTTTGAAGAGCTTTCCTGTTGAAGTGGGTTGTACCAATTATCTACTACTTTTCTCTTTCAAGGCAATTTCTTAGCAAGAGAAAAAGAATGGTAGTGGGAAAAGTTTTCATTCATTTCTTGTTTTTTTACTCTTGTGAGTTATTAAAATGATAGCTATTACAGAAAAGGTGAGAGAAGATAGATGGGGGGAGTAAAATACATTTTTAAAAAACTAACATAAGACTGAAGCCTCAAGCACTCAAGAGGAGGACTGATCGAGCATTAGCAAAGATCAAAGGTAGCCATCATCTTCTCTCTCATGAACACTTTAAAAATAATTTTTACGGTGTGTCACAAAAGTCACTAAACAGGTTTTCACAGATAAGAATGATACCATCGGTGTTTCTGATGCTTCACATCTGGGGTGAAGTGCAGGCCAGCAGGTGTAGGTGGTCAGAGCCATTCACTGGAAGAAACCACCTTGGACATACAGTTTCTTTGGATGAGTTTTACTTTATAGTTTCTATTGTCCTGTGTTGGCCATAGGTGGGGTAGTGCTGTTGTCAATTTGGTGTGTGACTCTAAGCAAAAGAAGGAGCATTTGGGATTTATTAATGCTAGTTTCATGTTAGGTGAGAGAGAGCCAAGAGGAGTTGTCAACTCACGTTTGTGTCTGTTCCGTGACTGGATAAATGTATGTTACTTTCTAGTTACAGAAAATGGCACTTGTCTTGCTCTTGTGGTACCAAAATGGATGAGGATGAACAGTGCAGACAGTTCTGTCAACTGTACTTTAAACTATCTAAATGGTTTCTGCAAATTCCCACCTACATGGACAAGGTCAAAAGCATTGAGGAGGTGCTACCTCATTAAGACTGAAATACACTTGGCTCCAAGCCCACGCACCTAGGCTTGATCCTAAAATTAGTTCTGTAGACGCCCAAGAATGTCATTTCATCTCACATTTGATTCTATTAAGCACAGAGGACAGTTAATAAAGAAAGAAAAATTAGTCTAAGCAAATTAATTGAGCTCTAGTAGGAAGGAGAGTGTACATTACTACTCAGTCTATTTCTGAAAGAACAATGGGGCTTTTATTGTCCATAATACTGAGTGCTTGTATTCTTATTTAATTCTTTTCTTAGGCTTCAGGTGCACTATAACCCCAGGGGAAGAAGTTCAAAAGTGTGTCTCTGCTTCAATTTCTTCCAGAGAAAAGAGTGCTCCATATACCCAAACAAAAGAAAACAAACACACACACATACAACTCAATCACATGAATAGAGCCAAGATGACTAAGGGTTCATGAAATGATATTAGTGAATCTTACACAGTGCTTTTTCCCCACATTTTCTATAACCATAGTTTCCATATTTCAGTAGAGATAAGATTCACCTAAGATCTTTAATATAAATTCTAGATTTTAAAAAAGATTCTAAAACCTCATCCCAAGATATTCTAATGTATTAAGTGATGCAAAAAAAAAAATGTAGCTTAAAATCTATTTTTAACAAGTCCATGGATGATTCTAATGCAGTTAGACTATGGAACTCACTTTGAGAAACACTGTTCTACATGACTGATTATAGCACTAATGAATGGATTGAGAAACAATAAGATTCTTTTTCCATTTCATGAAAAGCAATTAAATAATTTCTTCCTGCTTTTACCTCACTACCTAAATAAAAGTAATTTTTATCTTCTCAATGAAGCCTATAACTAGAAAGATTTCAAAAGATTCCTGGTCCTATCTCATCTGCTTCCTTCAAGACTCTATGCCATTGACTCCTTTTAGTACCATCTTCTACTACTAAAAGGGGATTTAGGAATGATCAAAATATAAAAACACCTGAAGCCACAATTTTATTTTATTGCTATTTCACTTACTCAAGTTAATTCAATTCTGCATACAAACAGTAAGTCCATGGCTCTGTGGCAGATTCCGTGAGGGTTACTTAGATACATAAAAAGCAGTCGTATGTGTAGCTTTGTAAGACACCTGTATCTCTTATGTCATTTAACACTCTTAACTTTGTGATGGAGCAGCAACGGTACAGATATGTGAAAATTCAAAGATGAATACTTTCAGCTCTGGGAAACACTACAAGGCATATAATAGACATGGTGTCTGAGCTGAGAACAAGTCAGGAAGGGCAAAGGGGAAGTAGCACTTATTAAATGGGTACAATGTGCCAGGCATTTTATTTACATAGTGGATAAAGGCAAACAAAGACGATAGCAACATTTCTCTCAGAAGGAAGAATAGATCTTTGTTTAGCTATACTGTGTAATTGATGGACAATTTAGATGCTATGAAAATAGTTCATTTGTACAGAGGTGAGATAAGCTAAGAGTAAGCTGTTGGGAAAAACTATGAAAGACTTTGAAATAAAGTATATATATATCTCTATACTTTATATATACTTTTATATTTTATATCAGAGAATATATATATACCAGAGAATATGTATCAGGGAATCCTGTCTAGCATACTCTTCCATATTATGCCCTATTTTTATTGTGAGTTCTTTCAAAACTCTGTAAATTACAGAATATTGATAGCAATGCAAATGATTCTTGCCCATAGACATGTAAATTGTGTCCAGAGTAGACAGTTTCTTATTGCCCTGTGAATATCGACCAATTTAACCATTATACATATGTGTGATTCTTTTAATTTTCCTTTGAAGCAGCTATAACATCTTACTAGTCTTTTCATTAAATAATGAATTAAATTTTAAAAATCTTTAACAAAGCCAAAGAAAGAAAATTGATCTGCATAAGAAAGTAGAAAAAAATTTAGTGCCTTCAGGTAGACTTTAAAAGAAAGGGTTAGAGGAAGAAAAGAGTGGGAGCTGTAAGCATCAGTAAATCATGACAAGAAGACGAGGCTCATATGGGGGTGGGACAAGTGAACTGACACAATGGCATGGGTAACCTACCGACTTCTAGAATGGACGAGTTCACATTTTTATTAGCTGTGCTTCCCCTTGCCCACCGCCACCCCACATACTCCCAAACCTTTAACACGTTGTCTTACTCACACAGCGTGTGTCCTAGTCAGTGCAATATAATAAGGAACAGAGCAGGCAGGTGGAGAGGGCAGAGCTGATGTTGGCAATGCAGCAGGACCAGAGGTTAAAGCCAGAAGAGTCTAGGAAAGACAAGAGAATGTTCTGAATCCTGCAAGGTATCTGGAGGGATGCTAGACTAACCAATGTATGATGAATGTGTGATCCAACTAATATTTATTAAATTTTTTAATTAATAAAATTTTTTAGATCAGTCTTAGACTCAAAAAAATTGAGAAGAGAGTACAGAGAATCCCCAGATACTCTTGCCAACACACATAACTTCCCGAGACCTGGGCATCCTGCACCAGGTGGTACATTTGTTATAATTAATGACCTACATTGACACATCTTTATCACCCAAAACCCACAGTGTATATTAGGGTTCATTCTCGGTGTTCACATTCTATAGGTTTTGACAAATGTAGACTGGCATATATCTATCACTTTAGAATTTTATGTTAAATTTTAAAAGATGAGTTAATAACAGCTGAATGACTTAGCCATATTCCAGTGCCTAAAACCCATGCGCTACATTCCACATCTTTTAATCAACCAGACAAGATAGGTCTTATTAGCTCTATTTTAGCTGAAGTTCAGGGAGGTAAACTAACTTCTTCAAGTTCAAACAGCTAGTAAGTGATGGAGCTGTATAAATTGGATTGACTCCAACATCTCCACTCTTGCCATTATTTTGTGCCACCTCCTAAAGTATTTGTTCTTGTGGAAATAGTACGAGATGAAATATTTTGTTTGCTTTTATTGAGGTACTAAGTAAGCAAAGCTCTACCCAAAACATTAGCAACATCGGGAGGACCAGAAAGAAAACACACCACAAGTAGATTTAAACCTCAGTCAAAAAAGTTGAGCCTGTAGTGACACTGAGGGCGAGTACACAGGCACATTTTAAACACTTTTTGGAGCCTCTCAAGAAAAAGAAATGAGTTTATAATTGTAGTGTTCAGGTTCTGAGTTCCTTAAATACAAAGCATTAAGTCCTCACACCTTTCAGGATTCATGATAATTTACCAGTAAAGAGGGATATATTAGACCTGTCGTAGGCAGATTTTGTAATAATCAGAGCTGCATTTGCAAGAGAATCGAGGTTCCACATTGTCAGTTTCAGCTTTTCCAGTTAAATTAACTTCTTCTCCAATAATACATCCTTCTGGGAGGAAATGAAGGAAGGGTGGTGGGGAAGATATATTCAGATGAAGGAAATATGCTACTAAATTTATCTGGCTTATTTGTTATGAGTTAGGAAAAAATCAGTGAGATCAAAACACATCTGCACATATTTGAGAATCCAAGCTCTTCTCTGTATTTCTTTTGTAAATTGCTGTCACTTGTCTACCTCTCTTGTGCAATAACATGGCCCAGGAACTGTCACCCTCTTCTCTTTCAAAAGCAGCCTCTCATTCTCCTTTCTGTTTCTTCTTCCCTCCCCCACCCCCAGAGAATCTGCTCCAACTACAGCTGCCACATCCTCAAAGAAATCTTCCCTGATCACTCTAGCTTAACATTGACCTTCACTTTGTTTCCTCAGCCACTTTTCTTCAGTTGTTCTCTGACTCCTTCCTTACCCATCTTTATTTTTCTTCAAAGTACTTATCACTAACTAAAATTATATTACATCCCGACATGTCTCTGTATTGTCTATTCTCCACCCACTCAACCACAAAAATGTTAAGTGCCATGAGAACAGGGACATTTTCTGATTGTTCATTGATATATTTCCAGCACCTAGAATAGTTTCTGGGACACAGATAATGCTCCATAAATATTTGTTGAATCAACAAATGAATAAACTATATAATGAGATGACTAGGGAGGGAAGAAGCCACATGCAGAGCTGTCTCCATTTTTTTCCTGTTTTCCCAGCCCAGTCTTTCTGGACTAAGAAGGCAGTCTAGGGTCTGCCATCACCACACCAGCCCCTAGAGAGAACTATGAAGTTGTGTGTTTGTAATGTCCTATTATGCTGACCGAGGCTTGAAACAATATATTTGGCAAAGTCAGTCTTCAACTAAAGAAAGAAGTGATAAGAGTATCCTATCCCAAAGCTGGATTCAAGTCTGAACATAGACTAAATTTAGAGTCACCTAGGCCCACAGGCCTCTAGCTGTCCCACCCAGAATGATGTCGCATTTTTACCAAGGCCCCATTTTTACCAGAGTTTAAGAGTCTCTATTCCATGAGAAAGCCATAGAAATTTGTAGAATGCTATAAGAATTTGAATTATTTATTCTCTCATGGACTGAAGGCTTGTAATTGCCTTTTCCTCATTAAATGTTGATGGAGATTATTTCTTTTTAACCTAGATGCTATATATTCTTAGGGAAGTTAATGTTCTTGTTTTTTTCCTCCAGTTTCCAGTAGATGAAATGGAGATAATCTTCCAAATAACCCAATAAGTTTAAATGCTCCCATTCATATTACAGATCTTAATCTCTCTCTTGAGTCCCAGATCAAGTTTTCCAACTGTTTTCCACACATTTCTAAAACTCTGCATCTCTGTTTGGATGCCTATAGTTTATTTTTACATTTGTACATCATCATCCCTTCCTTGTAACCTGTTTCTCTGCTGAACTTCTCTGGCTTCGTTAATAATGCCATTATATCCTAATTACATCTGCAAATTTGGGAATTATCTTCATCAGCTTTCTCTTCCTGATTCGCCACACACAGGAACTCAAAAACTACTCATAATTCTGTTCTTTGCAATACTTCTGTATTTTTGGTTTGTTTGTTTTTGTTTCAGCCTAGACTAAATCAATAGCTTTCAAACTAGCCTCAAAAACTCTAAACATTTGCCTCATCATATTCTCATCTCTTATCAACCAAATATATAAATCAGTTAGTTCATTTCCCTCCTCAAAAACTGTGTGGTTTCTTCATTGCCTCTAGAATAAAACCCCAAATTCTTATCACAGATTTTTAAATATCCAGTTGCAAATTATTGTTCAAGTGGCATTCCTCTCTGCATAATGCTGTATGCCTGATGTCCTAATCAATTAAAAAATGCACCCTGAACTGTGTGTCTTGATGTTTTTGCTCCTGCTGCTTCTTCAATTCTAAAGTCTTTATTAAAATTCTCCTCATTCTTAAAGACCCAGTTCAGTTGCTACTATGCCTTTGGAATATCTAACCCCATGTCAAAAAAAAATGCATCTTCGTTTGGATGCCTATAGTTTATTTGTACATTTACTTAGCAGTAATTTCATTCTCTCCTCCATGCTATCTTAAAAGGCAACATAAAAGATGAGAGAGCATGCAAATGACTTTAGAAAACCATGGGTTACAATTGTAGCATTATGTCTTTACTAGCTGTGTGACCTTGGGCAACATACTTAGTTTAAATTGTCTCACCTCTTTTCATTATCTCAAAAATAAGGATAATAATATCTACTCCACATAATTATTATGAAGATTAGAGAAATCCATATGCTTATAAATATCTATTATAATTTAAATAATAAGTTTCAGGAAAAAATAAACTCCTCTGATATTTTCCCTCTAGAGAAATAAAAAGCAGCAACTTAGAAAACTTGAGATAACGGCTCAACAACACAATGATCTGAATTTTCATCTTCCTCATTCCTGGATAACCTTAGTGCCTAAGTGGAGTTTCTTGAAGTTAATAATGTTGAATTGAGTTGAACTGAATTTAACTGAGTTGTTAATAAAATCTATGCTAACTAAATGTGTGCATCAAGAAGAAGTAAATATGCTGTTTGATATTCATTTTCTTCCTGCTTTGTTCTATCTCCTTGACCTGCTGTTCTTTGTTTATATTAGAACAAGAAGCATCTCACAGACTCCCTCTTCCTTTTCTTCTACTAGCATCTATCTGTTGCTTTTGCTGTATTTCATCCTTCCTGGGAAGAATTGCTTTCCCTAATTACTTCATTTTGGTTTCTTCTCCCTTTTCATGATGGAAATGTTATTTGTACAAGCTGTAGAGTGTTTCATTAGCAAAGATGTGTACACTAGGAAGGGGGCGTGTTTATTATTCATATTTGTCATTATGCTGGAACCGCAATCGCTTTTCTCCTTTTGGCTCTTCTGTGCCTCCTCAATTTGTCTTGCTTTTGCTCATCTCCCTTCAAAAACAGTCTGACTCTAGTTATAATTGTTTGGATTTGCAACAGATTAGTTGAGCCTTCTGATGTCTATATAACTTCACAAGAAAAGGAAAATATGCACTAAGACTTCTCAGCCAGCGGGCTTTCGATTGTTTTCCTCTGCTCCCATCACCAGATAACACCAGGCACTTCCCAAAATGAGTCCACAGCATGTTTGCTGACCTATTACCCATCTCTTGAAAGCAATCATTGAACTCATCCATCTGCTCTGTCAGTACACATTTCTCTTCTTCCCCCAGTGAAATTAAAAAGATTGAAACCAAGGGTAATTGTAATCTTGTTATCAATAACAGCTCTTTCATAACATATTAAAGTCAACATTTTATTTCTATCAGCTTGAAAGCTGGTAGTTAATAGGTTTTTAAAAATTTTTTTCTCTTAAATCAGTGTCTAATAAGCATACAAAATTCTGATCACCACCACCTCCCGCCCCCAGAAATTCTGATTCAGTGGGTCTGAAATGGGGCCAAGAATCTGCATTTAAAAAAATTCTCCAGATGATTTTAAGGTAGTTAGTCTGCATACAATATATTGAGTACTGTTTTTTAGAAGTGTGATACATGTACACCAGATATCAAAACAATCATAAAATTTAGGAGGGGCAGGGGAAGGAACTTTATCCCAATGGCCATTATGGGCTAAAGCAGTGGGGGAAAATGAATGGGTTTCAGCTCGTTTTTGTTAGATTATGAAGACTAGAGTCAGAGAATAAAGTTCAAGATTGCGTGAGTGTCTGAGACAAACCTTCATTTCTGCATTTTGATGCTTCAACCACAACCAGCAATAAACAATAGCTCCACTATGAATATCTTTTACTGGGTAACAAATTAACCCAAAATTTAGTGGCTTAAATATAACAGTTATTTTATAGCTTCTATGGGTCAGGAATTCAAGAAAGATGAGGGTGACAAACCATTCTTGCTTGCCTGGGATACGGGATATTCCTGGGACATGGGACTTTTAGTGCTAAAACCAGGGAAGTTCTAGGCAAACCAGGATGACTCGAACACCTTAAACTTAGCTGGGTGGTTCTGGCATAAGGTGTCTCAGGTGGTTGTACTCAGGATGTCAGTAGAGTTTACTGTCACCTGATGGTTTGACTGGGGCTGAAGGATCTGCTTCCAAGATGACACATTTACATGGCTACTGGCCAGATGTCTCCATTCCTTGCTGGCTATTAGCAGGAGACTTGAGTTCCTCGCGACACTGCTCTCTCCATGAGTGGACACAAGGGTGTCCTCTCAGTATTGAATCTAACTTCACCCAGACTGAGCAATACAAGAGAGGGGCTGGGAAGGAACCTACAGTGCTTTCTATGACCTACTCTCCAAAGTCACACATCACTACTTCTGCTTTATCTTATTTGTTAGAAGACAGTCACTAATTCCAGCTTATGAGGGAAGACAATTAGTCTCCACCTCTTGAAGGAAGAAATGTCAAAGAACTTATGGATATATAAATGTCAAAGAACTTATGGGTATATAAATGTCAAAGAACTTATGGGTATATAAATGTCAAAGAACTTATGGATATATTTTAAAGTATCATAGCTCTCAATGTTTTCTGTAAATTCAAAACCTTCTTAGGAGATGATTTAGTAGCTACTTCTAACACTATCTTCTAACACTGAAAGGACTTCAAGTTAGAATAAAATAATCTCCTTCCGACCTTTCCTTTGGTAACTGTACTATAGCTGACCTCTCTGACTTTTAAGAGTTATGTTCTTGTTGCTTCAATAAAAAAAGAACAAAGTTTAATGATATTTTACTCAAAGAAAGCTCATATTTCTAAGGTGGAAACTTGGCGCAAGTTTGTAATTAATCTGATCAATGTGAACCGAGCTTATTTCCTTCAAACTTATTGAATCTGGAAGGGTAGAACATATATTGGTGTACTAGTTCATCCCATGAATGAGCTAGTATAATATTGCTGTCACTGTTTAAGAGTAATAGAGTATCTGAGAAATAATACAAATATCTGATGACCTGGATGAGTAACATCATCAAAACACATGGCTTTAGAAACATATCACTCAAAAAGCAGACCATCTTTGAAAACAAAATGTTCCTGAGAAGGGCGTCACTTTCACATATGCTAGAAATTGTCCTGGCTATTGAAATCCTGAAGGCTACAGAAAAGCACTCAATATGCAGTTCCTTTTGTTCATTACCTATTTTCCATGCTGCACATTACAAACTGATATATCATACCTATCAACTCAATTCCTTAATCAAATTCCCTCTGCATCATCCAAGAGAGTCATAATCTTAACAACAAGCACTAACAGCCTTACACATTATTTAAATTTTTTCTTCCTTATTTATTTGCTTTCTCTTTTGTGTTTATAAAATTTAATTAATTTAGTATAGTCTAATATGGTTATTTGATTTTCTTTTTTCCTATAGATTATTTCCTTAAAAATGTAATGACTTTTTTCTCTAATATCAAAAAAACTTTTCGTACATATAATTATCAATAAATAGTTCAAAAATAGTATCTTACAATCATAAAATAAAAATTTTAGTATTTATAATAGGAAATCATTACATTTTAACAGCTCCACTTATTTCACAAAATGCTTTTCCACACGTTGCTTTATTTAATTCTCACAACAAATATGAAACTGATGAGACAAATTTTTTAAATGTCTATTTACAAATTAAGAAATCGAGGCTAAAAGAATTTCTGACATCTCCAAGGTCACATTATCTAGAGTTAAGAATATATGGGCACTTATTCTATACCCAGACTAGAATATGCAGCTCTACTGTATCTTGAGTTTCTCTCAAAATGTTAGGTATTTATTTCTCATTCTCAAACACAATTCTTTATAAAAACAGGAGAACATAAATTCTCTCGCCACAGATAAAGAACAAACAACTCTGAGAGAACTGTATTAGGCAGAGTAACATGAGTTAACAGTTAATGACAAAACATGGCACATTCTTTTATCTAATATACAACAAAGAATGTTCAGAGGAGTCTAACATAAGCACTGTCCAAGTTGTGAAATGTTCCTAGATTTGAATCCTTCCCTACTGCGTGACATCCTTGGCAGTACACTGTGGCCTAACTCTTGTGCCTTAATCACAGACTAACTCAACATGCTAATATCAGTTCTCTTCAGCATATGGCACACACACAGGTGCCATATGGCACAAGTACAATGTAATGACATTTAACTTATGCAAATTTAAATATGCAAGGTCATATAAAAATAATATTTTTAAAAATAAACGGGTTTAGACCACACGGTTCTAAACACAAGCCAACCACTTCATCTGGTACAAAAGCCAATGAAACAGAAATTTCTTTCAACATGGAAGGGAAAAACTGGCTGTGCAGCATGCATAGACTCAGAGAGTATGTACTTTGCAGGGAATTTGAGAGATTCTTCTAGAGCAATTGTGACTATAAGCAAATTTTGTCATAAATCATTACTTGGAGCCTAACTACAAAGGAAGAGAATAGATGGAGAGTAAGCGGGTAGGCAAAGATATAGTCAAGAACGGTGTCTATCTAACCTTCCTTACCTTGTAAACAACATAGAGGGAATCCAGGTATCCCAGACAGGTGATGGTGCCCATAATCCCATTTGGATGGATTATCATGAAGACTTGACCCTGTACTAACCCATCCACATAAACACACATAGTTGTGTCTTCCGACACTGAAACTGATGCAAAACTACAGCCAGCTAGTCTCCTCCTCTTTCTCAGATAGAGTATGGGTGAGGAACATACTGAATTACACGGGAGAGCTCCAAAAACACTGCAAAGATCAAGGAATCGTGTTGTCAAAGAGTTTCCAATAAGATAACTTGTAGTCTCTTCTCTTCTCTGCACCCTCACCTCCATCATATTCCCTTTGCTTGCTTATAAAGACAATCATTGCATTAAGTAATTAAGTGCTTCCTTTCTTTTGATTCATACTTCGGAAAACCATAGCATGAATTTCAATTAGCTTTTCTTCCCGTGTAAAGGGGAAGAAAAAGAAAGAAAGAAAGAAAAAGAAGACTTAAGAGAATAGGATTTTGGGGAAGCATTTTCAATGTTTACGTGCCATTTTTTTTTCACTGGAGCAAAACTACTATAGACAGAGAATGGGCCCAAGATTCAAATGCTCCTTAAATGAGCGTTTGCTATGTTAGTTCCCTGTTTGACCCTTCTGTCAAACTGGGTAAACATGCTACATGGAAAAATTATCTGTGGCAAGAAACCTTATTTCCAAGTTACAGTTGGGTGGATACTAGCTGTGAAACTTTGGATACATTGCAAAAAAAATTTAAACCCTGTTTCCTCATCTATAAAATGAAAAAAGACTAACACCTGCATCACAAGCTGGCTATGAGGATTACATTAAATTGTATATATGAAACTGCTTGTAAACTATAAAACACTATGTATGAAAGACAATAATGCCCAGTGGTAAAGACTGAGGACTCTAGAGCTGGGCCGCCTGGGTGATAAATGTGGTTCCACCGCTTCTTAGCTATGATTCTTGACTTCTTGATGCCTCAATTTCCCTTCTTTAAAATGCAGATTTCATGATGCCTGGCACATTGAAGGCACAACTTAAACTTCAGCTACTATTACTATGTAACTGTTATTGATGTTTTTGTTGAGTAATACTAATGACAGCAATGTGAATAAAATGAGAAGTAAGCGCTAGAAAGAAAACGATGGTGCCACCCAAAGTAAAGTCTCTCTTAAGGAAGGAAATAATGTGTGTTAACGATTCTGCAGACTCAGAATTTGAAAAGTAAGGCCCAATTATTTATAAGAAATGCTTTGCAAGAAGGAGGGAGGGAATGTTCTCCAGTTAGAACACAGCCTAGTTTCTTTTTCTTAACACTGAAATGGTTCCGCATCTTTTTCCCTGGGGAACATCTCAGTACTCGGTTTGAGAATTGCCTTTTGTCACTAGGGGAGAAAGGACCATATAACACGTAGGTTGGGTTGATGAGATCACTAAACAGGTAAATGTGCCTCATGATACTTAAGAAGGGATGGGAGGACTGGCCCTTCATTCATGAGTTAGCAATCATCAAGAAACAAAACACTACTCAAAAGAGTAAAGCCAACATATATATAAATGCCCCCACAGTATTTGTTCAGTAAACACTTCAGACCTATGAACTAGTCACAATGTTTGCCTTAGAGGATGAAGAATTTAGCCTTCTCCCACTAGTGAAAGTAGTGCTGAGAAGATGATTGCTCTAGCAACTCCTCTTCTGTCTTCTGGAATCTTTCATTTAATATTAATCTTAACTCCAAAGGAAGAGGAAAGCTCCTGGGGGATCAGGACAATAGCTATAACAATAATAGTTGTAATGTTATCATCTATTGTGCTCCTACCATGTGCCTCCACTGTGATAAGTATTTTTTACGTGCATAATCTCATTTAATCCTCCTAAGTATTTTATGTAAACAGTACTACAGGAGGAAACTAAACTTTGCCGAAATAAGCAACTTGTTCAAGGTCATACAGCTAGAAAATGTTAAATCTGGTATCCAATTCCAGTTCTACCTGACTTCAGAAAAAGTACCTTATGCCCATATCCATATATAAACCATATACCCATATGTCATATCAATGTTAGGAAAGTCCTTATTTCTCACACACACAAAAAAGATGTTTTATAGGGATTGTTCTGGTCAGTGAATCAATAATATCTGTTTTATACCCACTGTCCATACCCGAATTTGTTGAATGAGTGAGTACATATGAGAATCTGCTCATGTGGTTGCTGGTATTGTTTTCAAATGGATAACATTTAAAAAAATCATAAATAGGAAAAACAAGCCCCTTTTCTGAGATAGCTAAAAACCCAGAGGTACAAACTAAATATTCAAGGAAGAGAAGCCACATGAAAAGAAAAGCTAAGGCTCTGCTTGCTGCAGGCAGGAGTGATCCAAAATTGGTGGCTAATCCCCAGCAGCACAAGAGTCAGACACTCGGGTCCCTTTAGCAGTGGCCAAGCCACAAACCGTGTGGAGAGGCTGTTGATGTTGCTTTCTCCTGCAATCTGTCAGAATGCAGAGAGAGAGTGTCATTAATAACCATTAGCACAAGGCTTACAGGTGCTACAGCAGATGTTGCCTGGCAGAAAAATTGGCAACATATGAGAACACAGACCAGGAGGTAATTTTCATCATGGGACAACTCTAAGAAGATGACCAGCCTAATTCAAACTGTGTTCACTTTTCCAGCCTTCACATGTGATGTGTCTTCACCTATTCTGACTCTCTCAGGAGTTAGATTCCCCGCATATGTGTTCCCAATACCCCATGACTTACTCCCATCAAAATTTCTATTCCACTGTATTATATTTGTTTATTTGTGTATTTGTTTAATGTATTCTTCTCTCATTAGACTGTCAGATTTTTGAGGACAAGATGCATATTTTATTCATCTTTGTATCTCTAGCATCCAGAACATAATAGTTTCTTAGTTGTTGTTGAATAAGTGAGTAAATAAAAGAGTGAATGAACCAACAGATGGATGGGTGGATGGATGGATGGATGGATGAGTAGGTGGAAAGAGTAGCCTACAAAAATAATGTTTCAATCAGCTTTCACCCTCAGAACCAATACCCTCCAAAATGACCTTGGGAGCCATCTACCTTCACAAGAATATCACCTTACCTTTAAAAAACATTTTATTATTTTATAATTTATTTGTATAATTACAAGTCAATATAATTTAACACAGTCTTTTATGACATACAGGGGGTAAATGTGACTCACCCATTTCAAAAATGAGGGATACAGCCTACAAAGGATAAGTGACTTTCTGAATGTCAAGCACTAAGTATGCAGCAGTAGACGGTTATATGTCTTTTGAAAATAACAGTTCTTGACATGCTTCTAGGCCCTGATAGAGATGGAATAGTTAACCATGAAACATCAAGTAATTGTGTAGCCAACATAAGCTGGATCTCTGACCCACCAAGTAACAAAGTCAAACTGGCCCAAAGACAATTCAAAGAAACTGAGCACAAGGAGGAACAGAAAGCACAGACAAGCATCCCATGTCATCCATCACAGTACGCCAACACATCTCTCTCAGTTCTCACAGATGGCCACATGGGAAGTCCTGTAAGAGAAGCTGAAGAAAGAAGAAAAAAACTCAAGCCTGGTTTATGAAGGGATAAACCTAGTAGGAGAGCGCAGGTCAAAAATGGATGAGAGCAGCATTACAGTCTCACTAGCAGGTAGCCTCGATAGATCCTAAAGAGAAAATATCTTCCCAATGGATATTTTGGGCAATGCGTTGATCATCTACTTTGCATGGAAGAAAAAGAGGCCAGAGGCAATGAATGGAAAATGTCTTGGATGCTGGTCAGGTCCTAGAAGGTAAAAGATTAATGAAACAAGGAGCTCTGAGGTAGAAGCATGTAGATGACAATATGACAAGTATGAAATGTGATGATATTTGCATTACCCTTCAACACTCATCAGAAAGCATACATCACAGAAGAGGCAGTAAATTACCAATTAGATAAATTGAATCAGTTCGTTGATATTAGCCAGCCTTTGTCAGCTGCCGTCCTAAGTTCTAAAAAAAGCAGGCATATGAACAAAGTAGTAGAAATAGAGCTATGCATGGGACAAACAGCAGAGACTTCCACTTACCAAGGCTGATGCGACCACTGACACCTCTGAATGTCTAACCTGCAAGCAAAAGAGACTAAAAGTGGGATTGACACTCTTCCTTGAGGAGATCAATGGGCCACACAATGGGCCCCCTTCAACCTGGAAGAGTCCAAGATACTTTTTCACAAAAATAGATACTTATTCTGGATATGGGTTTGTCTTTCCTGCTCGCCGATCCTCAGCCAGCACCACCATTCAGGAGTACCTGATTTACAGTCACAGAATCGCACAACATAGCATTTAACTAAAGGACCCACTTCATTGAAGGAGGTGCTGGGGTATGCCCATGACCATGGGATCCACTCATGTCGCCTATCAAACCATCCAGGAGCAGCTGGCTTGACACTGTATTGCAATGTTCTGCTTTCTCGCCTCCTCTCTCCCTGGTTATAAGCCTGACATAATGTAGGGAGGAGGCAAGAGAATTAAAAATGTTAATCAAGCCACATTCAGAGACTGCAATGTGCTGATCAGCTCGGCTCTGCGGCCAGGCCAGGAGGACACCTGCAGAACAAAGGAAGGTTTCTACTGGGATTGCTACCACCCATTCCCACACCAGTAAAGAGGAAAGGGGAACCAAGAGTCATTCCCTATGGCTAAAAACATGGGGAAACCTAAGGATTAAAGGCTGGGAAGTGCCAGCCATCAGGCTTTTAGCACTATATACTCTTCCCCTTCCTCACTTTACGTCCATATCAAAAGAAATGGAAACTAGAGAATGACATATAAACTGAATTTCCTGAACACTCAGGGTCCCTCTCAGTGCCTTTACTCTGTCTCTCTCTCTCTCTCTCACTGTCCCTCTCACTCTCTGCCTCTGAGGGGAGAGAACTATCAGTCTGTGGAGTGCTACCCCTTTTCTAATAAACTTTCCTTTAACTCTAACTTTGGTGTGTGAGTTGAATTCTTTCTACGCTCTCTGGCAAAGAACCCTCTTCTCTCTGTGCAGGGCTTGGTCTCGGGGAAATGTGCCTTGTGCTGCATCAATATGATAGCAGGAAAGCTTTGAATGAGATATAAGAATAAAGTTTAAAATGAACAGTCTTTTAATAACTAATAGTATCTGGGAAATTATGGAATCTGACCAAAATGAATTAAGGGATCTGCTCCTCAGGGAGAAGGGAGATTTGATGTAGAATAGTTGGGGCAGTAATTGAAAATAAAATCATTTCATGTTTGTACCTTTCTTAATTGAAAGTGCTTAATGAACTGGTTGCATTTGTTGTTATCTACCTATTTTCTGCAAGGCCCATTCTGGGGGGATGCGGGGCACAGATGTTGCGCCCATACTGTACAATTTGGATATATGTACTGACATTCTCCAGAGGTTTCCTTTTCTCTAATGGCTGCTAAATTATTCACATCCCCAAGTGCTTTCTGAGCCTGGACTGTAATTATTAAGAGTCATTTCTGCAGCACCCATCCTCTCTCCCTTCATAAAAGAACCTTCTTCCCTATTGTCTTCCTCATTTGCAATTCATTCTCCTAATCATCGCAGCTTTGTCTGGACTAAAGAGCACCCTGGACACTTTCTATATAATTCTCTCTCACTTCAATTATGGGAGAGAGAAGCAGCAGCTGACTCACTTCAAAGATTCACTCTTAAAAAAAAAAATCATTGTTTCCTGATTAGAAACACTTTAAATAAAGTGTCCTAAATATACTTAACTGCTCTCTCATTTTAATTTAATACTGAGTGGTACAGGAAAAAAAAAAAAGAACTAATTGAGCTTTAACAATATGTCTTTGAAAGGCTGGAAATTTTTAAGTGTCTTTATATTGCTAGAGAGTTTGAAAATCTCACTGAATGAGAATTCATGTTTTTGTTTTCCACCCTACAGAGAATATTACTATATATGTATGTATATGTATGCATGTATGTATATATACACATACATATCCCAAATGAATGATCTTTACATTGTACTGTAAATTCACAGACATGTATATTTGTAATATACATATACCTCATATATATATACACACACGCACATATATATATGTGTATATATATATGTGCGTGTGTGTATATATGTGTGTGTGTGTATATATGTGACACGTGTGTGTGTGTGTGTGTGTGTATATATATGTGTATATATATATATATATGTATATATATATCACTTAAAATAAACATGCTTTGAGCAATCTTTGACCAAGGAAGCTTAGAAAAATCAGTGCATAGATATCTTGATTTCTTCCAGTTACTGTGAATAAAGTGCTTGTGGTTCTGCCAAGGCCAGCCTCTCTACATTTGCACAAGATCCCATCTCCCTTCTCCTACAAGAACATACAACCTATCTCTCTCGTGCATCTTCCATTTTTCATCTCTGCTGTATTTTTCCTATCAGCATTAAGCACATTATTACCTCTCTGACTTAAGAGAAAATAATAATAATAAACCTTTTCTTCAAAGATTCACTCTTAAAATAAACCTGTCCCACTTTTCTGCCCCCTCTACATTAAAACTCCTTGAAAGAGTTGTCTCTATCTTCAATTTATCTCACTCCATTCTTTCCTGAATTCATTCTACTTAGGCTTTTGCCACCAAAACTGCTCTCGTCAAAGTTACCAGTGACCTCCATATTGCTAAATCACAGGTCAGTTATTAGTTCTCATGTTAATTGATTTAGCAGCAGCTTACCGCAGTTGTTTCTCTTAAATACACTTTTTTTTTTTTTTCACTTTTCCTCCAGGGTACCACAAACATGTGATTATTCTCTAAGCTTTGAGTATATTTTCTTAACATTCTTTATAAATTCCTGTTCTTTTTCCCTGACTTGGGGCTGGAAGGGTTTAGTCCTTGAAGTCCTTCTCTTCTTGATATTTTCCAATAGCTTGGCTTTAAGTTCCATTCACATGTTGATTGCTCCCAACTATTTTTAAAATCTCCTCTTGTTCATTTCCTCTGAACTCCATACTCCTATACTCAGCTGCCTACTAGGCAAATGCCTACCAAACATCTCAAATATGTCTAGAATTGAAGTCCTGTTCTTCCCCCGCAAAAAACCTGCTCCATTAGCTGTCTCCCCAGCTCAGGTTATGGCAATCCCAACCTTCTAGTTACCTGATATCATCTCTGATTCCTCCCTTTTAAATTCCGTTGGCTCTACAGCTACCTCTCCGGTCTCCAGACACCATAATGACTTGCCGAGATTATTACAATGGCCTCCTAACCAGTCTTCCTGCTTCCAACCTTTTCCTTTCTATAGTCTGCATTCAACACAGCAGCCACAGTGATCCTTTAAGGTCTAAGTCAGATCATTGATGCTCAGCTCAAAACCCTCCAGTGACTTTTCATTTCATCGTAGTAAAAGACAGAATCCTTACAGGCCCTGTAAATTGTACACCTCCCAACTTTCTGACGCATCTCCTACTACTCTCCCGCTTGCTTATTCTGCTCCAGTCACAGTGGCCTATAACCTCACAAGAGGTTAGGCATGCTTCCACCTCAGGGCCTTTTCATTGCCTTGCATACTCGTCCCAACAGGTCCACATGGCTAATTCCTTTAGTCTTTCAAGTCTTTGCTCAAATGCCATAATCTTATTGAGCTCCACTCTCAATTTCCTTTACTCTTTATCCTACCTTACTTTATTTTAGCAATTACTATTTTTAATACATGAAATAAGTAATTTATTAATTATGTTCTTTGTTTCTTTCTAGTAAAATATAAGCTCTGTGAGAACAAGAAATTTTTTGTTTGTTTTTATTGTTGTTGTTTTTCTACTATCCTAACTCCAATGCCTAGAAAAGTATCTATCACATAAGTGTTTTCTGAAAATCTGTTTTAATTTAATTTAAATTAAAGATTTGGTTCAACTGTCCTTTACTGAGCACTTACTTCATGAAAAACACATGCTAGGCATCAAGGAGAAGATATTGGGAGAAATAGAACAAGATCCCTGCCCTCAAAAAGTTTATTCTAGTAAAGTGTGAATAGAGTCAGCCACGCAAAGAGCACTCATGAGGCATGATTGCCAGAAGCCTAAAGAGGTTTGTTTTTCCCCAATTTACTTCATGTACAAATTCACCAATGCTTGAAATTCCATAATTAAAGAATAATCACTGCAGTTCTATGACCTAAAGCAAATTATTTAACATTTCTAAGTCTCAGATTTTTTTTTTATCTATAAAATGGGATAATAGTGCCCTTATCATAGAATTGTTGTGAGGATTAAATGAGGTAATCCTTGTAAAAAGGCTTATCACAGTCTCTAACGTGTAATAAACATGCAGGATGTTATGCTATTATATCCATTCTCTTGACTAAAAATCCTGATTTTATTAAAAAGCCAACAATTTTTTATGAAAGTACTGGATAGTTCTGAAAACCAAATAAAGCATTTGATGAAAACATGATATAGAATAGTCTTTTAGGCAAGAAGAGGGAGAAATAATCATATTTATCATGTATGTCACCGTCCAAAAAAGGAAGGATATTTGTTTGTGACTAAATTTCATATCAAGGAATTGACCAAGGACCAGAAAAGGTGAAAGAAATAATCAAGGCGTCCTGTGTAGAAGCAGTGGCTATTTTGTATACACCTTCAATGATTGCTATTTCCTACTTTTCTTTTTAAAATTAAGATTAAATAGAAGTAAATAAATACAATGAACGTTATATTACTAAATAGAAGAAAGATTCTAAAAACAGTTTTTGAGTCACTAACATGTGTTAGCTCCTTTCACATATTTTATATAATTTCATTCTCAGAATACCTCTGAGAGTTATATATTATCCTTATTTTATAGTCAAGGAAAGTGACTATAGTCAAGTAAAGGCTCAGTGATATTAAATTGTCCAAAATCATAAAGTTAGTAACTAAATCATAAAGGATTCAAAACTAAGCTTCTCAGTCTAAACCTTAACACCACTCTATCTTATTTCTAGTAAAATCAGAGAGCTACAAAGAAACAAATGCAAAATCCATGCTGGACAAATCCTCAGAAAGGGCCAGGAACAGATTCATAGTGGCTCGCAGAAGCTGATTGTGCAACCTTCCCAACTCCATGTTCAGTGCCATTATATTGAAATCAGCCATTGTGGAAACAGTTATGCCACTGAACTCAGCAAAAGCTACATACATATCAGGGCTTTCTTTTCTCAGAGACACAATTTACCAGCACACACTGCAGAGCCCTTGGGCATCTATCCTTGGAATCAGAGAATGCCTGATACCGCTGTCTGAGAGCTAGTCACAGATTTTAAATAATCAAACAGATCCACCCAATCAGTGTTCAAGGTGTGTCAGCCTCCTACTCGCCAAAGAAGATTCCCGCCATCAATATCACATCAAGAACAAACCTGTCATATCCCTTCCTGAGATCTGGTCTCACTGGGGAGAGAAAAGAGAACAGAGGACCCTGGCTATTGAAAGAATGAATGAAGGGAGACTCACATCCACAGCAAATAGTCTTTAAAAAGGACCCTGGGGACCCTGAAGATCAACTTCTCCTGCCTCGATGTTGCTTATGGCTGGCTCCAGCAACACAAGAAGCATTATAGATAGTTTGTGAGGGAGCACCAGGACTCACGTCATATACCACGCCTTCATCCAATTATGCTTTTTAATCACATCTTTTTTTCTGTTTTATCAGTAGAAACACCTAGGCAGGAGTAGGCTTATTCACCGAGGCCATACGGATGGAGATTTAGTTCAAAAATCTGATGTGCTGTCCCAAAAAGTTGGTAGGTTCTGTCACAATAGGGCCCCTTTCTCTCCAGGTTCCTCCCCAACCTGGCAGGAACTTTCTGGCTTTTGCTGCATACATGAAGGGAGAATCTCTCCAGAGAAACTCTCCAACTCAGACTGAAATATAAATGGGACTCGGAGAAGGACAGGGTCATAATTTTCTAAGTTGCTGCTTCTTACAGCATTGAGGGGCTAGTATCAAAAGAGTTCGGCTGTTTAAAACGGGCTAGGGACATATTTCTTCCTGACACCTAGTATTATTCAAATGGCAGCAGATATGACTGAAAGTATTTATCACTCAGTGACTCACTTTAATCCCCCACAAAGGGAAGCTGTGCTCAGCACACTGGGCAGGGGGGATAATGAGGCAGCCGACTAGGCTGCCAGAGTGCGACATTGATTTTCGGTGCCGAAAATAGAACCTGCTACAGTTTCCAGCCGCCTGCCCTATGTCTAGAAGTGGATTATCAGCTGAACAGCATGAGCACGGGAAGAGGTTCCAGGCAATCAGATTGGCTTATACACAGGGCATTAATTCTCGAGAAATATGCCATGTTGACCAATCAAAACAGCTTCCTTTTTAAATAAAGCCTATGGTCTCTAAGGCATCATTCGCAGTCTCAAATAGCAATAATGACCCTGCTTGCAGGGCATGTTTCAGGAATTAGCACCTAGCTTGGGTTAATGGTATAAAGTACAGCTTCTTCTAACTGGTCATTAATCGCAAGTAAATACCCAGCAACTCAATTTCCGTGGCTTTAGGATAAACCTGAAATCAAATGGACTAGTCGGACCAGGCAGATTTAAAGCAGGAAAAGCTAATGACCACAATAGCCTTCCCCTCTGGGTACAGTGAAGGAGAAGCTAATCTAAAAAGCATTTTTTCTTTTCATGATGCTCGAAATGCTGATTTCCAAATAAGAGCTTTCCTCCCTGACTAAATAGAAACCCGTCACCGACCCACAGTCAGGGAGGGATAAGCTAGGAGCTATTTTTCTAGTTAATAATGATGGGTTTTAAACAGATTCATTTACATCCTCTGACCTCTCTCCACTTTCCCCTCCCCACCCCATGAGTAAATAACGTGTCTATAGGGCAGCTTATTCTGCTTATGCTACTGTCTGACTAGGCAGTCAGACAAGTTAACCAAGGATGGAAAGCCTGGCTAGGCTTTGCCCTGTGCTAATGAGGCCAGCATAGCTACCTGACTGAAGCTCAAACAGAGATGCCTGATCATTATAAAATGCATTTCTTTTAGCTCGATAATTCTCTGCAATCACCGCGCCTGATAATTGTCAGGCTGTTTTCTGTGAACTTTAGGATTTCAGAGTGCTACATTATGGACTTCGGAAGGGTGTGGAGACAGATTGAGGAGGAGCGTCCAGTGGTCTGACTCTGGGTTTATGGTTCAATGAATCTATATTTTTACCTGTTTTTTAGATTGAAGGTCTTCATAAAATTTTATTAATAAAAATAGTTCTGCTATTTAAATTACAATTCAAAAATATCCGATTCTAGTCAGCTTTCTCATCTTACAGAAGAGGAAATGGCCTCCCCAAACTGCAGTTTTGGCAGTCCTCCAAGCATATAAAATTCAGTCATGCCCCTTCCCTTTATTCTGACAACTTTTATTACCTGTTCTCTCTTGGAAATTTACAGTACTGCCTTATTTTGCAAATTACCATTTTCTCAAAAAAGTTGTATCCTCCTCAAGGGCAGGATAATAACAAACATTTCTTATCCTTTTTAGCGCCTAGCACAATATTTTATACAGAATAAACATCGATTTCTTGGGGGAAATGATCAATGGCAACAGTATAGAAGGCTTTGGTCAAAGAAATATAAGATTTAGCTAACAGTAGTTTAAATAGTTTGATTTTCAGTTCTTGTTGGTTTGGGGATTTGTTCTTTTTTTCCCCTTTTCAAGAAGTATTGAGATAGTAAACTGCTGACATTCGTTAAATGAGGTCAGAATTCATCTTTATCTAATGATCTCAGGGTAGCTACCACTGCTCCAGACTTCACATCCAGGCTTGTAATAGAAAAGTGAGAAGTTGTGCCAAAAGCTGACCCTTTAAAAATAAAGTTAATTTTTTTTTTTTGGAAGAAAACTCTTAGAATAACTTCTTGTAAATCTCTGTGAAGAAGTGTGAAGAGTTTCAGAATTTACCCTACTTGCAAGCTAACACATTAACCTATCACAGGTTTATGGATGTTGGTAGAAAACATGAGACTTCTGGGTCAGATAAAAAATTTTATTACCCATGGCTAAGCAAGCAGCATGATCATCAGACCCTCTTGCTCCCACCTCCACAAGGGTAACATCAATGAGCCCAGATAGATGCCTGCACAAAGACTGAATTGCATTATTAGAGAGGAACCTTGAGTTCAGGGAACCCTGATCTTTTATAATGGGCAATAGGTATGTCTGCCATTTGCTCCAGAAGGAAATACTGTGTCTATCTTCCACGACTGGTCACTATATAGTCCTGAAAACATAATCTAAAAAAAAGGGGCATTCAATACCTCTCTTCCTAAGAAATGCAGAAACCCACGAAGAATTGTCTCTTAACAAGTCTCATGAGGACCTATGGCTATACCTGTCTGTATTTAAACTTGATGATAAAATAATGACCCTTTGATGACATAGGTGCAATGATGTTACACTCAAAAAGTAACAAATACTATCTTAGTTCACTAGATGGCTCTGAAATAAATGTTTGCATAGTTATAATAATGTAAATTCTGTTTTGTTTTCAGCCTTTCAGATTAACCCATAGAAAAATCACAGAAAACTTTATTGTGATTACTGGAAAGATAATAAATATCACCAAACAACATAATTTTGGAATAGTATACTAAATTGATGTAGATATATATGTATATATACCGTCACTTCAAACAAATTGAGAAAATTGAATAAAATATAACCAATTTTTGGAAACTTACCAAATTTGACATCAAAAAAGAAAAATCCCAAGATTCTAGAAATGAAAGGAGCTGAAAGTCACAAATGTGAATATGAACTGAAACCAGAACACCTCATAGTATTTTGGAAACTAAAACGGGCCTTAAAAACTAGGAAATGGGACACTGTCTGACACCTGCAGAGAAGGGAGTCAAGGCCATTACCTTGAAGAACATAGGACTTCAGAGCTGCACTACATGCATAAAGCTAAGAAACACAGAGACTTAGCTTGTCTGTGAAGGGAGTAGAAGAACCCTACTTGACACTGAGGAAGGTGACAAGGAAGAATTCCATGCATGCAGGCCTATGTTGAGAAAAAGAGTCTGAATCCAGGCCAACGCCATTTGTAGGAGTGGGATCTGAACTCATAAACTCAAAGGATACATACATTCCAAGCCAAGAATCTCACATTAAAAACTAATCCAGACTTTATTAGAGGCCGGTACAAAACCACATTGTAAGGATATTTCTATGGATAAGAGTTATAACTATGACTTCCATGGAAAAATGGCCATCACTGAATCTGGGTTCATAATCAAATATTATAAATAGGATGAGGAAATGAATTACATTTAGAAGCAATTAGAAAATGCAAATAGATAGAAAAACATGCAGCCTAAAAATTAAAAATAGTAAACCAATAATAAGGAAGGTTTGAAAGTATTACATTTAAAACATTTGAAGAGATAGAAACCGAAGGCAAGGATAAGACAGTATGAAAATTTGACAGAGTTTTAAGAATCAAAGGGAATTCCATAAATAATCAATGGGGCCAGTGAAATTAAAATATCATAGAAAGTTTTAACAGTACAGACAAAAATAAAATTAATGAATTGGAAGAAAAAACTTAGAAAACCATGCATAATTCAGCACATAAAAAAGAGATGGAAAATGGTCAAGATAATTAAGAGACATGTAGGATAAAGAAAAATAAAAGGTGCAGTGCACATCAAATAAGCATTCTTAATGAGGGGGGAGAGAGAGAGAGAGAGAGAGAGAGAGAATCAAGATAATTAATAGACATGTAGGATAAAGAAAAATAAAAGGTGCAGCGCACATCAAATAAGCATTCTTAATGAGGGGGAAAAAGAGAGAGAGAGAGAGAGAGAGAGAGAGAGAGAAGGAGAATTGTTATTCATAAAGCTACTGAAAAAGGATTTTCCAGAACTTAAGAAAGACAGATTAGAAGTGCACCAAATCCTCTGCAGAATAAATAAAAATAAACCCACACCTGGCCATATTATAGTTAACCTGTAAAACATCAAACACAAAGAAAAAATCATGAAAACAGTTGTTTTGGTATAGGATTAAATACTAAATTAAAAAATTTTTTTAATGCAATAACTTCAAAAAATTGGAGTTCATTTTCCTATGTGGTGGTCTAAAGCACCTCTGTTCAAAAGAAGTAAAATGCAAGCCACCTATATAATTTTAAATATTCTAATAACTACATTTCAAAAAATTTTTTAAAGATTATATTAACTTTAATATTTTAATTTATTTAATACAATACACTTGCATATTATTTCAATATATAATTAACATAAAAATTATTAGATCTTTTACTTTTTTTCTAAAGCTTTGTATTTATAGCATATCTCAATTTAGACACTACATTTTTATTGGAAATACTTGATCTGTATTTAGATTTTACAAAATTTACTGTCGAAAAAGTGGATTCGCATATTCAAATTGTTCTAAACATTTAAAAATGTTTTCAAGTCCTAAATCAAATGCCAATGTTTAAATTTGTTAGTTAAATAAAATTTAAGATGTGTTTCCTTACGTGCACTGGCCACATTTCAAGTACTTGTGGCCACATGTGCCTAGTGAATATCATCTTGGACAGCAGAGCTCCACAGGTAAGTCTTCTAGAATTAGTTGCAAATCTGGTTCAGGACATCTTCTGTAATTCTTCACATCCCTGCAAGTGAGGAGGGGGAAAGTGGCTAGAAATCCACGTAGACTTCTTAAGAATCTCCACTGGAAAACATGTACTTACATTCCTTTGGCCATTCCCTAGAAGAGTATCTGACACATAGTAGGTGCTCAAATATTTGTCCAAAAAAAATCTTATATTGGCATCTTGTTACCTACCACTAAATTATAGTCAGATTTCAAAATTCTATGTTCTTATCTATAAAAGTAAAGAATCTACTGAATTATCTCATACATAGTAGGGTTAGACAATTTCCTTCTCTGTTTGAAACCTGTAATAGGTCCCTTAGGTAAGCAGATAAAGTTCAAATTCCTTAACATATCTTTTAATACTGTCAACGATACATTCTAGTATTTTTGTATCAAGAAAGAGCCTGAAGTCAGAATTGCTGATATCTTTTGGGAAAACATTTATTTAAAGGGGTAGAAAAATGCCCTCCTTTAGTAAGAGAATTCCGAAAAGTAGTTGCACATGTAGACTTTTTATATTAAATGTTGTCAGTAGCGTAAGCATAATGCAGTATATAATCAACATAAAAAATTATTTGATTCCTATGGGAGTCAAAATTTCATACAAACAATTCCAAGTAGCTCTGTTGGGTATTATAGATTTTATTTTTAGACGAAGACTGCATAACCAATTGTGCCAACTCAAATCCACGCATAAATCTTGTTATAGACACTGAATAGCAGTTTTTATCTAACTGAAAATAGAATATAAAACAAGAGGAAAATTTTCATAGTACTTTTATTTTCCCTCCATTTACTTCCTCCTCCACTGGTCACAAACCCTCCTCCTGCAGTAAATGCAATCTACTCTATACTACATAACACTATTTTATGCGTATTTTTAAAACTTGTCTTTTTCTCATAGTTTATAATTTCTGTCTTCGTCTATAGGATCTAAATTCTAAGAGTGCAGGTAGTATATTTTAACAGTTCCTATACCTAAAGTGCAGATAATAATTCCTATATTATTTGCACCCTAAGAAAGTGATAAGGATCAAAAAGCCTCATAGATTTAAGTGTGTTTTAGAAACTGCAAAGTGTTCCAGAATTGTGGATTAGGTTATTATTAATATAATGTGGAGGATAAATTAGATGCACCAGAATTTCCCTTATGAAGTGAATTTATATCATCTTAGAACAGTGCTGAGTGTGCAAGATACTAATCCAAGAGGATCCGAAGAGAAAATTGATCTAGGCAAAAAGGAGGGGAAGAAATTGTTGGTGACAGGAGTAGGAGGGGAGAGGAAGACAGGAGGGAGTGGGTTTTGTGTGTGTCGGAAAGCTTCATATTTCTTCCTATGATCCCTCCTTATGACCCTCTCTCCCCTTCATCAGCTGTCATACTTTCAAAAAAATTACTAAGCCAATATAGATTGGAAGTGAGATAATAGAGACAAGGGTTATAGAATCCAAAGTAATGAAATATTTTGTCCAGATCTGAGGGCCAAGGGGACCCCTATAGGATTCTTTGATTGCCTTAACATTGGTTTTAATAGTGGTCATGATGACACCATTATCTTCCCAGATACTAGCTCAGGGCTATTTACATAACAGACTCATATTTTATTAAATAAGGAATAGTCATTCAACTGGATATATGGAAAAATTCCTGAACAAATTCCTGGTTTCACTAATGTAGTCATTTCCCAATCTTTTTAGCAGTGAAATTCTTTAAAAATAAAATCTCTGCTGGTCCCCATTATTAAAAAGTTACAAACAGTAAACTATTGCCTCAGAGGGATTAGAATATAAATACTGAAGTTTCAAATAAAGCATCACTCTGAGAGGTATCAGATTCCAGCATGAATATGGGACAACTGCCATGTGCAAAATTTATAAGGGATGATTGAGACCAGATTCCATAAATATTGGGCCCTTTAGAAGGAGCAAGGCTATAAACAGGGTCAGAAAGTAGAGAAAGTAAAAGGATTTGCGATATTTTCTTTAGAGAGAGCTATTGAACTGCTGAGTCCTCTCCTACAAAGAATGAGGAAGGTCGCTGTTGAAAAAGATGTTAACATTTAACCCAAGAGGTAAGATGGAGCTTTAAAAGAGTTTTCTGTGTGTTCCATGAAATCTTGATAAAGCTAAAGTAACTATCCTGTGGCAGCAAGGAAAGGTGGCTTCATTGGATCCCTCTATATATTTGTGGTTTTCAAGAAAAAAAGGTTACAAAAGTGTGTCCTTTAACCAAATATGGACTATTCACAAGAAATTTGGGGCACGGCCCTTTGAAATCCTGTCCCAAAAGTTTCAGTGATAACATAAGAGAATAGCAGTTGGGGTAAGCCACCAGAGAATTAAATGCTGAGGGGTATGTGGCAGCTTGAGAAATAAAATATACCACCAGTGTTCTAGGAGTTGCCAAAAACTGGAAGCTCTGAAGAATCCACTAAGGTACTAAGAGAGAATCAACTCTAACCATTGGCCAAGCCCAGAGAGCTCGAAGGAGCCCTGCTAAGTAAAGCCTGCCTTGCCCCTTCACCTCTCAGTACCCTAGTCCCCCAACCAGGGGCCGAAAATGGCATAAGTTACTAGCGTGTGAAGGAGGTGAGTGAAAGATAAAAGAAAGCATCCTAAAGTTAGATTGCAACCAACGATACATCCAAGGAAAGGAAAAAAGGATTTTGAGCAGATAACTGAAGAGAATTGATTAATATCTTGGATTGGATGGATTCCTGTTACCAAGAAAAAGTGGTCTTGGTACTTTTTAACTCATGATCATTTGACTGTCAGATACTTAAGAATGAGCAGAAAAGTTATGGAATATACCAAATTTTCCATGTAAGGACAAAGAAAAATAACTCACCCCTGGAAAAAATGTTAATGGGTCAGGATTGGTAAAAACTAGAATTATATTTTGATTATATATGGGGAGTTCCACATTCGCCATACCAAAGACCTGGAGCATTCTTTGGAAGCTCCTAGAAGATTAAAATCCAGAATATCAAAGTTTCAGTTGAGGCCATTCAATAGTCATCATTTATTCAATAACCATTTATAGAGTGCCTACTTTGAACCACTCATATTATGTTCTTTATCTTCATGGCAAGGCACACTCTCCAGTGATGTAAGAGGCCAAGGCCTTCTTACATACTCAGTCTCGCTTAATCTCATCAAATACACTGCAAATACAGTCATGACAGGGCTGTTCTGCTCATTTTTTCTCCAAGGAAGATAAATTGGAGGAGTTAGACAACTTTCCAAGGACCAAAGCACTGGTGAAGACTGGGGCTGCTCCTCCCCATGAGGGCCCCTGACTCTCTTGGGCTCTGTGCAAGATGAGCATACTCAGTTTTGTCATCTGCCGCTTCACATGCTCTTTGCAAATAGTCTGTGTAATATACGTTTATAACCGACTGCATTCATTTCATTCTACCTTGATAAATCTTCATTTATATTTCATCCCTCATTCTCTTTCTCTTTTTGGCCTATTAGCTTAGCACTTGTGCAAAAGTTTAGGCTCTCGTCTGCAAAGTAATTGTGATAAAAAGAAAAGTTTGAAGACTATATTTTCTTTTTGTTTGGTTATAGAAATGTTTCCTTTGTTTTTTGGGGTTTTTTTTTCCTAACCCATATTTGGATATTAATTATTTCAAAAGACACCCTTAAAAGGAAGTAGGTATCTAACATAATGCAAATTTTTAGAGAGTAATCATTTCAATTCTAGGATGTGTCAGTTACTTTTGAGCCAGTAAACTCTTCATTCCTGCATTTTCCAGTATATTGTCTAAAATGGGTAATGTATTAGTCTGCGTGGGCTGCCATAAAAGAAGGCTTAAACAATAGTAATTTATTTTCTCAGTTTTGAAGGCTAGAAGTATAAGATCAAGGTGTCACTGTCATGGTTGGATTTTAGAGAGGCCTCTTTAAAGGTAAATGTCCACCTTCTCTCTATGTCCTCTCATGGCTTTTCTTCTGTGCATATGCACAGATGGAAATAGAGATAGAGTGAGAGAGAGAGAAAGAGAGAGAGAGAGAGAGAGAGCCACCTTCTCTCTATGTCTTCTCATGGCTTTTCTTCTGTGCACATGCACAGATGGAAATAGAGATAGAATTAAAGAGAGAGAGAGAGAGAGAGAGAGAGCGCCCTTTCATGTCTCTCCCTCTTCTTATAAGGACACCAGTCTTAACAGATTAAGATCCTATGTTTATGAGCTCATTTAACATTTACGACCTCTTTACAGGCCCAGATACAGTCATTTGGGGAGTTAGACTTTAATATACAAATATGGCAGGGAAACAATTCAGTTCATAACAGGTATCAACCAACTCCCATTGCTATCCTCAGAATAGGATAAATCCAAGCAAATATCACAAACACCAAGGTAATATTTAGAGGGGAAATAGCTGATCAAGGAGAAAAAAGAGGGTTCTGTTTTCAGATATGAGAGAGTGAAAGAAGACTCAAATTGTGCAGATACAGTCTCATCGTGATTCTATAATACATCAAATTCCTTCTGCTGCTTTCTCTAAAGCAAAAATAAGCAGGAAGAGTCCTTCTCCCTTCTGAATCTCTTAGACCAAAAGAGCCTTCATTGGAAGACTGAATGGCCCCATAGATAAGCAGGAAAACTCTGGACACAGACTTATTATCTTTAAGTTCCAGTCTACCATTTACTAACTGCATAAATGGGACTAGTCACTTTGTCTCTCAGTCTCAGTTTTTACCTCTTAATGGGGATTATCAAGGATGTTTATTTAACAGAACTGCTATGCAGATTGAGTCAGTGTGATTTTCTCTAATCATCATCCCGCCTTACCCAGAAACGGGTCCTAAGAATCGAGTACTCCTACGATCACTCACTCTACTCTAGTACTTGGTTGACCTGCATGGCGACTATTCTGAAATAACCCTCTACAAATTCATTTATGCTAAGATTTTGACTCTGAAAACAGTAAGAGAGAGGAGTGATTCTCTATGTGTATCACTCACTCTTCTGCTTTGCAGAAGACAAAGAGCCAGGAGTCCTTTTCCAATTGTGATTACTTTGCTTCATAATGAAAATAAAAAAAGGATAGCTACATTCTGCAAAGGGCAATGGCTCTCCATATCTGTGCTTCGTGCCTATCACAGATTGGAAATATGGTAAAGAAAATTTTGTTAAAGAAAGGAGAGAGGAAGAGAGAAAGGAAGAGGGGAGGGACGGAGGTTGGAAAGGGAGGGAGAAAAAAGTCGGGAATCTTTTTATTTTAGATACTTAATATCTAAGGTTAAAATCAGATGAAACAGAAACTGTCTCACCTATAGTTCCCTATAGATGTTGTGGTTCTTTTACCAAAGAAATGACTAATTCTTTTTAAATAAGATTTTTTTTTTCCCCCATCAAATTGGAGCCATTTTACAAATGAAAATCAGACTTCCAGTTTCTGGCCCAACCTCTATAAAGAGCTTGGAAGTTGTCACTCCTATTCTCACAACAAAGAAAGTTCTGAACAAACTGAAAGTCAACAACTCTTCTTCAATTTATTAGAAAATTGAGGTCTCAGGGAACTCTGCTACCCCCCAAATTGAAGACAGCTGGGCTAATACAGAGAATCACAGCTTAACAAAACTGAAGCCCAAGGGCAGAAGCTGCAGTAGAAACCACTATTGGTAGGAACGCTTAGAAGTGTAATTGACAAATTACTAGAGGCTTAGTATAAACTATAGATGGTCCCCAACTTATGATTTCTCAATTTTATGATGGTGTAAAAGCAATACACATACATTAGAAACCATACTTCTAATTTTTATCTTTTCTGGGCTAGCAGTTTGCTGCATATTTTCTCATGATGCTGGGCACTGAGTCGCAGCTCCCTGTCATTTACGTGATCATGAAGGAGCAAAACCAATACTCTACAGTGTACTGTGTTTCCAGCATTCTTTGGATACTGCGTTTTGTGTTTTTGCATCCCATCATATCTACCAAACACCATGTATGTCTCCTGCTCCTGGTGAGATGAGGAAGGCAATTACTTTTCAGATGAAACTCAAGATAATTGCCCAAATGTAGGCTAATGTAGGTGTTCTGAGGTAAGCTGGGCTAAGCTATAATCTTCGTTAAGTTAGGTGTATTAAATGCATTTTCACCTTATGATATTTTCAAATTGCAATTGGTTTATCAGGATGTCAACCCATCGTAAGTCAAGAAGCATTTGTAGTTTGAGAGTTAGAAACTCCAAGGTGTGGCGGGGGTGGGACCCAGTGAGAGGAGTTCCCAATTTTTTGTGAGCTCTCCTCTAGGAGCTCTACCAGGTATTCAGTGTTTACAATGTATGGATAAGGGAAATGAATGACAGGAGTGCTATGACAGGGGGAACATACTAAGAAAGGAAAGAAAATGGAACTATGTCAAGTGCTTGATAAAATCAAGGCAAAAAGAGAATGGAAACAAAAAGAGAAACAAAGATCAAAAACAACAAATAGAACACAGTTACAAATATGGTGGATATTAAGCCAACTATATGAATAGCCACTTTTAATGTGAATAGACTAACCACATCAATTAAAAGACAAACTGCCAGAATAGATTTAAAAAAAAAAAAGATTTAAAAATTATCTAATATTATCTAATTTACTTTAACTATAAAGACACAGATTGATTAAAAGTAAAGGGATGGAGAAAGATATGTTATTTTAACACTAATCGAAAGGTAGCCGGAGTAAGTATATTAATTCCATACAAAAATAAGGTAACATGAGTAAAGGTCTTCACCAGCTCCTATCAGATTATGTTACAGACCTACTTAAAAGACAGAATATTTAGAATTCTAGTCATAAAAATATTTTCTAGAGAATTTTATGTTAAGATTGCTCTCTTAACTCTACCTTGTCCTAATGTCTTTTTTTTCCCCCTGCTCACATAAAGGTAGTTTTTTTAGATTCAGAGTGTCAAAACAGAGGTCCTGGATAATCTATACTGATTCTTCAGTATGTATATCATGGTTCAATTTCCAAACCAGTCCGGATTTTGATTTCCAGAAATTTTCCAAAATATTCTGTTCTCTTCTCTAGTAAATAGCTAATCCAGAATCAACAAGAAGGACTGTAGAGCATGCTGCCACCAGGTTGTAGCTCACACACTCGCTGGAGTCCCTGTCCCAAGATATGAAGTCTGCTCAGAATTTTTAACTCATGTTACCACTAAACATCTCAGTCAGTCACACGTAGCTGATGATAAGACATGTTGATCTGATTACCAAAAACTCAGATCAAGGACAGATCCAGGTGTTGTGGGACCTGAACCTTCTATAACTTCGAAGGCTCCTTTGAAAATAAAACAGAATTTAGAGTACAAAGTTAGGGTACATGAATAAATGAGAAAAGAAATCATAATGTCACCGTTGGGGTGAAGTGAAATCCGATATCATCTCAGCGGCATAGGGGAGGAGGAGGACGGTGATGGATAGTGGAGTCGGGTGGGTGGTGGCATTGCCTGTTGTTCCTCGGTTCTTCACCACCAATGCAGTAAAGAATTACAGGTCAGCGAGACTGAGAAAAAGTAAGATTTATTGAAAGTACAATTTAGAAGGAGATGGGCTGTGCTAAGGAAGGCTGCAGCCCTGTGGAACATAGGAGGTGAAGAGATAAGATCCTACACCCCAAAGGCAGGGTGGGTTTCCAGCCAGGAAAGCTGTAACATGCAGAGATGAGAAGATCTGTTTATATTTGGGCCCTGATGGGAGGTCCTAGATGATCCCTATGTGAGGTCACCTTGACTGGCAGTTGGCAGCTATTTCACTTTTTGCCTACTGCACATGTCCTTACCCAGAATTCATTCTGTTATAATTAGATTCATGAACTTGCAGGCATAGTCATGAGATTATAATGAAGGTATAATGAGGCTGAAGTCATGGACAGTGCTTTCTGTGCATGCATTTGTAGCTGGTTTAGGCCAGCAGCTTTTATGGTCTTTGTGTTCTAGGATTTGGGGTAATTTATAACCCTAAAGGGAGGTATTTCTGAGAGGTGCTTAAGGAAGGTCTTTGAGGGAAGTTTCTATGGTTACAGAGCTGAGTCTTGGTTCCTGTCACTCACGCCTGACTAACTACCCAGCAATAATAAATTACAAATTTTGAAAAGCTGGAAGATATCACAGGCATCACAAAAATCCAGAAAATAACAATATTTTCATTAATTGAACTTTGACACACATCTATAATATATCCCCACAATTTTAACTGTTTACTTTTTATCACATCTTCTGATGATAATAATGTTATAAAATAATTTTCTAGAAAGAGAACAGAAAAAAATATTTTAATCTTTTATATAGCTCAAAATTTCTATTTATTATCAATAGTTTAGAAAAATTTTAGTGTCACAACTCAGTATTAGTGATGTTTGCATATTTTTTAGATTGCCGAGTATGGAAAAACCTCATTCAAACTTATTTCATATTGATTTTGGAAGATTTCAGGACATTTTAAATTTTCTTAGGTAGCGAATAACTTAAATCTTCTTTTAAGTGACAGTCCATTAATTAACCAGTCTGCCCTGGAGGCGATACAGTCAGTGGCAGTATTTCTATAAGCTCTGCCTATACTAGGATGACTGACAATTACTTAACTACCTTGGATAATCAGATAAGCACATAAATGTAGCTCATTAAACCCAAGTAAATATGTCCTCAACTCAACTTCTCTTAAGAACATCCTTAAAATGCCTGAGGGTCATTGGAGGAAATGGGTCACTGGGAAAGTTGCAATGGAAAAAGACCAATTGCAGTTTTAAACACCTTGCTTTGCAAATTTTACAGAGCATGTAACCATGTGAAAACATTGCCGGGACCTCTCTCAGGGCTTTGGATAGGCTTTGTTAGTTTCGTAGTATATCCTCCTCTAGGTCAGAATTCAGGCTAATGTTTTATGGAGATAGAATGAGGTGGATGTGTGTTTCTGTGTGGCCAAAGGGCTAAAGATGGAGTCAAGGATGTCTTTATTCTTGATCCACTTGCAAGAGAATATTTTTATGTCCTTTAAAATATCCAGGTCTACACTTTCTTTCTCCCTATTCATAATCTCTCCCAAACTCTTCCTTGTTGAGTTTTGAAGTCCTTCCTTACCCTGCTTCACCTTTAATAGAGTAGAGTAATTGTTTTAAAATGTAGATTGTTGATTTCCAACCGAGAGGAGAAAAAAGTAAAAACAATGGAAATAAAAGGTCAAAGAATCCCTCAGGTGAGTCACAAAGATATTAATGTATTTTTTAAACTTCATGTCTAAGTACTGGCTGGAAAGTGACAATTCAGAAATGATTAGTGGGAGGGAATGAAAAGTCACAATTCTGTGACATAGATTCGGCTCCACACCCTGCCTATCTATGGTTTACAGTATTTACATATGGTTTACAGATGGCAACCCAGAGAGGGAGAAATTAGTAAATCTTGGCTCCGCAAAAAAGGCAAGATTGCCGCCATGGTGAGAAATGACAAATAGGAACAGTGAGGCAGAAGGATTTGCAGAGACAGTTACAGATTGTGGCCCCATAAGTGTGGTTACTAGACAGATCTTGGATGAACTGCAGGGGAAAAGGGGGAGACGAAGGCCGAGTTGGAACCCTCCACGGTGTAAAACAATGGAGAGAAATACCTGTCACGAGAACAAGCACCTTGTGCCCTGACTTCCATGTGGGAATAACACTTTAGGAAAAGAGAGGCAGCAAAGAAAAAAGCAACCTCCTTTAAAGAGTGATACCATTAACATTCTGGCACAAGAACAAGAAACAAAAACTAAAATCAAACAAACAAAAAAATGTCCATCCTTTCATTATTACATTCTTCCCAGTTTTGATAAATAAACTTACTTCCCCCGGCTTGTGTTTTAATAAATGCTTAATAGCCTTAAGGATGTCTGAACTTATAATCAGTAGAGGCTCCTTAGAGATAGACAATGGATAATTTAGAAAATATATCTTAATTGTTAGAAAAGCAAGATTTAAATGTAGTGGCAGTAAATGGTTTTTTATCTTCCTGCCAAGCTTTGCTGGAAGTATGGAGATTCACATTGTAAACAGAAAATTGTTTCATGGGATAATTTTCAAGGTTTTAACGTGAGAGATGAAATTACTTAAAGAGCCTGATTTCAGCATAGTTAAAATCTGATAGGGAAGACAGTTCAAGTTTCCCAGTCACCAAACGCCATGCTGACCCAGATTCAGAGCCAAGTGAGCCCTTAAGTGTCACCAGGCAGTTTGAATGCTGATTGAACAGGGATTCTATTTTAATTTTTTAAAACTGCCATTTCTTTTTAAAAGCCCCAGGGCATGCAAAGAGTAAAATATACCAATCATTAAAATATTTAAATTCACCAGCGGCAGTGATTAATAAAACATCCAAATGAAACAGTTTATAAAAAGTGGTTTTAACTTGTCTAGTCTAAAATAGCACACTCAACGATGCCAGCTCATTTTTCTCAGCCCCTTTCAGTTCTCACCCTCCACAAGTTTCCTGCAATTCAACAAAAACACACGAAGCACCTATTCTAGAAAAGGCGCTCTACAATTAGAAAGATGATCACATGTAGTCCGTACTCTCAATGTATCTATAATTAATGATCCAGAAATTGTATTCTGACTTGTGTCATTTATTTGTCCCCAGAATCTGTAGGGCAGGGTCATAATAAGGTATGGCTATTGGCCAAACACAGCCTTCAGGCAGATTTTTGTTTAGTCCAGTTTTTCAAAAATATTTGAACTATTTGCCAAAATTTTTAAAACCAAATGATTGCATGCACACATACTTTCTCTCTCTCTCTCTCTCTCTCTCTCTCTCTCTCTCTCTCTCTCTCTCTCTCTCTCTCTCTCTCTCTCTCTCTCTCTCTCTCTCTCTCTCTCTCTCTCTCTCTCTCTCTCTCTCTCTCTCTCTCTCTCTTTCACACACACACACACACACACACACATACACACACACACACACACACACACTGGTTGGGCCAGTTTCTGCACTGCAGTATGCCCCAAATTTAGTACCGACCATCTATTAGATGAGGAGCTCAAGGATTCACCACAGTCTTCATAGCTCCCATTTTTTACACCGGACCTCTTTATATAGAGTACCAGGCTGGCTCACGCCATATTTGAGTTTGCAACTTCTGCTATAATGATGCAAAAGAAGTGCAGCGGGAGTGCACAGAATAAACAGGCAGCTGGCAACCCACATGGGAAGCGCAGCATAGAGTCAGATGTGGACCTATCAGCGGAATAGTGCAGGTGGAAATGGAGGAAACGGGCATTCCTAAAGGAATGAACCACATCATTCACATGACAAAGGTAGGAATGGGGAAGTCCAGTATGGTAGTCCAGTATGGTTGTGTGACTCATATACATGCTGGGAAATAAAAAGGCTGGAAGGGTAAACATCAGAGAGTGGAATGCCTCAGCCACAGTTTGGAATCCTAAATTTTGTAGTAGAGAATCTATAAAATCAGAACTGTGCTTTCGAATAACTTTCTCATTAAACCGTAATGACCTATAAGAATACCTGGAGTTACTGTGATGACTATCCCCAAACAGCAGAATCCTTGTCTTTAATTGTGTTCTATGTCTCTTCTGTAGTATGAATTCATCAATAACATCACATTCAACTGACAGTTTAGATCGCCAAGAAACCACTTCTCTCCAGGGTACGGATGGAATATGGATGTCGTGGTGGGTGGATATTGAACTTCCTGTCAGAAGACTGGGGCTGTTTTATCAAAGCTCCACCACTTACTATGTGCTCTTGAGCAAGCAGCTGACCTTTGTGGTATTTCCTATAAAATGTTGATGATAACCTTCTTCATAAGGTTGTTCTTTAAATTAAATGAAACAGTGTAGTGTTTGAGAATATTTGCAAATAACACAATGTAGTGCAAACAAAAGTTACATTATTATTATCATAAATATTGGGTGGCTCAGATCCCAGTCTTGTCCTAGAGGAGTTCTTTGCCTTTTGTGCTCCCAAGTAGACTGCCAGTCTCATACTTTCAATCCAAGCCTTGGCCCTTTTATTTTATTAATGTGGTCTTTGAAGGGTCATGATGAGTTGGTCCACTTGATAACATCCCAGGGTTTAGACCTAATTGCTGGTCTCAGCTGGTTTCCAGTAATGTAAGCCCACTGTCCCTCCTCCCGGTGACCTACATATCTACTCCAATTCATGCTTCATAAGCTTCTAGTCTACTTTAAAATGCAAAGCTCTCCTCTTCTTGATTCTGTCTTTATCAAGATAACTCTCATTCTTGTTAATAATACTCAAATTTCTTTAACTTATTTTCAGATACCTAAGGTAAAGTGTTGGATGAAAATTATTCAAGAAAGTAAAACACAAGGAAGATACCTCAGGCCAGTTTTTGGGAAAGAGGCAGTAAGCAGAGAGATAAGGTGCTGCATTTGCCTGGAGGAAAGTTGCTGTTACCACAAACTTTGTGCCAAAGTAGATAGTGCTGGCCACATGTAGCTAGAGATTTAGGGCTCAAGGAGGTTTGAGGGAGGCAAGCCTCATACACAGCTGGGGCCGCAGGTGGCACTCTAGCAAGACGAGGGTGAAGATCTAAGTAGTTCCTCTTCTTCCCCCAACCCATGGAAAATCAGTGAGGGCTGCCATAGTAGCAGGTCTGAAAAGGAGAGGAAAAGTAAAAGGCAAAAGAAAACAAAGCCATTCCTGGTAGCTGCCACTGGCCCTCAGGAAGCAAAGGCTGATCCTGGGCATTCTCATCCCTGAAGCTGGGGGTGCCTATCAATGCCTGGCAGGAACAAACAAATATTTTTTTGAGAATAATAAGCAGCAAGCAGTCATGTATTACTATCCATATAAGAAAACAAGACTACACGGTATGAACAAAATCACAGACAGAAGAAACAGACCTAACAATAATTCCATCTATTCGAACTATCAGTCTAGTAAGGGAGGATGGGCAGGAACATAACTAAAACTAAAAATAGGGCAACTTTCAATTTAAGAGAAGTATAGCATGTCACTTAGGATGGAAGAATATTGTCTGATCTGTAGTGAGGCTTTGCATCGTAATTACTGCTCTACCATCTGCATTGTTCCAGAACAGAAGATGCTAAGAAGTTAAGTGACGATAGAGAGAAAAAGAGCATTGAATCAGGTGGAGCCAAAGGCAAAGGTTTCATATACCCTGCCACTTGCTTGTGCTATTAATGTTTCTGAGTCTCAGTCTCCTCATCTGTAAAAGGGACAATGACTATTTTAAGGGAGATTTTGAAAAATAAATGAGTTGGCTTATGTAAAAGCTTGACATATTACCAGTTCTTAATAACGTCAACTGTTTTTAGTAGATTTTTTAGGCAAGAATAAAATCACATATCTTATTGCTATTATATAGGGTGCTGTTTTAGAAAGTAGGGTGAAATAAATCTACTCTAACCATAAAATCCCACCCAACTCCTGGAATCTGAAAAAGAACAAACTCAAATTGGCAACCAAGTTATGTGCAAAACCACCAAAGAATACATTTAAAGCTCAAAAATTCAAATCTCAGGACCTATGAACAAACCCATTTCCTGCTGGGTAGCTTTACACCCGAAGGAAATGCCTGCAGTAAGAACAATCGGCAGCAATCCCAGAAAGACTTTTGCAATTTTAAGTGGCCAGGACTGTGCTCGAGCTCTGGCAGAAGAGTAATCCAAACTGATTAGCTCAGTAGCCTCTGTTCCATTGAGGCCAAGCCTTCATCCTGATGGCAGTAACCAGTCAAGCGAGCACAGAGCCATGGTGATTGCAGGGTTTCCTCCACCTGCGATCACCGTTACCTCTGCGTGAGGAGAAAAAGTGAGCCGCAATCAAGATAACGCAGCCTGAGTCACTTCTAGCTGGTGCCCTTATAAATATGCTTCAGTTGTCCAGAATAATTGTTTCCGATAAAGGCCAAATGTACAGTTCTGACAGGGATGTCCTTATGAATTTGTGCTGCTTGTAAACCTGTCAGGATAGATGCCTCCTTGTATTTCCATCTTTTAAATCAAGCTAACAAGTCAGGTTATTTTTCAGAAAATCATTCCATGTGTTCCATTCAAAGCCAAGTTTGAAAGCTTGATAAGCTCCCAGGGACTTGTAGTTTTAATTAATCTAGCTTCATGTTTTCCTTCAATAAGGTAGAAATTCAGTGTCCTCCACCACTCTCTCTCACTGAAGCCTCTTCCTCCTTTTGTAGTCCCTATCTTGATAAATGCTACCACTACTTATTTGGTAATGCTGGAACCTCTTAGTCATCCTCTAATATTCCCTGTTCTGAAACACCCACAACTAACTGATTACCTCTCCTAACAACACTAGATTCTAAAGATCTCTAAGCTCTGACTATTTGTCCATTTGCATGGCCACTGCCCATTCAAGCACATTTAACCTGGGCTAAATACAAAAATATCCTCACCGGTGTCCCACCTTTTAGTCTTACCTCTTTAGAACCCCCTACTCCCAACAGGCTGATTGTTAGAAAATAGAGATTTGACCAAATTGTTTTATTTAGTTATTCACTGGATCCCATCACCTTTAAGAAAAAATCCAAGCTCTTCAGAATTTTACACAAGATCTTTCACTCTGTCATTTTGTCCTTGTACCACCTCTGCCCACATAGATACTATATGTACTCTGGCTGTATAGAACTACTTGCCAATCGACCATAATGCCAGAATCTGACACTCTCCAAGACTGTGTGGTCCCTCTCCCTGGACAGTTTTCCCACATAGCCACCCTCTCATTCTGCACTAATTCATCTGGTTAACTTCTACTTATCTTTCATGGCTCAACCAAAGCATCAAATCATTGGGATGCTTTTTGTCACTTTTCCTTTACACTCTTGTAGAATGCGTTTGAAAACTAGATGCGCTTCCAGGGACCTGTGGTTTTAATTAGTCTGGCTTTATGTTTTTGTCATGCCTCAGCCTCAGTGCTGTTGACATTTTGGGCTGAATAATTCTTTGCTGTGGGACTATCTTGTACATTGTAGGATGTTTAGCAGCATCCCTGGCCACTACTGACTAGATACCAGTGGCCCACTCCCAACAACTTGTAGCAACCAAAATGTCTCCAGACATTGCCAAATGTCCCCTAGGAGGAAAAATTATTTTTGTTGAAAGCCACTGCTGTAGTATTGTACAGACATCATTCCATGGCTCTTTTGGAAGTGTAGCTTATTTGACCTACTAAGGACCTACTTATTGATGAAAACTATCTTTTTCTCTTGAGTATAACCTCAGTGCCTGTAACAGTGTCAGTCAGATAATAGGTGCTTGATAAATACTGTTGAATGAATGAAAATAAGTTAATAAGCAAATGTTGAATAATCATCACATGGTACTGCTCTACATTGTCAGATATGCTTTCCCCAAATTCCCAGATGTAAAGCCTACAGTCATGGGCCAAGAAAACAGTTCTGCCACTGAGAATTCTGAGCTCTTAGAATCACAGATGAAATGAAAGTGAATAGAGGTCAGTTAGATTAGAGGTCAGTTACCTCCACCAATATCTTTGGTTTGAAAAAACAGAGGCGCAAACAGATAAGGTAGCTCTGTATATGCCGCATAGAGTGTATGCAACAGAAATCCATTCTTGGCAAAGCTACTTGCTTTTCTGTACACATAAACAGGAGAACTTGTCACACAAACTTTATCTTGCCAAAGTATATAAACCATATTTTAGCAAGACCCTTTGCATCTATCCTGACAGGGTAGCTGAGACTTCACTTTCTGTGATAGTTTTGAGATGTATTTGAAACCTTGGGCAAAACTTTGGCTGCATAGGATCCTATCCCTTTGCTGATCATATTGGTGATCGTATAAACTATTCATGGCATTTCCGTTTCAAAACATCTTATTCTGAGTCCTTCACCCCAACAGTACATCTTAGTTTAAGCAAGATACTCCAGGATACTGAAGATGAGAGGCAAGCACTGAGTCTGACATTCCTCAAGACACTAATGCTCAGCTGGAGAAAAATAAAGCAATCTAAACAAAGCTTTAAAATGCCCATTAGGCTGGAGATTTCCACCCCCACATCCATAACAAAGATATTCTGCCTTGAGCAGCTCACTCATCCCCACAAGCTGTGAGAGCAGCTGTTTCCGCTCTTCGACCAAAGCCACGCCTCGTAAGAGTGATACATTTTTAAACCTAAAATGAACAGGTAGCACTATTAGACATTTTCAAGGCCGTACAATTCATATTCTGGTGGCCATGGGGAGGAGGTAAACTTAGAAAGTGCTGAGAACATAGCTGCTTAACCAAGAGATAGGTCCACCGAATGGTGACCTCTTTTATTTCATCTTCTCTGGTATAAAAGGTTCCTCTCGAGTGTGCTAGAAGAAAAGACAGAGGTTGTCTTTCATTTTTGCATATACGAGCTCCTTGAAATGGGAGGAGAGGGGTTTTCGTTACCTAGAAGACTTGACTGAGATGAGATAATATATTTCCTCTTCTTCTTTTCTGGGAGAAAGAAAAGAAAATTACAAGATTATGGCTATAGAATCCTGAGTGCTTTCTAAAAGAACATAACATAAAGAAATGTGGAGCTAAAGGAAACTTCCAGACTCTACATGGTTTAGTGATGATGAAGATGAAAGTAGGTGAAGCAGAACACTTCAGATTGCCTGGGTTTTGTATAAGTCCTGGAATTCTGACTGAGGCAAGGCCATCTCAGTCAGAATTCCAGAAATGTCTGAAAAGAATTCACTAATTTCCATTGCAATTATCAAGATAGAGTAAAACTGACCTTGGAAACATCCATGGTGTCAGTATTTCTGAAACACCTCCTTTTTAAAAAAACATCTGCCATCCTTCTAACATTAATTTTTGCAGTTCTAGATCTGGCTCTGGTTAAAAGAGGAGCCTCACCTATGATATATTAGCACATGATGCATTTTCATAATCTTCTATTTGAAAACTTTGGAACTGCCCGGCATTACAGTCAATCTTACTGAATCAGGAAATTAACACCCTAAGAAAATGTAAACTGAAATAGTCCCATTGCCAGATAGATAGATAGATGATAGATAGATAGATAGATAGATAGATAGATAGATAGATAGATAGATAGATAGATAGACAGACAGACAGACAGACAGACAGATAGATAGATAGATAGATAGATAGATAGATAGATAGATAGACAGACAGACTGACAGACAGATCTGTTAGAAGTTTGTTTTCCTTCTTTGGATTTGTCCTGTATTCATCATTGAGTTTTCAGCTCTTTTTTGGTTTCTTGATGGGCTTTCCTTGATACTGTTATTCTCGCTCAAATGAGGACAAATAAATTGAGATGTGTGCTTGTTGTATGATAGATTATACAAGATTCCTCAATAGCATGCCTGATTTAAACTCAGACTTTAAGTAATTACAAAGCTCAGGTAATTACATCTTATAATACCTGTGAGATAGGAGTTACTAACTTGGTTCTAAGGTTTGAGATCTGAAGAGTAGCGATTATTTATGAGCATGCTTGTGAGATTTTTATTACTATTTATGTCCTAATATTGTATATATAGTTGTAATTATAACTTTCCTGTTATCTTCAGCAACATTATTTCATTTTTTCCAAGGTGATCCTAGGCATTATTTCAGTAGATTGGAGTTTATATTATCAACATCTCTAAATGATATTTATGATATTAACATATCATGGATACTTTATACCTTAATTTATTTATATCCAAGGTAATGGTCTCCTTGCCTTTCAGAATTCTCTATTATAGGACATAGCTATCTTTGCTTTATTATAGAATTTAAAATCAGCTGCAGATGTGGGCAGAAGGAATGAAGTTTTGAGAAAAGGTAAGATCAGAAGTTCAATTTAACATTAAGTGCCTCCTTCCTCAACTTTGCTTCCTTATTTACCCCTCTTCTCTTCCAGCTCCACACATTCCCAGGACCTCAGTTGTTATCTGTATACAGACAAATGCCAAATGTATCTCTCTTGCTTTTACATACATGCTACTCCATCCCACTTCATTACCAATGGGCACCTCAAACATAATATGTGTAAAACTAAACTCATCTCCCTTTTGGCCTCCAAACTGCCCATGCTCTGTACCTCAGTGAATGACATATTAATCCACCTAGCTGTCCAAAACAGAAAAGTAGGAGTCACCTTTGACTCATTCTTCTCCCTAATCTTACATCCAACCAATCACAAGTCTTGTCAGTTCTTCCTCTTTGAAGTATCTCAAATCTGTCCTCTCTATTTATGCTGTCATTAAGTTCATACCACCATCACCTCTTGCACTGTCCACTGATTGGTTTCTCTTCCTTCACCCTGACCACTTCCAGCAGCCTTCACAGTACAACTTGGATAACCTCCTAAAAAGCAAATCGAATGTGCCCATTCTGCTTTGAGCTCTCCTGATGCTTCTATTGCTCTCTGGATAAAATCCCTTAACAATTCAGCCCCTGCCTTCCCTCCCTGCCATAAACATCATCACTCTTCACTTATAACTCTATGCCTTAAACATATTGTACCATTTGTAGTTCACCAAAAGGCCATACTTTTTTCTTTTCTTAGGGTCTATGGACAGCTGTTCCCTAGATCTAGAAAACATTATCTTGCCACATTCTCCCTTATTTAGGTAACTAAATATCATTCCTCAGGTATCAGCTCAAGCATAACCTCTTTTTAAAAAGACATTCATGAAAAAATAAAAATAAAAAAATAAAAATAAGAAGACATTTCTGAACCACCAATTGTCCCTGACTCCCTCACCTCCAAAGCTGGACTATTTGGCCTTCCTATGAGGCCTACTCCAGCATACAATTTTTTTACTCTCTAATAATAAGTTGTGAATATCTGAATGCGCTAGACATTTTGCTAAATGCCTACATGAGTTATATTAGTGATTCTAGCTAAAGGTTTAAGAACCAAAACTTAACAAATAGGTATTTTGTTTGACTTAACAGGACTTAATATTTTATTAATTAAATATAAATATTTTTTTAAATCAGGATATTCCAAATTAAAAATCTAGATTTATAGCTTCCTTTGAATAATTATTAAATGTGGCAAAACTGGATCCACCTTTCTGAGCATGGCAACAATAGCCATATTTGAATTGTGACTATGCCCCTTAATGGCTGTATTAGTCTGGTGGGGCTGCCATCACTAAATATCACAGACTAGGTGGCTTCAATAACAAAAATTATTTTCTCACAGTTCTGAAGACTAAAAATCCAAGATCAAGATGTCAGATGTGATTTCTTCTGAGATCTCTCTCCCTGGTTTGCAGACAGCCACCTTCTTGTTACATTTTCACAAAGTCTTTTCTCTGTGCATATGCATCACCGGTGTCTCCCTGCATGTCCAAATTTTCTCTTCTTATGAGGACACCAGTTAGATTGGATTATGGCCCACTCTAACAGCCTCACAAATATAGTCACAGTCTAAGGTTCTGAGAGTTAAAACTTCAACATATGAATTGAGTGCGGATCACAATTCAGCCCCTAACAATGGCCTTATATTCTCAGTTGTACACTCTACTGTCAGACACTCTACTTCACTCATTTGAGATTATCTTTCCAGCCCCTATAGTTATTCGAATTCACGAGCTTATGTTATCCTCTCACTCTTTTTTGTAAACTTTTTTCTAAAATTAATCTTCTCACTTTTTTGTGAAATTGTTTTCTAACTCCAGGTCTCAAGTTCTTAGCTAATCTATTACGTTACCTTTCATCATGCAATACTAATGCATTTATCTTTTTCTCCTCTAGATATGAGTATCTTAAAAACAGATACTTGTTTTTGTTCACCACAAGGTAGCTTAGTGATAAAGAAAGCAAACTCTGGAGCCAGGGTGTTGAAGTTTGAATCATAACTCCTCCATTCTACCTGTGTGACTCTGGACAACTTATTTAATTTTCTTATATTTCATCTGAAAAATGAAGATAGTAATAGTGCCTATTTTCTAGGTTTGTTGAGAGAATTAAAGTACTCAAAACGCTACCTGACACACAGTCGTTTCCCAATAAATATTGGCAATATTATTAGTTATTATAAGGGCTTTTTATAGTATCTGTATTTATTTATTCAATAAATATTTATTGAGCACATATTATATACCAAGTATTTTATTGAGCATAAAAATCATTTTTTTAAAAAAATGAGAGAGAATATTAAACATGAACGCTGAACTCAACAGACTCTAATTACAGTTTTGAGTTCAAAATCATTAAATTTTAATATCCAATGAAGCTCTTAAAAGGTATTTTTCATATACCAAATGGCCTTTAAAACATATTCCATTATGCAGTCAACATAACCCTAGCAGTTTTCTCTTCCCATGGATGTACCAAATGTACAGCCACAATTTTCTCTGTGGGAAAACCAGAAACTAGTTGAGCGACTGAGGAAAATACTCACATTCAAATGAATAAGAAAGCTAAAACATACTGTCACCATAAAACCCATCCCTAGCACAGTGCCATAGAATTGGAAAGGAACTCCCAACTCCCAGCTTCTCACTGAGGAGTAAAAACTTTGGATCATGCAACTTAGTGCCTCAACTTTTAAAGCTGCCACTGAGGCATGGCTCCTAAATCATTAGTTCTTATAGCCAAAAGGGCTTGCATTCATGAATCCCATGAAACTATAGCAAACAAAAAAGCAATTTTTAAATGGGTTTAGGAGCACCACAACCACCACTTCCCCTTGCCTTGACCCCTACAAGCTATACACCCTGTCTCAGCATAGAGAAAGAAGCAAAAATGCTCATCTCCAGTTTCTCCCTGGATGGAGTCTGACTGTGTACTTTTCCAATTGCTGCCTGAGGGTTCAGCTTCTAATCTTCCTCTATTCTAGGTTCTAAATGAAATCTTCTCCAGAGCCCAAAGAGTCTACAGGCATTTCCCTTGCTTTCTCCCTCTAGATCACTCCAACAATAAACCAAGTTGTCAGCATCTCCCTGGAAGGAGCTTGTCTATTGCCCCAACATTTTCAGTTGCCACTCGAATAATGGTCCCTCAAATTACCTACGTCCAATAGCTAACAGGACTCATATTAAACAACAACAAAAAAAGCAGTTTTCGAATAGATGTGCAAGAACTTCCTACAGCTTTCCTCCCCAGGCTCAGCAGAGATGAAGCAGTCAAAAACACCTACCTCCCATTTTCCCCTTAGGAAGAATTTGACTGCATATTTTCTCATCTGCTGCCTGATGTTCCCTCTTCTAATAAGCTTGCATATGGAAGTTGACTAAGACCCCTCTGGGAGATAGATAGAGCTGCTGGTCACATTCCCCATTGTCTCTCTTGAGCTCACTACAACAGTAAAACCAAGTTTCCATTTTCTTCCTGGAAGGAACTTGTCAACGCATCTAGCACCCTAACTGCTATAACTATCACCCAAGAGACTGGCTCCCAAATCATCTAACTCTGGAAGCTGACAGAGCTTGGCAATCATGAGTCTCCCAGGACCACACAAAACAAAGAAACAATTCTATTTGGGTGTACAAGCACTCCCAGTGATTATTCAATCTAGCTCAGCACAGAGTGAGAAAGGGAAAAAAAAAAAAAAACCTAACAAACAAAACAGCTCTTGGTTTGTTTCTGATAGAGGCTAGACTGCAAATCTAGTATCCCAACTTTTCCAGCTGCAGCCTGAAAGCTGGGCTTCTAATTAGCCTGTATTAGGGAGGTTAAGTGGCATGCAATTACTAGTCCTCCAAGACCCTGAAGAGTGATATATGAGAGTTTCTCATGCCTTTGGGACAATGCTGCATCTTGGAATACTTTCAACTACGGGGAGCCACTAAGAACAGAGATGGTATCTTAGATAAGCAAAAAGGTTTGAAAGGCAACCAGGAGCTCAAGTTAGGCTGATTGAGGAGGTTCATCTCCTCCACAAAACCAATCTCTCAGTATTGGGAGAGGTGGCTCTTTTATGTGCAGAAACTAATGCAGGGAGTCAAGAAAAATAAACAGATATGTTCCACACAAAAGAACAAGACATATCTCTGAAACCAATCTTAACAAAGCAGAGATAAGTGATTTATTTAACAGAGAGTTCAAAATAACAATCATAAAGATGTTCACCAATATAATAACAGAACTGGAAAAAAATCTATAGAGGGTTTAACAGCAGACTAGACTAGATCAAGTAGAATAAAGGGTTAGCAAGTTTGAAGACAGAAAAGTAGAATTTATTCAATCAGAGAGGAGGAAATGTATGAAAAGAGTAAAGATAGTTTAAGGGACTTATGGGACACCCAAGAAGATCAATGTATGCATTATAGGGATCCCAGAAGTTAAAAATAGAAAGGGGCAGAAAGCTTATTTAAAGAAATAATGTTAGAAAATGTCCTTAACCTGAGAAAAGAAACAGACATCCAGATCCAGGAAACCCAAAATGAACCAAATGAGATAAATTCAAAGAAAACTACAGTAGGCACACATTATAATTAAATTTCGAAAATTGAAGACAATGAGTATATCTTAAAAGAAGCAAGAGAAAAACAACTTGTTAAGTACAAGGAAACCCCAATAAGACCAGCAAAAAAATTTTTCAGCAGAAATTTTGAAGTCCAAAAGGGCCAGCAAAGTCATTCTTCGGAATTGAAAAAAAATAGTTTCCCACTCAAACACCAACTGAAGGAGTTCATCACCACTAGCCTGGCCTTATAAGAAAGGTTAACGGGCATTCTTCAAGCTGAAATTAAAGGTTGCTAATTAATAACATGAAAACATATAAAAGTATAAAACTCACTGGCACAGGTAAATATATAATTAAATTCAAAATTCTCTAATATTGTAATGGTGTTTCGTAAGTCACTTATAACTTTAGTATAAAGGTTAAAAGACAAAAGTATTAAAAATAACTATAACTACAATAATTTTTTAATGGATATATGTATAAAAGATGTACATTATGACATCAAAAACATAAAATGTGGGGGAGTGTAAAAATGTAGAGCTTTTATATGTGTTCAAAGTTAAATATTATCTTGTTAAAATAGAATATTATAAGTATAAGATGTTTCATGGAAGCCTCATGGTAACTACAAAGCAAAAGCATACAGTAAATATACAAAAGATAAAGAGAAAGGAATCAAAGCATATTACCACAGAAAATCATCAAATCACAAAAGAAGAAAGTAAGAGAGGAGAAAAAGGAACAAAGGAACTACAAAACAGCCAGAAATAATGAATAAAATGTCAATAGTAAACAACTACTTGAAATGTGAATGGACTCATTTCTCATATTAAGACAAGGCTTTATCTAAATTAACTAAGGAAAAAAAAAGAAGACTCAAATAAGTAAAATCAGAAATCAAAGAGAGGACATTACAACAAATGACACAAATGTTGAGGATGATAAGAAACTACTATAAAGAATTATATGCCCCCCAAATGGACAACCCAGAAGAAATGGATAAATCCTAGAAATAGATGACCTTAACAGACCAGCTACTACTAAGGAGATTAAATACATGATCAATTACTTCCCAACAAAGAAAGGCCCAGTAGTAGATGACTTCACTGGGATCTTCTACCAAATATTTAAGGAAGAATTAATACAAATCCTCAAACTTTTCCAAAAAATAGAAGAGAAGGGAATACTTCTAAACTCATTTTCTTGGCTAGCATTATCTTTATACCAAAGCCAGATAAGGACACTACAAGAAAAGAAAATTATAGGTAAATATCTCTGATAAACATAGATAAAAAAATCCTCAACAAAATATTGGCAAACTAAATTCAACAATACGTTAATTCATACACCATGATCAAACATGATTTATTGAAGGATGCAAGGATGGTTCAACATCCACAAATCAATGTGATATACCACATTAATAAAAAGAAGGATCAATTCATATGACCATCTAAACAGATGCAGAAAAATTTGGCAAAATTTGATTCCCAGTCATGATTAAAAAAAACTCTCAACAAATTATATATAGATGGAATGTACCTAAATGTAATAAACAGCAATATGATAAGCCCACAGCTAATATATACTCAATGGTGAAAAGCTGAAAGCTTTTCCTCTAAGATCAGGAACAAGACAAGGATGCCAACTCTCACTACTCCTATTCAACATAATACTAGAATTCATAGCCAGAGCAATTAAGAAATAAATAAATAACAGACATCCATATCAGAAAGAAAGGTGTAAAACTGTTTGTGTTTGCATATGATATGACATTATATATAGGAAAGTGTAAAGACTCCACCAAAAAAAATTGTTAGAACCAATAAGTGAATACGATAAAGTTGCAGCATACAAAATCAATACGCAAAAAACCAGTTGCATTTCTATACACTAACAACAAACTATCAGAAAGAAATTAAGAAAACATTCTCGTTTACAATAGCATCAAAAAGAATAAAATACTTTGGAATACATTTAACGAAGGGGGTGAAATATCTGTACACTGAAAACTATAAAACACTGATGAAAGTAATTGAAGATCCACATAAATGGAAAGATATTCTATGTTAATGGTTTGAAAGAATTAATATTGTTGGAATGTCCATATTATCCAAAGCGATATACAGATTCAATGTAATTTCTATCAAATTTTCAATGGATCTTTTCACTGAAAAAGGAAAAACAATCCTAAAATTTATATAAGACAAAAAAAGAACCCAAATAACCAAAGAAATCTTGAGAAAAAAGAACAAAGCTGGAGGCATTACACTTACTGATTTCAAACTGTATTACGAAGCTATAGTAATCAACAGTATTGTATTGACATAAAAACTGGCACATAGATCAGTGGAACAGAATAGAGAGCCAAGAAGTATGCCCATCCATATAAGGCCAATTAATTTTTGACAAATGAGCCAAAAATACACAATTAAGAGAGGGTATTCTTTTCAATAAATGATGTTGGGGAAACTGGATATCCACATGCAAAAGAATCACACTGGGCCCCTATATTACACTATACACAAAAATCAATTCAAAATGGATTAAAGATTTGAATGTAAGACCTGAAACCATAAAATTCCTAGAAGAAAGCATAAGCAGTACGCTAATTGGCATCAGTCTTGGCAATGATTTTATGGATATTACACTGAAAGCAAAAGCAACAGAGCAAAAATAAACAAGTGGGACTATATCAAACTAAAAAGCTTCTGCACAGCAAAGGAAATCATCAACAAAATGGAAAAGCAACCTATGGAATGCGAGAAAACATTTGCAAATTATATTTAATAAAGAATTAATATCCAAAATATAACAAGGAACCCATATACCTCAGTAGCAAAAAATAAACCCAAATAACCCAGTTTAAAAATGTGCACAAAACCTGAATGGATATTTTTCTAAGGAAGACATACGAATGGCCAAAAGATGCAGGAAAAAGTGATCAACATTTTTAATCATCTGAGAAATGCAAATCAAAACTGCAAAGAGATCTTACACCTGTTAGGATGCCGATTATCAAAAAGAAAAGAGGTCACAAATGCTGGTGAGGTTGTGGATAAAAGGAATATCTTTTATCTAGTTGTAGGAATATAAACTGGTGCAGTCACTATGGAAAACACTATAAAGTTTCTTCAGGAATTTAAAAATAGAATGACCATATGACTCAGCAATCCTACTCTGGGAATATAGCCAAAGGATCATTATCTCAAAGAAATATATGCACTCCCAGCACAATAGCATGGAAACTTAAGTATCCACTGGAAAATGAATAAAAAGTGATATATGTTGGAATATTATACAATCTTTAAAAAGGAGAAAATCCTACCATTTGAGATAACATGGATAAACCTGAAGAACGTTATGCTAAGTAAAATGAGTCAGACAGGAAAGACAAGTACTGCACGGTATCACCTATATGTGTAATCTATTTTTAAAAAGTCAACTCATAGTAACACAAAGTAGAATGGTGGTTGCCAGGGGCTGAGAGGTGAGAGAAATAGAGAAAGGTTGCTAAAAGGGTACAAACTTCCATGCGTAAGATAAACGAGGTCTGAAGATATAATGTATAGCATGATGACTATTATTGGTAACATTTATTGTATAATTTAAATTTGCTAAGAGAGCAGAACTTAAGTGTTATGTCCAACACACACACACACACACACACACACACACACACACACACAGGTAATTGTGTGAGATGATAAGATGTGTTAATTAACTCAATGGTGGGAATCCTCTCACAAATTATCGTGTGTATACTTTAAATATATTACAATTTTATTTGCCAATTATACTTCAGTAAAGTTTGAAAAAAGAAAAAAAGAAGTAAGCGAATTTGCTCTCCAAATAAACTCCACACTAGGAAGTTCTATTCCTTTATGAATGATTTCTTCATTTATGTTTCTCGAATTGTTAAACCAACAATATTTTGATGTTAATTTTCTTCTCTTTGGTCTATTTCTAAACAAAAATTATCAATTCTCTTTCACATAACTTATTTGCCTTTTGTCTGTGCAGTTTTTTTTTTTGATATATTAGGAGAGACAAAAACAAAAGGCTATATCCAAAATAAAAGTTGCAAGTGTTTTCCACCATTAGCTATGCCTTATCCTTAATCCTAGTTTATAAATCCTGTTTATTTCTACCAAACTAGTAATGTCTACTTGGAACTAAGTTGCCAAACTCTGAGCTGTGACTTCAGCTGACAATCAGATTTTATGTGCTCAGTTGGTCAGAGCATGCTGATGAATGAAAGGCCAGTTCCTGTGGGAACCAGAGTTTCACCCAGAGAAATCCCTTTGCACAGTCACAGATGGCATGTTATCCCTAGCCAGTGTTCTCATAAAATCTTGTCCCTGCTATTAGAAATGAGATCAGTGTCAGAGTGAAGCACAATTCCCATAAAAAAAAAAAAAAGCACTGCTCGTGTGCTCTTAGTCAAGAATAATTATAATAGCTATCACTTACTGCAAGTTCACTCTGTTCTAGATACTGTACTGCTTTTCATGTATTATTTCAAATTATCTTCACAATTCTATGAATTATATCCCAAATTAACCTTAAGAAAACCAAAACAAGTAATTCGCCCAGAGTCAGAGTGGCAGAGCTGAGTTGACCCCATATCTGACTTGAGACTCCAGAGTCCTTGTGATTCAGCCATAATATGTGTTTTACAGTATTAGCACCACATGGTAGCAGGAAACAATGAGATCTAGGACCTTGTTGTTTTGTCTCAGACTTTCTTGTGACCTTGGAAAAGCTTTGTCCATTCAGTCCTGGGGGCCACAAATGGATTCCACTGTGGAAACACATGAGAACCTCACTGCTTTTGGCATTCGCACAGATCACTTTTAGTCTTGATGCCTCTGATCTTATCTTCTCTAACTCCATGTTTAGGTCCTAAATATTCTCTTAGACTTCCTCTGCTTGAAGAACCAACTGGATGTGTTTCCACTTCAAACTGATGTTTACCTTTTATCTTTACTTCCACCTATTCTTGGTTTCCAGCATATCTCACAATCTCATCCTGAGAACAAATGGACAAGTCAGTTTCTCTAAGTATCAGTTTAACTCATCCACTGAATAAGGGATTTGGACTAGATTATCTGTAATGCACTTTTGAGCTCCCAGGTGTTATCATTAATAAAATGATTACTAGCATTGTTACCGGAGAAGTCTTCCTTTGCTGGAGAGAAGCATTACGCAGTTCCACCCTAACTCCCAGATCTTACTTGATGACAGGAGCTGTATATTTGCCTACCCAACTGTTAAGGACATCGCGAACATGAAATTCCAAAAAAAAGAAGAATTGCATTTTAACCCACCAGGAATATCTTTTCTTTTTTCACCCAAATTTTAAAAACAAATCTAATTGTTATATTTTAAGAGGAGGACTTCTGCCCTAAATGAATGCTCCCTAGGAACACAAAATGGAATAAAAAATAATGAGGAGGAGGAAATTAATTTAGAGCAATTCTGTTTTTATATGATTGCATTTAATCAATTTTTATACTCATTATTACACATTCAATTCAAAGATTTTCATGGCCAAAAAGGGGGAAATGCTAGAAGGAATTAATTTCCCTGTGTTCTGCTAATGGAACAATTTTCCACTTGTCATTTGGGAAGTCTCCAGAGAGGTAGCATTTTTCAATCACAATCAAGTCAAAGTAGAATTGATTGGGGTCTGGAGAGAGAGCACAGTGCACAACGTCCACTGTCTCCGCCTTCCACGTCACTTGAACCTGCAAGTACATTCTGAAGTCTCATAGCTACAAAAGGCACCTGAGAGATCTAGGGGCCCCTTGGGAACTTCCTCACAGATTCCTGGAGACCAGACCTATACCTGCTCCTCTAAAACCTCTTTGAATACGAGTAGCAGAAAAGCAGTGACTTTAAAGACCCTAGCTCTGTCACTGGCCAGCTGCATGAACTTATCCAAGTGATGTAATGTTTCTGAACCCAAATGTGTGTCTTTAGAACAAGAGCAATAACAATAATTGTCTCACAGGGCTAATATGGGAATTAAATGACCTAATGGTACTGAATGTGCTTTGCAGGCAGAAAGGCATAATGGTCAAGAGTCTGGGCTCCTAACTATACTTCCTAAATTTGATTCACTCACTCTTTATAAACTATGTATGTAACCTTGGACAATTTACTCAAACTCTCTAATCCACGGGTCCTTATCTATTTGATGGAAATAATACTTGCACTTATCACATAGGTAGCTGGGAAGATTAAATAACATAATGCCATCAGGGCCTAGTGTACAGTGAAAGTCAGTAAGTGTGGTCATTATTAATGTCAGCATGAATTGGGAAATGAGCACTTGGGATTTGATGGGTCAGCAGGATTCTGCAGGTGTTTGCATATCTTTAGTATATATATTAAGTGGCAAAGGGTAGAGAAAAGAGGGAGGAAAGAGAAAATAAACATATCCCTGGACGGGGTAAAGAGGGAAAATTCCCAGCATAAGTTGCCCTTAATTGATGAGGCCATGGACAAATATAACAAAACACTTTCTAGATTTAATAAGGCTCGAGTAGCCACCTCTTGCCATTCACCTCTCCCTAGCCTCAGTTCTGTCTCTCTTAGCTCAGTAGACTTCATTTGTATATCATTTTTGAAAACAATCAACTGAAGAAATTTAGATGGAATCTCTGTGAGTTTTTAAGAGTGCATCAGGGTCATAAAAACAGAGTGGTTCTATCTATATGGAAATGTAGAATTCAAATATATCCATTCTAATAATCAAATTATAAGGGAAATGGCCCTCTAATAGGGAGCTAATAAAAGCTGATTCTTAAGGCTGCCTGGAGCTGTAAGCAAGAAGGAACAGATTTATAATGTTAAGATTTTCTGTTTTCTTCTTCTTCTCAGTTCTCCCCACTCCAATCATTTTTATGATTCATGCCAATAACTACATGACCCAACCATAGATTAGAAGAAAATAGATTAAGCAATCAGAGTTCTCGTTTTACTGAACCTGTCCCACCATCCATCCTCTCTCTCTCTCTCTCTCTCTCTCATTCTCTCTCTCAAAATTTCATGTAAAGGTTTACCTAAAAAATACTAAACTGACTAAATTTCTCCCTTCCGTACAATGTAGAAATGTTCCCTGTGGGACTATTGATTAGCCATTGAGACCGTGCTTTGGATAATGAGGAGACTGTTAACAGGGCACAGGAAAGCAAATTTGGCCTAACCAGCTTTTATGTAATACATGAGAAGGGAGAGGCACAGTTGTTTTTTTTTAACCTCTTAATTTTCTAGACGTGTTCCCTGAAAATCTTAGTCCTAAATTAGCTTAAGGAGTTGTGTGTTGGTTACTGCAGAGAAAGCAGGCTTGAGAAAAGAAAAGAGATGAAAATAGATCTCTGTCTCAAGGGTTATAACAAATTGTTTCCCAGATGAGAAAATAGAATAACCAGCCACACACCTCTGGCTGTGACCAAACACAGATTTTTCTCACTAGTTTATTGTCACGTTGATAGAAAGTCACAACAGCCTGAGTGGCCGCACATAGCTAGGACAGGCAAATTTGGGCAATAATTCAGCTTTTCCATCCAACTTGTTTTACTAAATGACTAAGAAAGAACTCCACAGGACCATGTGGATAAAGCCTCTTCAGCCAGAGAAAAAGACCTTTGTCACTCCTACTTGTCATGACACTGAAACCCCTCATTACAACCAAGGAAGAAAATATCGTAGAAGGAAACGCCTATAAGACCATCTCCGGATTCTGTATGATAACACATGGTAATAAGAGTAATACTTTAATCACTAATTTATACGATAATGCCCCAGAAGGTCGGGATGGAATAATGGTGTGGCATAAGAACATGAAGACATTATTATTAGTGCATTCAGGTGCAATGCAGACAAAAGCATACTATTTGAGTTATTTTGGAGATAAATACTGTCCAATAAATATTCTGGATTGGTACAGAGTTTTTCTTTTTGGTTTTGTTTCAATTTTGAATTTAGGGACTACATTCTCCAAATTTCCTGGAGATCCAACAATTTCTTTTATCTTACACCTGGCCAGATTCATGCATTTCTTTTTAGCTATCTCTTCCTTTAAGAATTTGAGACACTGAGTTTAAGAGACAGGCTACACTGGGTACTTTTTAGAGTACATTTAAGAGAATTATACCTTCCACTGAAAGTCACTGATAAAAGAATTAGGATTAAAGGTTGCTTTCAGCAAGTACATAAGTAAAGATGAAGACTGAATCATTAAAGCTAAAAGCAAGAAGTCATGAGACATCTACAAAGGAAAGTCCAGGCCTCCAAAAAAGTAGCCACTCACCACCTGTGGCTCAGGAGCACTTGAAATGTGGTGCAAAATAAATGCACCTCAGATTTTGAAGATTTAGTATAAAAAATATGAAATATCTTATTAATAACCTTTATACTGATTACATGCTAAAATGACAATGTTTGGGCATATTAGGCTAAATATATTATTAAAATTAATTTTGCCTGCTTATTTTTATTTTTCATGTGGCTACTAAAAAAGTTAAAGTTGCATTTGTGGTTCACGTCTTGTTTCTGTGGACAGCAAATCTAGAGAGAACCGTAACCGTTCCTCTTGGTGCACAGACTCGTTAGTGTATTTTGGAATTTTCTTAGTGACGAGGAACCAGAGACCAATATAAAAAACCACTCTGTATGGCTTGCAGCTTTTAATATGTGTGTGTGATAAATCACATAGAGTAATCATTATACAGAATGGGTTCAGGCATTCTTAAAGAGTTTTTTAAAAAGCACTCTGTAGTCAGTATATGTAGATCCTTTGATTGGAAGAACTCTACTGGGCTAATGAACTAGTGAAAATTACAGAATCTTAACTAATGAAGCTCATTTAATCATCATAGATACAGACCACCCTTATTTCTGTGGGTTCTCTGGACATTGACCTGGGAACAGACCCTGACCCTTGAAATAACCCCCACAACCACTCTGCAGAAGCAGCCTTGATAAAAGGGAAGAAACACTGGAATTTCCTGTCTGAGAATGGAGGTTTGCATTCTGGCTTTATCTTACTAACTCTGTGGCCCAAGAGACTTCAGTTAACCACTCTGAGACTCAGTCCCTTCAAGTATAATAAAATTGAGATGGTAATGTCTATTTCATCAGATTTTAATGAGGATTACAGGGGATAAAGTATGGGAAGGTATTTTATCGACTGTACGGTTTTCTCTAAAAGCTTGGCGCTATTAACTTGAGTTGGAAATTTTCATCCCACCTTCCTCTACGAACGGAGCTCAAAGCACGTCTGTGACCACAGTCCTGTCGGTTGAAGGTGCTCCTTTGTAAGTTGCATTTACTCTGGCAGCCAGTCAGCAAGACAATGTCTGTGCACAACCAAACAAAACCTGCTCGAAAGTTTGAAAATGCTATAAGGTAACCAGTTGTTCTGTCTTCAGTGCCAGACAACTGATGAGATTAGATCTTCATTGAGTTGGATAATTTTTGAGGGCTTCTCCAGATTCTGTCGGTTGTTTTTACTTCTATCAGGAAGCCTGCTTGTTCCCTTTCAGGGCACCAGTGATTTGTCTCAGAGTCAGACACCAGAGAGCTCGCACTGCATACCTTTCTCTCTTGCCTGCTTTCAATCATTTAAGCTTTGAATACCCGCTTTCTCTCTCCCTGTGTTCTAGTCTCTTCCATTATATATTAAAAAAAAAAAAAAAAAAAAAACATTTACAGATAATTCCAAATTGGTCTTTCCCAGCTTCTTTACTACAAACGGTTGTCCCCTGAGACAGTATTCATCTCTCAAAAGAGGTATTAGTGATTTTAAAAACAAAGTTTGTATAACATAACATTTATGTGGATGCTTCTTGTCATTTCCTTTGAATCTATTGGTTATAACAAATAATATTTTACTCATATTTTCCTAAATTAATGAATTTATTGTTAACTACTTTATACGAAGCGTTCTGGGAGTCCTTATAAATCATAAGAAAGAAACATAAAGCAAGTCCCTTAATTCTCCCCTATCGCCCTGGTATAAATTTTTTTCTCCCTTCTCTATTTTCATGACCTTCAACTCTTCAAACACATCATTTTGACCCCTTGACAGGAGACAATTTACCTTCTATCCACAAATTTGCCCAGTTACTAATTTTCATGTGTATGAGGATTTGCTGACGTGCCCAGTGGGTGTCCTCCTTCCTGGAAGTTTTTCCTGAGCCTTGCAAAAAGCTGGATATCTTTATATAAGTTACTTAACCTCTCTGTGTCCTCAGATTCTTTGTGAAATAGAGATAGCAGTAGTATCTACCTCAAAAACTTGTTGTGAGAATTAAACATTTCCTAACACATTATAAGCACTCAATAAACATTAGACTCTCGTGATATCAATGAAATATACCCTAAAACTCCATTAGATAGCCCTTCTCTACAATTATACTGTTTATCTCTAACATAGTAATACTAACTCTACTGTAATAATCTGTATTCTTGTCTACCAAATTATATATATTTATTGAGTTTGCTATGTATACTGAGTATTCATTTCATTCTTGCCCAACCCTATGCGATAAATATATAATTATTTTTATTTTTCATCTGAAAGAAGTAAGACTTAGGTAGAGTCATAAACCAAAGAGCACACACTTAGTAAACAAGAGAAGCAGGACTTGAACTCAGTGCCCATGCTCTCAATCACTCACCCAATTCGACTGGCTCCCTTGAGGGCCCAGTCTACCATCTCTGTGTGCCCCTGTGTATCTGACATGTCAGCTTACATTCATTCTTTGGTTCATTAATATAACATCTTTCCAAAGAAAGACATAAATATTTTTGTGTTCCCACCAAATATATCAAGATACACAAAAATGATGCAACTGTCACATGAGTAGCTTTTTAAAGGGTTAAGCTGACCGAGCTTTCTCATTTTAGAAGTGTTGCCATATTCTCTTCAGGAAGGGAAAGACATAACAGGAATAAATTGTAGGCAGATGTCTCATTTCTCCAATTTATTATTCTGGGGTGAAAATATTGAGTGACATAATGCATCACAGGACTGTCATGACTAAGTATGGAACAATACATCAAACAGGCACGGCTCTTGGAAAAAACGACCAAACAGGCCTTAGTTAATGATGGATTAAGTTATTGGGATGTTTTAAGGTTATTAACATTATGGGGGATGGGAGAAATGTTTTAGGAAAGACAGTATATTTCTAATCAGAAGGTAATATGTGTTTCAAATTAGGTTTAATGTAGGATCCTTGAAAAATCACAGAATAAAGACATCCTTCAATAACATGTAATCTATGGGGGTTCTCCCAACAAATAATTTCCGAAATGAGGATCTCAGGGTTTATGGAAAAAACAGGGAGTGGCAGAAAAATGGGTCCATGGGCTAGGCAAGAAAAAGTGTTTAAAGGACCTTGCACAGTACATCAAGGAGATTAGCCTTCATCCAGCAGACAGCAAAGTGTCATGTCAGCTTTTGGGAGGAAAGAATGACATTAAAGTGACACATGACTCTAGACAAAATAAGGAGAATTGGAAAAAGAACTTTAGAGGCACAAAGAATATAAGGGAATGAGCAGATTTAAGGAGATATTCAGGAGGAAGAATCAACAGGACTTAAGGGTCTGTTACATGAGAGAGGAGAGGAGAACAAGACAGCAGATGGAAGGAAGACAGGAAGAGAAACAAAAACAGGTTTGAGAGCAAAAAGAAGATAATGACATATTGGGGTGGCGATGGGGAATAAGGTGTGGGAGGATAGATGGAGGGAGTGAGGATAAGGTGTGGGAGGATAGATGGAGGGATAAGGTGTGGGAGGATAGATGGAGGGAGTGAGGCAACTGGTTACTAGTCCCTAAACATGATACCTTCTCCATGCTTAGATTGAGGAGAAAGGATAACTCCTTCAGTCTTTGACATAGTAAGTTATTCTTGCCATGTTCATAGCCAGCGCAATAAATATTTGTTGCTGGTGTAGGAGATATTAGTGGCAATGAAGACTTAGAAACTAATCGTATATTACCTGTTTGTATTATTTGTGCCTTTGTGTTATGTGGTTATTATCTTTTTACTTGTCTAGGACTTGCTCCTGCCCATAAAGTAAACTCCTATAAGAATCATTGCCAGGGACTCTATCCAGGCCTTTTGTATCCCCTAGAGAAAAGGGCATAGTTTCTGCTAGCTGCTCTGAAATAACTGTTATTTAATTGATTACTTGGTTGACTAACCTTCCTTCTGAGACTCCCACCTCTACAAATTTTCTATCACAAAAGTCTCTTCTTTATTCCGAGATGCCTTTCCTTGAGCCAAGCAAAATTAGTATATGTGTCCAACTAAATTGTTTTTTAATCTTAATCGTGGTTGTTCTTATTATTACTGTTTAAAATATTGTTCTATTGTCACACTTCCTACAATATTGAAGAAAACACATTTGGCATTCCAAGTTGGCTCACTATTTTCTTCTGTACACCAACCTACAGATTACCTGACCTCTCCAAAGCATTACTTTGGCACCAACCTCGGCTCTCTTCAAAAAAAAAAGTAAACTGCAAAGTATGAGGATAACTAAACATAACAATAGTCTGCCCTGCTCTAAATTTGGAGTGGGAGGAGGCAGGGAGGCTGAACAAAACATGGCTGAAGGCAGCTGAGGAAGAGACTTTTCAAATGATCTTAATACTGCCTAAATACTAATAAAGGTTTTATCGGACTTGAAACAATTAGATGCTTTATTCATTCCTCACTGAAATAAAACATAGTCTATCCTCTTCAGTCTTTTCTCTGAACTTACATAACATATGTCCAAAGGCTTAAAAAAAAAAAAAGAGGCCTGGTAGTGCCCCTCCTAAGCTGTCCCAACTGATGGGAGGCAGTGAGATTTAATGTAATGCTTCAAAAAGACTCAGATTCAAATCTCAGTTCTATCAGTGAGGTTTGTGTGAACCAGAGCATGATCTTGAACTGTTCTGAACTTCAGTATTCTAACAATTAAAATAGAGATAATATCCTTTACCTTCAGAGTTGAGAACCTACCAGCATGATGTCTGATATGTAGCAGACACTTAAGAATTTATAACTATGGGGATTGTTCCACAGGGTAGTGGTTAGCACATCCAGCGGAGCCACAGCCCATACCTGGGGTGCGCCAGTTGTTCCACAGGGTAGTGGTTAGCACATCTGCTTTACACGCAGAAGGTCCTCGGTTCGAGCTCCAGCGGAGCCACAGCCCATACCTGGGGTGCGCCAGGCCCCCCCCCACCCCTCCCTGGGGTATGCCAGACTCCCCACGAATGCATGGAAAGAAAAGCCCCACCTTCAGAGATCCAGTTCTTAAGGGGAGACGGCAACATCCGTAGGTCAGGGATGGAAGGGGAGGGAGATTAAAAAAGTAAAAAATAAAAAAAATAAAGAATTTATAACTATGATTTATATTATCTAGAAGATATCTGAGCAATGACAAACCAATACTACCTCCCCACCCCCCAAACAAACAAACAACAGCAAAAAAAAAACGCAGACCTGAAGTCAAGAGTCAAGAGAGCATAGTCTCTCTCATTTCCTCTCTCTCCCTCTCCACCACTCCCTCCCCCAGCTCTGTGCTGAATAAATAACCCAGTAGAAACGTGTGCTGCACAATATGACTAAAAGCATAAGGCAGGAAATCTGCTTTGTTTGGGAGAGAGAGCTACTCCGCCTCTCTACTTGGGCTTTCTCACTGAAACCCAAATTATCAAGGTCACGAAGCTTTACTCTAAGATAACTATTCCTCACGAGTTATCTTCTTTTGTTTTTCTTTTTATCTCTTTGTTCTTCTGTTAGCTACAGAGTCAAATGTTCCACTCCGGTCTCGCCAGCTAGACAACTGCTTTCTACAGCCTCTTAACATTTCTAGTTACCTGTACAGTCCTGGGTGGTTAAACTGGAGTCAATTCCAGCCTCCACAACTCCGCACCTAGACTGCCTCATATATCAAGGTCTTTTCTTAAAATAATAAAATAGATAAGCTGTTTGACAGATGTTACCAGAAACCATTACAATGCTCTGTGACAGCCCTATCGCTGTCTACCTCTTGTTCATGAGGAACTAGAGACATTGAAAGAGCAAATGACACAGGTTCAAAGAGTTAGAGAGTCAAGCAGTAGGGAGCTGAGATGTGAGTGCTGTCCCACTGCAAGGATCACATGATTTCCCCTTGCAGAAGCTGCACACTGGCAGCCACAGATGTGTTTGGTAGCCTGTACAATCCTGGCCTAGTGGTGTTTTCTTTTTGTTTGTTTGTTTTGGTTTGTTTTTGTTTGTTTGTTTATTTTAAATGTGTTTTAATTTTTAATTAAGTTTATTGGGGTAACATTGGTTAATACAATTATATAATTTTCAGGTGTACATTATCATTTGACATCTGTGTATTCTATTTGGGTGTTTACCACCCAAAACTAGTGGTGTTTTTCAAAAAAAAAAAATGTTTCCAACATTAAAAAAAAAGGTAGATTTATTTTAAAATCCAATTTTTTACTCTTTCTTTGAAGAAATATCAGAAGAACTGGCAACCCTGGGCTTGTTTTTCTTTGAGCAGTTGAAACTGTGGAGCAGTGGCTCCCTTCAGACAGACAGGATGTGTGGCTTCCAGCTGGCCACAGTCCCCTCAACTCCCTCATGCTTTCCCACATCTCACTCTACTCACTCTTTAGTTACCTGCCTGGCCCCTGTTAAGTCCTGTTCGTAGGGGAGAATACATCTTTCTCTCAAGTATGGTTTCAGTCTCTGTACCTGGGTCCTAGGCCTTCTTTCTGCTGTGATCTCTTCCTGGTTTTGTCTGCTGATCTGACTTCTGACCCAAGCCTGGCTTTAACATGCCATCGCTGAGATGTGCTAAGCCTCTTCTTTGCCTGCAGTCAGATTCTAATTCTCTTCCTATGTTAGATTGAGGTCCAATCTGTATTACTCACTAGGTTCATTCACTCTCTCATTCAACTTTGACTTCTCCCATTCTATCAGCCCCATCCAAGACTTTGTAATCCCAATCTACTCCATCCTATGCGCCCCACCCTTCAAGCCAGAAGTACTTTCCTTCTATTTATCATCCCTTTGCTCTCCTTCCCCATGATTTTGTCTCTCCCAGCTCTGTCCTCACAGCACAGTCCAGAGGAGGGACTTAAAGACAAGAAAAGATTGATTAGTGGTCCCCAAATAGTACAAAACAAGGGAATTTTTAAAAGCCCTCTGGACTTCATGAATCAAGGATATTTCATAGGGAACTTGACAAAGGCTTGTAAAATACATTTCATATAAGAAAGAAGTTGAAAAGGGCGAAAAAAAAAATGCTGCATGTTTGACAAGAAGAAAAAGAAAAAGGTGTACACCAAAATATTGGGACTAAAAACCCTATTGAGAATAAAGCTGGCTCTGACCTTTGTGCCTCCCCAAATGAAAAGCATGCTTCTCTTCCTCCTCCCTCATCCCTGAGTTTGTCAAGCATGATTGATGACACAGCTTTTGCTAAGGACACTGCTGAAACGTTTCCATACAGAAAACGAGAGCTCACATAACACTTATCTGCAGAAGAAAAGGCAGGCCATTGTAAAAGACAGAGGCCTGGTAATTAAAAAGAAAAAAGTGAAAGGGAACACAGTTCCTGGCAGGATGACATACCACTGAACTGATGCTCCCCGTCACGCTTCACTATGATGGTCCCTGTCTTGAAACTTTCTAAGGCAAGAATCAAAGACGTAAGGACACATTCCTTACCACTCTCCAGGTAAACTCTCCAGTCTTACAGAAAGAGGCCAGTTGTCTCTCTTTCTAACTCTTCCTAGCATGTGTATTCCAGGTCCCAGGCATATATTCCCCTCCCAGATTACAACTGACCCCTCATGTTTACCTGCTTATATCCTACCCATTTTTTAAGACCTGACCTGAATCCTATGCCATGTTTAAATGATGTCCTCTCCTTCTCTAAAGTTTATAACAAATACAACCTGTGCCACATTATTCACCAACAAGATTGTTAGCACCTCAGAATCAAAGCAAATACTTATCATTTTATGTCTACTACAATGACTAACATTTAATGGGTGCTCAGTAAATATTGAAACGAATACGGCACTATATTGAATTCTTAATTATCTATTTCATTTCATATAGATTTCTTTTAACACCAATAAAATGATAAATTTCTTGAGGCCAAGGATCATGACTTATATTTCTTTGGCAGCGTAGGTGGTACTGAACCTAGAGTAGGAAATAAACATTTACTTGATAGAATTGATTAACTAAAAAGAATTTGAAGCTTTCAAAGCAAGTGACCAGTTGCACTGCCAGACATTCCTTCATCTGAATAGGAAATATCACTTTATGGCTGGCACAAAATTTTGCAGGCTATGGATAGCCCTAAGGTTGTTCAATGACACAATGTTACTCAGCTTCAGGGGAAAGCCCCAAGTTTGCCTCTGAGATTTTCAAATATCACCTCATAATGAATGACTAGCATCTGAACAGCCATCCTGTGGATTCTACTTCAGAGTTCTCCTAGCTTATCCTAGAAGAGAAGGGCATATCACACTTAATCAGTTTTCACGTCAAAAGAGTTTTGTTTTTTAAATGCCTTTACTATGAGTTACACCTGGGATTTGCAAATCTATATAAGATCTTGATTTGCACATTATTTTTGGATGCAAAACTCTCTGATGAGAGCTCAGTTGTCAATAGGAAGTGAAGCAGGATGTCAGCCTGCTCCTCCTTGCTTGCCCTCTCCTCTCAGATCTCCTGGGCAGATTTAGGGGGAAAGCAGTGAAGATAATCAGATAGAACTTGTAGGCCTGGGATAAGAATGCCTGTAGGAACAGAAAAACTGTCTTTAGGTTGTTTTCCTGTCTGTAAGGCTCTAAGACCATCAGCCTTAAGTAATAAGTTTTTGAAAACTAAAAATTATAGAGACAATTTTGTATAAGTAAATTATTTGTGTGCACAATACTGCATTTTCTCATGCAAACAGCATTTCCACATGCAAATTGGGCTTTAGAGTTTGAGCTAATTTAGCGGCAAGGAATTTAATGGTTTTTGCAAGCGTGAATGGGAAGCGGTGATACTGGTATAGATACTGAGAATGTTGGAGAGTGGCTGGCAGTCAACAGTACCCTTTGCATACAACTGGGTGGCTCAGTTTCCTTGGAATGCTGTAACTCTCTTGAGAGGCGAATTGGACAGTCTGAAGTGAATATAGTTCCAGCAAGTTACTGGTTAATTGACTACTGCCAACTGATCTCTGCATCAGCTAGGTGTGGAGGCTAAAAAAAATTAATACTTTTCCTCCCATCTTCTAAGTTTTTCTAGCTGGGCTAATAATCAAATTAATAAAGACACTGAAAGGAGAAAATCAAATTTTAACAAGTGTGCATGGAGAACTCACAAAAGCATGAAAATTCCAAAGACAGTGAGGCAACATTGGGTAAATAAGACCTTTTGGACAAAGGAGAAAAGGGGAAAATGGGGTATTAGATATCAGAAGTGAGAATAGGCTTATTTATAGGTAGTTGAGGAAGAGTTAAACATACATGGCAGGAAAATTCTTGCTAGGTGACTCAGAAACAATGAACACAGGGAGTTCCTAGCTAATAGGCCGAGTCTCCCTGACTAATGCTTGGGTGAAAATTCTTAAGATAATTAAGCCAAGGTTCCTTTCCTAAAGCAGGTTTTTCTGTCTGAATCTCTTGGGCAGGAAAGTGGGGGAGGCTCAAAAATTCTGAGTCTTTTGTTTCTTAATAAACAGCTTAAAATCAATATCTCAAAAAGGTAGTTTCAAGGTGGTAAAATTTTAGTTCCCTTCATAGGCTTACTCTAGGCTCAACCTCACAGATGCCACCCCAGTTAATACTTTGACATGGCTCCGAAAAAATGGTCCAATGGCTGCTCTGTCAGATACACTTAACTACTCTGAGCCCCTCTGCCATTCTATAATCTGCATTAAACTGGAAATCGACAACTCACTGAAGTTGAGTACTTGAGAAGAGTGTAATAAAGGCATGATTTACAAAGAAGTGAGTAGGGGTTAGGAAAAGCAACAAAGATTTGTACAGTACCTCAGGACTAGTAAGTGGTTGCAGTCTCTACTCCTGAAGGGGCAAGGGAGTAGGTCAATTATAGGACCTGAGGAAATAGCTATAAAAAGAAGACCACCCAACAGTAGTGTGGCCTTCAATTGATAAAGGCAGCCAATCCATCATGACCCTGTTGGAGAAAGTCAAAGGGATCAATACTCTGACTTCATTCTGCTCTCTCCCTCTGGTATCTTGCCAGCATCTCCCATTGACTAGCACCAGCTGGAAGGCAGAAGGCCAAGGCATCTCTTGATTTCATCTGTATTGGTCAACCTCCCAGGCACAGGGCAGGGCTTAGAATAGATGTAGAGGGACAAACCAAACATATTCTGCACAAATTTTCTGGAGCCAAGGATTCTGCAGCAATCAGACACTTTATTTCATATTTCAGTATTTCTAGGCCTTTAGATCCAGAACTTCTCTGAGAGTCAAATCATAATTATACCTTCCCCAGCACCATTCCCCAGGCTCAGTGGAAATCTTCATAATTAAAAATAACTTTCCTAAACCTATAGGAATCATTCCTAAAACCTCAATAATTTTAGCGTATAATGCTAACATGAAAATGGTTATGGGTTCATCAGTGGTTATAAAGTTTATCAGCTGAGTTTACTTCCAAAGTCATTGCCTGTATAACATAAGCCAAATATGAGCAGAGAATTCTTCTTCTAATTCATCTTACTTATACATGGTGTGATGTTTTCCAACTACTCTTGTTCTCATTAGTTTCACTCTTTTTAAATGCCTATTTGTATTTAAAATAATCACTGTAACACAGTTCAGATTTACTTGAGTAATTATTTAATGTGTGCTATTTTTTTTCTCCCTACATAAAGTACAAGCTCCCTAAAGGTGCAGGACATGTATGATATTTATTCAGACATCTATTAGGGTCTCAATAAGTACTTCTCTGTTAATTAATTCCCCAGGAACTTACAAGGCCTGGTAACCAGCATTTATAGAACAGTTTGTATGCACCCAGAACTCTGACAAATTGTAGACCACTTGCTAGCAAAACCCAAGTATGCTTTATCTGAGGATCTTCGACAGCACAAAGCACATAGCCTTTTTACATAGTAGTAATTACTCTTGAAGGTTACAGGAAGGAAAAGAGTGGAAGGAAGGGAGAGAAAAGGGATAGATAAATGTGCTCTTTGTGCAATTGTTAGATAGAAAATCAAGAAAGTTGCTGGAAAATAACTTGATCCATAACCCACATAGTATTGCCTAGATGCTATGAAGATAATTGTCTTTCTGGTGTTTAGAAAATGGTGTGTCTTTTCTTTTATAGATGTACTTATACATCTATACATCTTTATGTATATAATCCAACTTGATGCAGGTGATGCCATGATTCAGATGTGTGTGTGCTACAAGTCATAAAGAGATATCAAATATATCAACAAACACTTTCTAGAGCTTGTACAATAAAGAAAATTTCCTGACAAATTAGTCACAGCCTCAGAATACAAAGCCATTAATAGGCCAGCTCACTGTTCTCTCCTACAAACACAGGGGGAAAACAGTGTTAGATTGAAATGAATCAATATAACACCAATAATCAGAAAAGTGTAAGAGAAAAATTTTTTCTTAAGGCAGATATTTTCAAATATTTATTTATTTATTTTGTTATTTTATTATTAGTTTTTAAATTTCATTATTTTATTTCTGAATTTATTAGAATTATAATTATTGAATTTATTGAATTATTAAATTGTATCATATTTATTAAGACATAGCATTATCTGTCCATTTCATTTTTGGCCCTGATAACACAATCACTGAACTGAGCTGCAGTGCTGAGAGCCTGCTTTTCTTTAGGCACGAGATTTGTCAACACAGCCAATATACTTCAAAGCAAACTACATTTGAAGACAAAAGGTTTCAAGCAGGGTAGCAAAAATCTATTCCTGTGAGGATCATTCAGCCAGTATTCTCTGAAACAATCAGTAGTTCATGCAACTGAATTCATTTCAATGTATTCAATCTATCATACAGCTAAATGCGCTTTTATATATATACCTTGGTAAGACTTAATGAAAAAAATACCTCTAAATTAGCAAACATTTTTGTCAGACTATGGGTCAGAAGTAGTTACTACAATAATAGAAGATCCAAGCACTTGAATGGGGCACATACACCACCACTTCTCACAATTTAAAAATACAAATGGGATCTCACTCAGTAAGAAGAAATGATTTAAGTTTGGGGAATGCAAGAGTTAACAAAACACACAAGGAGCTCTAGAGAAGTTTCTACTTCAATCCATATAGGTCTCTCTCTTTTCACACAACAGGGTTAACAGATCCAGGTGGACTCATGCTATCTCTGCTTTTTCTACCAGAACCACAGCACTGGTACGTCCAGTACTATCCAAAGTCCAGAAATGGACCCTCTCTTGCTGCCCACCCTGACAATTCAGTATCATTCAGTGTTAGAGTCCCCATCCTGCTCAGTCTTACCTGAGATCTGCAGGACCTACTGCCACAAGTCTCTTGCTGCCCTTTCTGGGCAAGTATGCATGTTTATTGTGTGGACTGGAAGGCTGTTATTTCTGTTGTATCTTTTGTTTTATCATTGTTTGGAGCAGGGAGGTGTGAGGATCATTGTGACTGGTAGGGCAAAGCAAGAAAAGTAAATCATTATAGCTGAACTGTCTACTAGCAACATATGACTATTTAATTTAAACATAAATGAAAATTAAATGAAATTAAAAATTTAGTTCTTCAGTTACACTAGCCACATTTCTAGTTCTCAGCAGCCACATGTAGCTAGCTAGTGGCTGTCATTGGATAGCATAGATATAGAGCATTTCTATTATCATAGAAAGTTCTTTTAGGCTGTGCTATACTATAGTATGTTATAAACCCTTCTGGCAATCTATTCTCCTGGCTCAAATTTTTTTACCATCTATATAGATAACAGTTTATATTCTGTCTGGAATCTTTTTCCTTCATGGTGTCTCAAAAGACTATCATGTTTATGAGCAGCTAATGCTTTTACACGTTTTTCTGTATGAAGCTTGTTCTTAATATTACCTTGGATACTAATTAAGTGGGATTTGAAAGTGAGAACATATTGGCACTGTTAAGGTTAATGTTTTAATCCTTTAGCACAGGAGACAACTTCAAGAGCTTGTTTGAAAGATTTTTATTGACGCATAGGGAATGCTCCGTTTCATTATCCGTGAGCATTGCCTATTCTGCTCTCCTTAGGAACTCTGCCACGTCTATGTCCTTCCGGTAACTAATACTTAGAAAATGTTTCCAGGTCTTAGCATTTCTTATCAGAAAAGTAGACCGCTAATAAAATAGAGGTTATTTTTTCAGATAATTCTAGAATCAACAAAATCCAGACTCGGTATTTAATTTGTTTCTTAGAAATTGACTTGGAGTAAACAGTTTATTTTTTATTTATGAACAATACAGGTAAAATAAAAACAAAAGCAGTTGATGGTGCATCACAAAACAACTCCACTGGCTGCCAAGGGCTGGTGGTGGGAGAAATAGCCACAGTTTAGTAAACCCATACAAACTTTCAGTTATAAGATGAATAAAGCCTGAGGATCTAAAGTATAACATGGTGACTATAGTTGATAACCTTGTACTGTATAATTGAAATTTGCTAAGAGATTAGAACTTAAATAGTCTCTCTCACACATACACACACAAAGGATTATAAACTATCTCAATAATTGATTTTGGGTTACATAGTAAAATGATTATATTTTAGTATGTTGGTTAAATAAAATGCTATTGATCAAAAAAATAATAACTTCAACAACTTGATTGTTAGAGTAATTGTAATTCTTGTGTTTACATGATTGAAACATTTCCAAACAAAAATTTAAGGACACAAGGGAGCAGAGAATGTTGAATCAATAGTTTGAAATGAAAAGAGCTGGGTTTTGGTTGTTCTTTGATGTCTTCTCTTATTTTTCTTTTCTTTTCAAAACTTTGCTTACACATGGAATTCATGGGATAGGTTAATCATAGCATAGATGAGTGAAACGGTCCAGATTCAGACAATAGGGAGAAGAGAAGACTGAGGAAGGTTGAAAGGTGCATGTCCCCACCAAACAAACCTAAGTTTGATGCACTGGGCTGTCAATTTGTAACCTCAACATCTCACAGCATCCATTTATTGCTCTTTACATCTTAGTGTTTGTTCTGCAATTAACTGATATCATTATTTGAGAATAAATATCTTGTCTTATCCATCTTCTATATCTTTCATAGTGACTAGCACAGAGATAGAAACAGCAAATGTTCACCAAGGATTGTTAATTGTTGGTTAATGTTATAGGCAGAATAAAGTCCCTCCCCAAAGATGTTTACATCTTAAACTCCAGAACCTGTAGATATATTGTGCGACATGGCAAAGAAGAATTAAAGTTGCTAATGGAATTGAGTTGACTGATTAGATGACCTTAAAATAGGTAGATTGTCCTGGATCATCCCAGTGTATCCAATGTGATCACAAGAGTCTTTGAAAGGGGAAGAGAGAGGCAGAGACGAGTCAGAGTCAGAAAAGGAGATGTAAAGACCCCTGCTTGGTCTGAGTGACATAATATGAGAAAGCTGTGCCCCACTGTCACTGGCTTTGAAGACTAAGTAAGAGGGCCATAAGCCAAGCAATTCAGATGTTCTCTAGAAGCTGGAAAAGGAAGGAACTGGATCTTCTCCTGGAAGCTCTAGAGGAGACTAGATCCCTGCCAACAATAATTTTAGCCAAGTTAAGCCCAGGTTGGCCTTCTAAGCTATAGATTTGTAAGACAATACAAATCTATATATCACTAAGTCTGTGATAATTTTTTACAGCAGCTATAGAAAATTAATACAGTTAAGATGCTTCTTTCTCTATGATTTCTTTTTTTTAATTATTTATTTACTTTTATGGTGCCATTTATTAATGAAATCCAATAAGTTTCAGTTATACACTTTAACAATAAGGCATATATATATTTACACTGTGTGTTCACCTACCATAGTTAGATTTCTTTCTCTCACCACATATTTGAATTCCTTACCCCTCTCCCCCCACCCCCTACCCTCTGGTAACCACTAATCTATAGTCCACATCCATGAGTCTCTGTTTGTGTGTCTCTTTCATTTGCTGCTTTTAGGTTTATATCCTACATATAAGTGATACCATGTGATTTTCAACTTTTTCTGTCTGGCTTATTTCGCTTAGCATGATTATCTCAAGGTCCATCCATATAGTCACAAATGGCAGTATTTCATCTCTTTTTATGACTGAGTAATATTCCATTGTATATATGTACCACCGCTTTTTATCCAATTATCTATTGTAGGACACTTCAATTGCTTTCTGTACTGGCTACAGTGAATAATGCTGCTGTGAACATCAGTGTGCAAATATCTTTTTGGATATGGGTTTTCAAGCCTTTGGGGTAAATACCCAGCAGAAGAAACACTTCAGTTGCTTCCATGTCCTGGCCACTGTGAATAATGCTGCTATGAATATCGGTGTGCAAATATCTTTTTGGTTATAAGTTTTCAAGTCTTTGGGGTAAATACCCATGAAAGAAATTGCTGAATCATATGGTGGATCAATTCTTAGTTTTTGAGGAACCTCCACACTGTGTTCCATAATGGCTGTATCATTTTGCAGTCCTACCAGCAGTGTATGAGAGTTCCTTTGTCTCCACATCCTCTCCAACATTTGTTATTACTTGTCCTATTGATTATAGTTATTCTAAGTATGAGATGGCATCTCATTGTGGTTTCGATTTGCATTTCCCTAATAGCTAGCGGTGTTGAGCATCTTTTCATATATTTGTTGACCATTCATATGTCCTCTGGGGTGAAATGTCTGTGCAGGCCCTCTGCCTATTTTTTTATTGGACTGTTTGTTTGTTTGTTGTTATTGAGTCGTATGAGTTCTTTGTATATTTTAGATATTAGGCCCTTATCAGAGGCATTGCTTGCAAATATATTTTCCCATTCAGATGTTGTCTCTTTACCTTGTTGACGGTTTCTTTTGCTGAGCAAAAGCTTTTTAGTTTGATGTAGTCCCATTTATTTATTTTTGCTTTACTTTCCTTGCCTTTGGGTCAAATTCATAAAATCCTCTTTAAGTCCAAGGTCCTTGAGTTTCGTTCCTACGTCTTTTTCTATGCTTTTTATTGTTTCAGGTCTTATATTCAGGTCCTTAATCCATTTTGAGTTAATTTTGGTGTGTGGTGATAGATAACAGTCTAGTTTCATTCTTTTGCAGGTGGCTTTCCAGTTTTCCCAGCACCATGTATTAAAGAGGCTTTCTTGTCTCTACTGTATGTTTTTGGCTTCTTTGTCAAAAATTATTTGCCTATATAAATATGGGTTTACTCAT
>NW_006439192.1:7597852-7599949 GCF_000325575.1 Pteropus alecto
CTGTATAATGCTTTAGATAATAAGGTCATTTTAACTATGTTGATTCTTCCAATCCAAGAACACGGAATATCTTTCCATTTCTTTGTGTCTTGTTCGATTTCTTTTAATAAGGTCTTGTAGTTTTCATTATATAAGTCCTTCACATGTTTTGTCAGATTTATTCTTAAGTATTTTATTCTTTTTGTTGCAATTGCAAAAGGAATTATTTTTTCCACTTCTGTATTCTGACACTTCATTATTAGAGTATAGGAATGCTATGGATTTTTTAACATTGATTTTGTATCCAGAAACTTTACGGTATTTATTTATTGTTTTTAGTAGTGTTCTTGTAGAGTCTTTATGGTTTTCTATACAGAGAATCATGTCATCTGCAAATAGCGACAGTTTGACTTCTTCGTTTCCTATTTGGATGCCTTTTATATCTTTCTCTCACCTGATTGCACTTGCTAGGACCTCCAATGTTATTTTGAATAACAGTGGCAATAGTGGACACCTTGCCTTGTTCCTAATCTGAGAGAGAAGGTTTTTAGTTTTTCACCATTCAGTATAATGTTCGCTGAGGGCTTCTCATAGACGGACTTTATTATGGTAAAGTACTTTCCTTTTATACCGATTTTGTTAAGTGTTTTGATCATAAATGGATGCTGTATCTTGTTGAAGGCTTTCTCTGTATCTATTGATATCACGTGATTATTATTTTTTAATTTGTTTATGTGGTGTATCACATGAATCGATTTGCGTATGTTGAACCATCCTTGTGCCTCTGGGATGAAGCCCACTTGATCGTGGCATATAATCTTTTTAATATGTTCACTGGTATCTTATTTAGGATTTTTGCATCTGTGCTCATGGGAGATATTGGTCTGTAGTTTTCTTTTTTGTATTATCCTTACGAGGTTTTGGTATCAGAGTAATATTTTGGTATCAGAGTAGAAATAAAGTCTCATAAAATGAGTTGAGAAGTATTGCCTCCTATTCGAATTTTTGGAAGAGTTTGAGGAGAACAGGTATTAAATCTTTGAATGTTTGGTAGACTTCACTGGTGAAGCCATTGGTTCTGGACTTTTACTTTTTGGTAGATTTTTGATAATTGTTTCAATTTCCATACTGCTGATTGGTCTATTTAGATTTTCCAGTTCTTGATTCAGTTTAGGAAGGTTGTATTTCTCTAAGTACTGGTCCATTTCTTCTAGGTTATTAAATTTGATGTTATAAACTTTTTCATAGTATTGTTGTATTATCCTTTGTATTTCTGCGGTGTCTATTGTAATTTCTCCTCTTTCATCCCTTATTCTGCTTACTTGTGTCCTTTCTCTTTTTTCTTTAGTGAGTCTAGCCAGGGGTTTGTCAATTTTCTTAATCTTGTCAAAGAACCAGCTCTTTGTTGCATTTATTTTTTCTATTTTTTTATATTCATTTATTTCTGCTCTAATTTTGATTATATCTTTCCTTCTGTTGAATTTAGGCTTCATTTGTTCTTCCTTTTCTAGTTTTTTAAGATAAAACATTAGGTTGTTTATTTGGGCTCATTCTTGTTTTTGGAAGTAGGCCTGTAATGATATGAACTTTCCTCTTATGACCACTTTTGCCACGTCCCAAAAGTTATGATATGTTGTAATATCATTATTATTCATTTCTATGTATTTCTCGATCTCTCTTTTTATTTCTTCTCTGACCCAGTTATTCTTCAGTAGTATGTTGTTTAATCTTCATGTATTTGTGGTTCTTTCTTCTTTCTTTTTACAGTTGATCTCTAGTTTCAAAGCATCATGATCAGAGACTATGGTTGGTATGATTTCAAACCTCTTATATTTGCTGAGGTTACCTCTGTGTCCCAGTATGTGGTCAGTCCATGAGAATGTTCCATGTGCACTAGAGAAGAATATATAAGCAGCTGTTTTGAGATGGAAGGCTCTATATATGTCAATTATGTCCATTTAGTTTAATGTGTCATTTAAGGATGTTATTTCCTTATTGATTTTCTGTTTGGATGATCTGTCCATATCTGACAGTAGGTCCCCTACTGTGATAGTGGTTCGGTCTGATTCTCCCTTTAGTTCTGTTAGTAATTGCTTTATATATTTCGGGGCTCCCTGA
>NW_006439192.1:7600633-7634705 GCF_000325575.1 Pteropus alecto
GGCTCGTGCCTTTCCCCCATTCCCCTTTGCAAATTTGGATCTTTGAATCCCCTCGTTTTCAGTCATTTTTATCTCAGTTTGTCCCTATGTATGCTGAACGTTCACTACTATCTTGTTATAATAATTCTCTTATTATTTAAGCTTATAATGCCCTGTTCTTAGTAAGGGTTGCACTCCTCTGCTTCTATTTGCCTGATAGTCACTTTTCTCCTAATTATGTTTTTTTTTGTTTTTTTTTTTCATTTTGTTTTAGGTGAGCTGACACCTTTCAGTATTTCCTGTAGTGCAGCCCTCATAGTGGAGAATTCTCTCAATTTTTGTATGTCTGGAAAGGTCTTAATTTCTCCTTCATATCTAAAGGAGAGCTTAGCTGTATAAATTATTCTAGGCTGGTAGTTCCTTTCACTTAACAGTTTAAATATTTGATTCTATTCCTGTTTGGTTTGTAAGGGCTACATTGAGAAGCCCGAGGATAATCTAATGGGTTTTTCTTTATAAGTTACCATTTTCTTCTCCCTGTCTGCCCTGAGAATTCTGTTTTTGTCATTGATTTTTGATAACTTTAATACAATGTGTCTTGGGGAAGGCCTTTTTTGGGTTGAGATAATTGGGTGTTCTGTTGCCTTCTTGAATTGCAAGCTCCAGCTCATTCCTTAGATTTGGGAAATTCTCATCAACTATTTGTCTGAAAATGCTTTCTAGTCCCTACTCCTTTTCTTTGCCTTCGATAGTGCCCATTATTCTTATGTTTCATCTCCTGATAGTATCAGCTAGTTCTTGTATTTCTCTTTCATTATTTTTCATTCCTCGGTTTCTCTCTTCTTCCTTCTGATTTATTTCTAGATTTCTGTCTTCGCTATCACTGATCCTTTCCTCCATTTGGTCGACGCTATTTCCCAAGCTTGTTATTTCATTTTTCAACTCTTGCAGTGTGTTTTTTATCTCCAGAAGTTCTATTTGGTTCTTTTTGAGGGTTTAAATTTCCATGCTCTGCTCATCTAGGTGTTTTTTCAATTCCTGAAATTGTTGGTATGACTCATTTTGGAACTCACTGAGTTTTTCAGAGGTACCATTCTCAATTCTCTGTCATTTAAGTTGCATATTTCTATGTCTGTAAGCTTATTTTCTGGAGATTTTTCTCTTTCTTTCTGAAATGTCTTGTCACCTTGGTTGTTCATGGTATTTAATGGACTATTTCTATGCTGGGGCATTAATGGAAGTGTATTGAGCTTTTTTCCAAAAGGAGGATTTATTATATAAAGGTGTCTCTTTAGGCTGTTGAAAAAAAGAAGCTTTCCTTTTGGTTTCCAGTAGGTGGTGTCTAAGCCTCTTGGAGCCCTGCTTTATATAAACCTTAATAATGCCTTTTTTAAAAAAATCTTGTAGATGTTTAATTACTCTCAGTCTCAGTCCCTGTCAGTGTTAGCGACAGTTTCAGTAGCCTTTGCTCAGATAAACCTGGGGCTCCGCGATGTTTGGTCTCGGAAGGTATGAGAGGAGAGGCTCTATGAGTTAGAGATTAGAAGCTATAGCTCAGCCTTGGTTTTGCAACTGCGGCTGGTAAAAATCAACTGTTGGTTTCTCTTCCATCTCACTTCTCTGCTCTCTGCCCTGACGACTTGGCCCTGCCTCCAGCCACATGGAGCTCACAGCACTCCCAGGCAGGGCTGTTCAGGGAACTCGCCACACCTTTTCCCCTCCCCCTCCTCCTACAGGAAGTTCCAGTGGCTGCGAGAGGCAGCTTTTTTATTTCTCCCAGTTCACCACCCGATACCCAGGGTTCTGACCTTTGGTACTCTTATGTGCAGGTCCCACACTCAGACACACTGATATGCAGTTTGAGTGGTTTTTGTTAAGTTTTAAATGTTCAGCTTATTGTTGTTTCAAGGGAAGAGATCTGGGAACGCCTCTCGCTCCACCATGTTTCTCTAAAATCTCTCTATGATTTCTGAAAAGAGATCTGTCAATTCATGATACTTATTACTTCTAACCAGCACCAAATATTCACTTGTCTATGGAGAATACAACATTGATAAAGGTATATACCAAAGAAGGAAATCTAACTATGGGTGGTGAAGACACAATGCAATACATTTATGACATACTGTTGAATTGTACACTTGAAACTTATTGGATTTTGTTGATCAATATTACCCCAATAATTTGAATAATAATAAAAAAAGAAAAATTTGGAATTTTACTCAAATGGAAAGCTTCTCCATCATTTTAAAATAGTATCCTCATCCTACATACGGTGGTTTGCTTATTTAAGAAAATAGATTGTCCACTTAAAATTCCCTTGTGGGTGTAATCTTGGTGCCATGTAAACATGTAAACATTTGTTTGCTGCCATCTTCCTCCCAGGCAAAAGAGCCATTATTAGCTGGTTAATTGTTAATCAGCAGTTCTATTGGATTTGTCTCCAGTGCAACCTTCTCCTCTGCTCTTGGATCAAAGAAATCAGACTTTCCTTTTGGTATAATCAGAAATTCTTGAAGTGTTTCTGCAGACTCCAAAAAAATCACTCACTAGTATGATAATTTTCACTTGAAAGCTGGAATGTGATGCTTTAGCCACATTTTCAGGCAAGAGAGTTTGGCAGACCTGGTTCTATTGCATTATTATTTTATCTTCCCTGGAGAGAAAAGGGAGCTGATAAACAAGGAGAACTGGTTACCAAAGATAGCTATTTATCAGAGAAAGAAAAACTTGATAATCAAAACAGACTGGTTAAATTCAATATTGAGAGAGGAATTTCTTCATCAGGTGGCATATTGTACTAGATAATGCCAAAGATCTCTTGGAGCAGAATTCTTAGGCTATCTTCGATCATCAGAAAATCATGCATTTCATGACATTGTTCTGGGAGCTCATACCTCACCTCTACCTCCTCCCACCCCACAGACTCTTCCCTTCTCCCACAGTTGTAGCTCTCATCCCATACCTCATCACTCAGGGCTCAGACTGCTTTACGTTGCTGCTAGATTGAGTATTTTCTTAATTCCATTTATCCCTGCTCACACTTCTAAATATCATCCCTTCTTTTGATAAAGTGAACCAAGCATGTGACTGATAACAATTTCTAACCTACACTCAGGGAATTAGTATAATAAGTGATTAGCCTGTCTCCTATCCCTCCCCCTCTGCAGGTATCCATAGATTTCCTATGGATAACTTCCTTCAACCTAACCCAATCAGAAGCCAGAGGCAAAGAGCTGGGTCATTCAGGCCATAGAAGTCAGCCACCTATGGCAAATAGCAAGGCAGAAAAGTAAAGAATGGATTCAAGAAGGTGAAAATTAGACAGAAAATAGCTTGCACAGGGTCTCTTTGTGAGGTAAACCAAGAGTTATAAATTTCCCCTTTGGTTTTTATTGAAACCCTAATTCATTAGTTAAATTCCTTTTGGGTTTGGGGTGCATTTTTCTTTGAAATGACAATTATCCCCTCCTTTTTTTGTTTGTTTGTTTGTTTTGTTTTTCAAGGTCTTATGGAATGGCTACTTTTTCCTGGATTTCTTAAGTCTTTTTATTTCTACTACATAAATAATGCCTTCCTTTACCTATATAATAGATTCTCTGTTGCATCCTTACTGTCTATTCAACATTGACAAGTAGCTTTGGCAAATGGTAAGCATACAATAAACACTAGCCATGTTTTTTTTTTTTTTTTTTTAATTTCTTTTTTAGCCATGCATGTCTGATTAAATAAGGAAAAGCTTTAGGGAGAACAAGGACATTTATAGATTAAAAACATATATCTGTTTAATCTATTAAGATTTTACATTTAAGTTCCAGTTTAAGAAACAGAAGACATAGAGACAAGTTAAATAACATCACAAAAGCAATCAGACAAATTAAGAATGTGGGTCACTTGACAGGAAAACTGTCTAGTTTCTTTAGCAAGTCAATGTGGTGTAAAAAGGGAATGGAAGGGACTTTCTCTATCAGGATTCAGCAAACTGTTTCTGTAAAAAGCCAGATAGTAATATTTTAAGTTTTGTGGGCCATATTATGTCTATTGCAACTACTCAACTCCAAAAACCATAGATAATACTTAAGTAAATGGCATGGCTATGTTTTGATAACAGTTATCTACAAAATGGGCTGCAGAACAGATTTGGCCTCTGCTGACACTTGTTTTACATTTAAAGAGCTTAAGAAACATAACCATTTAACGACAAGGTATTAAATGGGCACTTTTAATTCAAAGGGTTTTAAGAAGTTATAGGAATGGAGGAAAAAAATCATGGAGGGAAGTCAGAGGTTCAGGGGCCTGGAAAAGTCAGCAGAGCAATGAGGTCCATGCAAGACACTGTTAGATGAAGAACTCACACACAAAATGACACCATCCATTAACTATATTTTTCTAATGTGTCTAGTGATCCTGCTTTTACACTGCTTCCTCTAACATCTTTTTATAATGGCTCTCAAACCAGTAATAACAGTGTCTGTCTTTTACATAGTTGTTAAAAATGTAACAATTTGGACAACGAACTGAAGGGAGCCATCACTTTTCCCGGTCCATATCTCCCAACCACCCCACCCCAGGCAACAGTGCTTGGGTGGTGAGCTGTAATTTGCTTATATCCTCTTAATTAATCTTCAATATTATCTCAACTCTTTTTTACATCATCAAAAAAGGTCACTTAAGACTGACTTTTTTCAGAAAAGCAGTAAGTTATGGAATCCATTGAACTCATAGTTCTATTGAAAAGAGTAAGATGAGAATCTCAAATGGTGGAATTTTCTCTCTTGCTCCTGAATAATGTTAACAAAAAATGTTCACACCTCTGGGTGTCTTAGGCAGTTTAGGCTGTCATAACAAATACCAGAACTGTGATTTCTCACAGTTCTGGAGGCTGGGAGTCTGAGATCAGGGCACTGTAGTTCCCATGTCTGGTAGCAGCCATTTCCAGGTGGCCATCTTCTCATTCGTTGTATCTTCACATGATAGAAGGCAGAAAGAGGAGGGAAGATCTTTTGTTTCTCTTGTTATAAGGCACTCATTATGATCTAATTATTCTCAAAGACCCCATCTCCAAATACCATCATATGAGGGATTTAGAATTTCAACATACAAATTTCAGAAGGATACAAACATTCAGTCTATAGCACTGGGTCCAACTTTTTCACTGATAAAAGGAAGAGTTTGAACTAGAATATAGTGCCAACATTCTTACATTGATGAGACACCTTCAACTTTCTAGAATTATAAAAACTCACTCTCTCGGCAATACTTAAAGACTACACTATTTGTATTAAGATGTTCATGGAATATTCCTGTATGGTAAATAAGAGAATTCTAATTTCTTCAATTATTTAGAGAAACATGAAAAAAATCAAAAGACATAAAATAAAAACAAGAGCTGTGAGTCAGAACTTAGAAAAAATTCCTATCACTCATTTCAGAACTGAAGATGCAACAAAATAGAAAGATGCTCCCAAAACAAAGTCAATTTTCAGTGAGTTGAGAAAATAATTCAGTAACATGAGCAATCAGCTTTGGAGGAAATATCCTTTGCTCATTCTAGACTTAGGATGAAAGAACAAATAAGAGAAAAAAAGATAGAAATCATTCTATCAAAGGAAAATGGAGTCAAAATAATAGAAGAAAGTATATCATAAAGTGTCTTTAGTCCAACTTTCTGTACACCAAACTCACCACTTCTGCATTGTCTCTTTCGTCATAACTATACTTTAATTATTGGAGGCTTTTTTTTTAATGAAATTTTCAAACAAAGTGAATCATGTTTCCAAAGCTGTCTGTACAGCTTCCATTGTTTAGAAGAAAATGCTATGCAAATCTAGAGTTAAATAAATATCATCGGTGATGCCATCTGTAAATTTTAATATGACAAATTAATGCTATTATCCACTGCGTAAGCTAAACTTCTCTCTAGGAGACACTGTAGTGATTCAGAAATGTAATATTCATTCCTCTTTTTCTTCTACATGTTAGCGTCAATCCAGGTCTAAAAGTTGGCTGAGTACACACACACACACACACACACACACACACACGCACACATTTTAGTTAAATAAAAGCTTATTTTTATTAGGCACAAAGTGTATGGCATGGCTTATACACCTGTGTTTACTTTTTATTTCTATGATTCTTACCTACTCACTAAATCAGGTCTTCTCTTACTTTCACTGCAATTTTCCCATAGCCCTCAATCTCTCATTGTGCTTCTGCAGGGCTTTAATAGAACTTAGTAGTGATCAGATAATTTCACTGCCTTTGTAGCCATCATTCCCCATATCACCTTCAATGACATTCCCCTCCGCCAGGACACCTTCTAACATTGCACCAGTGAAATTGTTTGTGATTAAGCCAGAACTTTGGTCTAGGGGCATCCCTGCCCAATTTACCACTCAGGATGGTGTTTGCTTTGCCCACCAAGAAGTTAGTTAGCCAGTCTCAACCCTTCAGTCTTACCACCTGCTTTCTCAGACCACTCTTGGTACCACTTACATTAGTTTGGATCTTCTGAGAAGCAAGTGTCAAGATTAGATCAGAAGTACAAGAGATATTTTAGAGAAGGAACAGGATAAGGTGGGAAAACCTTCAGATTAGAATGCAGGTCTGAAGTTGTGGAAAGAAAAAGATAAAGGATGATTGGGCCAGAAGAACCTTCAACTGCAGTACGATTTCAAGAAAGGGTCAGACAGCTTGTTGGAATGTCTAAAACCAAAGTCCTCTGCTGGAGGTCTTAAAATACTTCCAGAAGGAACTTGCCTTAAAACCCTTGCCATGCTCACTCAGTACCTGGGAGCAGCCGACAGGAATATGGTTTTGGCATGAATGTGGAAATGGATAAAGAATGATGGCATCTCGTGCCATCATTATATTCCACACAACAAAAGATCTACGTGGCATATTTTCACCTTTTTCCTCTAGTTCTCCTCTCAAGACTATCAATGCCATCAAAAAGCACAGCAAATTTTAGAGGTAAGCCAGATGAAGAAAGATTCAGTGATGTGGTATTTTGGAGGTAACTGAAAGCCCTCTTGCGCTCATTCAAAAGTTCCTAATCATCTATTTGCCTCATGGAATTCCATTAACCTAAGATAAAAATAGGGCTACTTCCACATGAATAGTGTTGTGAATGTACAATTAATCGCTCAAGGATATTTACGTTTCATGGCCGATCTCTCAAGGAACTAAGGGATGTTAATGCAGAGAAAAGATCTTTTGAAAATAATGACTATAAAACCAGGCTCTGTTTTTGCATAACCACAAACATACTAATCAACCTTTGAGGAAATTATTTAAAATCTGTGGAACTCATCAGGGGGTTCAGTGTTGACCTCACAAAACTAAGTTACTGGCCCTATGCTCATTTAGCGGGGTAGAGTCCCTGACCTTTAGGAGTTCAGTCACATCTCTAGTCATTAAAATTAAAAATGTCTTCAGGCATTGTCAAATGTGCCCTGGGGGTCAAATCACTCCCCCACTTCCTTGTGAACCATTTGTCTTACAGAGAGAGAATTATAGAATATAGAACTTACAAGGCCTTTAGAAAGTATTCATTCCTGCAATCTAACTTTAAAAAATAGGAATTATGTGACCTATCAAGTTTAACTAATTAATGGCATGGTCAGCAACTACATACAAATCTATAATCTCCCTGGACCACTAGAATAGACCATTTAAAAACTAAATATTTCTTCTAAGAGTGTTAATTAGTTTTAAGAGCTTTATTTACATATGCCGACAACTCAAATAAAGCACTGCAGGTTAACCCAGTTTTCTTATCCTTCTATGTTTTTTAACGTTCCATTCTTCAGAACTTTTGTGGATAAAATTGCCTCTAATAGTGATAGTCAGAAAAGCATGGTGACATGACAGATATATGGAGCCAATCTTTCTCCTTTTTCCTGGTACTTTTTATCTGTGGTTTTGGATCACTTTTAAAGCGTATTTGAAGAATATAGGAATTGAATTTCTCAAAATGCTAAATATCAAGTCCCCTGAGGAGTCTACTTCAGTCTTGCAAAAACATGAGGGTTTACTAAATGATTAATCAACAAGCTAATCAAATTTTGATCTGTAATTCAAGAAAAAGAGGATGCCATATCCTATTCTAGCCTAACACCAGGAAGGGAATTTCATCCCTGGAGAGGGACAGCACCACCCAGTGGTAGGGTTGGGTTCCTGTTTGAATTAGCATTCTAGACCTACCTATTGTATGGCATCTGGCAAGTCTCTTCTTATTAAACTGGGCTGAGTTGCTATTGGGAGACATGGGTGATCACATGTAGTAAGTGTTCGTTATCTACGAAATACCTAATAATAATTTCCTTGCTCTCTGCTGCATTCCACAGATGATAGACCCAACCGACAGAGTAATGCTTGTGTCTGAGATGCAACAGGTTTCTTCACAAAATTATCAAAACTCCTTTGATTATAGCCCCATCATAAAACCTGGCACCCAGTTTTTAATATAAAACTATCTCAAATTGCGCTCCACTGGGGCTTCTCCAGCTCTCCATGCTTACTACAGATACTGGCAGGGAGCCCAGGCATTTCCTTTTGTACATAGTCAGTTTTCAGAGAGAGCTCTGGGCTCCGCTTTAACAACAATAATAAACCAAGTCAAACATCACAGCCTTGACCCCACAAGTTTGTCACCAGCTACCTCTGAATGGCAGAGATTCACCCAGGAGTAGGATCTTCTGTGGCCTCAAATGGTAAGGCATCCCTTTCTTTTATGTGACCTAACTCCTGCCCTGAAATCCAGGACAGCCAATAGCGCAGACTCTGTGAAGAATAAGACTGATACCATACCTCAAAATTATCTTTTGCCTTCTACCTCTGTGAGGTACAATGATAATCATATCTAATATATACCAATCATTGATAAATGGCTGCCATTATGGTGTCTTTTAAAATTTTTAGCATTTGATGCTAACAAGTTTCCTGTGAGGTAACTGCTATCATACGTTCTGAGAGAAAGCATAACATTTTTAAAATGAGAAAGTAGTCTACATTTGCCTAAAGGTTGATAGGTTTCACTAGTTTCTTTACTTTAATCACCAGAAAGAGTAGGAGTATCAGAATCAAAAATCTTTTTATGAAGCAGAAAGGAAATATCGTGGTTAAGTAACCAACACCACTCTAGCCTCATTTTACGCTGTAGGAAATGAGGTCCAAATTGTTGGAATGCTTTCTACATGTCTAGAGAGCTGGAAAGATGTAATGCAGTTTCCAATTGCTACCTGACCCAGTGCTGTTTCTACTACACCATGCTGTCAATTTATAGCGGCCATTAGCTCATCCTTCTATCTTTAGTCTTCATATCATTCCCATGTGGTGACTATGTTCTCAGAATCATTGGAATGCGTGTGGCTTAGGAAACGGTGGAATGGGCAGGGAGTTCTTTTGAATCTTCTGCTGGGTGGTAACAAGGAGTAGAAGACTTGAGTTCAGAGAGATTAAAAGGAGCTTTGAAAAAAATATCTATACAAATGATGTTATTTTTAACCCACAGGAACTTCAAATGTCCAACAGATTTTTTCCAGGACACAATGCCTCGATAACTCAATTTTGAAACATTCCTACATACACTTAGCAACTATAACTGGTCCCCAGATCTTCTTTCAATATAAAGACCAAGGATTAGTACTGGAAATATCCCTTCCTTTCTATGTCCTTTTCTGTTTTTTATGGTTGGACAACTGGGCTTTCATCTCTAGCAAATTGGGGAGAGACCCAAACACTCCCTCAGTGGGAACAAAAGCCACTAAAGGACAAATAATGAAACTGCCTTTCATACTACAAGCTTCACATTTCACTTTTCTTTCCCCTTTCTCCACGCTTTGCTTCATTTGAGGAGAAAACCTATTTTTAAAAGCACCAAACCCCCTTTCTGTCAGGGAGCTTGGCAGGACTGATAAATAAGGGGAGACATCTTAATGGGGGTGCTGTCAGCAAACTCCTTCTTTTAAACAAATAAATGTGAGAAATGAGAACATTCCAGAGGCCCCTGTGTTCTATAAGACAAAAGAAACAGAAGATACATTTCTACAGCAATATTGGACTGGACGTGGCCCAAAGGAACTGAATGTCCCCCTTCATTATTGGAAAGGCTTGTTAATTAGCATATCAGAACTAATCTGATCTCTTCCCCCATAATGCTAAGGGAATGATTTTTACAAACTCCTATAGCGTCCCTGGCTTTACACCATTCTTAGTTCTCCCTGGGTCCTATCTGTTTTCTGTTGGGCTCCAGGTGTTGCTGTCTGCTCAAACACATGTCTGGTTCCCACAGACTTTCTGGGCTTAAATAAGAATCAGACTGCTCTCATTTATCTCCATGTAGACAGTGCAATTTGTCAAGTTCAAAAATGCCCATCAGTATAAAAGATTTAGAGAAAGTGGAGGATCGAGCGAGAAACAAGAGACTGGTGTAGCAGATGAGCCTCTGAAGAAACCCAGTTTGATCAGTCAACTGCAAGACTTGGCTGGTGTACTTCTCTACCTCTAAAAACAGTCCAGAGGCTGCCTCACGCAGCTTCCCTCCACACAGAATGGGCAGGCCACTGAACCTTATCTAGACAAAGGCAGAAGCCACTCAATATCAAGGAGAAACATTTGCGTTCACTTCCAAACTGAATGCCCTGATCTCCCAGAGCCTGACTATACATGGATGGATCCCTGGCTCCATTCTGAGTATGACATGCTAAAATTAGGGTCGTAACTCCATGGGGGTGCCATCAATGACCGATGTATGCTGTACTGCTGCATACTATTTGCCACGTGATGCTCTTTAACAATCCAGTGACTTGGCTTGTAGTTTCATTGTTCCTGTAAGAAAGTCTGTCCCCTTGAACTGTGTACTACAACATAGCTCTTAAAGAGATCAAGTTGCTTTAGACTGTGTGAGAAAATTCACTTAAATGCTCATCAAACTTGTTTCTTTTTTCCAGGTTCACTGTTAAACTGCATTTTCAAACTTCTCTCACAATTAGAAGGGGCTATGTGACAACTCTAGCCAAAGAAACATGTGCAGAAGTCCTTCTCACCACATCCAAGCCTGGCTCATAACTATCCCATACAATCCTCCTTATTTCTCTCTTCCTTTGCCTGTCAACCTGATGCAAAGATCTGGAGGAGGACTTCAAGATGCCTGGGGATACTTCGGTCCCTAGAAAGAAACTTGGGTCCATGAATGTGACTGTATGGAACAGAGCCACCATCCTGCACTAGACCAGGATAAGAGAAAAAAACAAAAACAAAAACAAAAATAACAAACCTTTATTAAGTTAATTCACCGAGATTTGAAGTTGCTTGTTATATACTTAGGCTACCCGCTGAATACAAACTGAGAGGAGAAATGTCTATGTTAACTGCACTGCGCTGTGATTAGCTTGAAGGAGGCCAAGCCTTAAGTCAGTTGAATATTCCCAGCCTATGTTGGAAAGCACACCAAGTACTATTTGGAGAGGATAACAGAAAAACAGCCATAAAATATGGAAATATATGTTAATACATGTCATATGGCAAAATTAAATTAGCTCTATGGTCTAGGTAAATGTGCAGTGAAAAAGGAGCGCATAGAACAAGTGCTTATGACTGGGAGACTGGAAAGTCTTCATAGAGGAAGAAGAAAAGGTAAGTAGGTTTTCCACAGTTAGAGAACTAGAAAGGAAACTCTGCTAGCTACGCAAACCATTTTTAAATTCTGCGGCTGTTCTGAGAATGGCAAGTGGTCAGCTAGAGGAACAAAAGTTTTTAAAAGAGGCACGATCTTTATCAGAGTTTTAGAAAACCAGATCTGTCAATAGTAAGAAAAATGGATTTGAGAAGCAGAGATTGGAGTTAGAAACTTTCTAAGAGGCTATTGCTATAAGGAATGGTGAAGGGTCCTCCCAGAGACCCCAAGACTCTGAATGTCCTTAGTGGTAGGAAATTAGACTGACGAAGACATTTGGATTTGCCAAGAATAGCCATAGAGTACTTGGCATGATAAAAACCATTATGCAAATGTAAATAAAACTTAATTGTGGTTGGGGAAATTTTAATATTGAATCATGACTGTATATTTTGATTTATCATGAAGAATTTTTGTGGGTGGCCACTGTATATTATAGTACCAGAGAAAATTTGACTTACTGTTTTTATTAATATTAATCTCCTGTAGCAGTTGACAGTGATCAATGAGAAAATGCACAGGACTAGATTATCTACCATAGTATAAGTAATGCTGAGAATGCAGCAAATTAATGGAAGACTTTAGCTAGATCAGGGTAATGCAGTCCTACAAAACACTCCCTAGCTTTAAACCTTCCCAGAGCTTCCTAGCACCTACAGCAATGCTTCTCAGATAGTGATTCTTGGATCTTCTGCATCTGAATCACCTGAAACACTAAAAAGTCATATTCTCACTTAAGTCTCACTCATGACTTACTCCATTGTCATCTCAGTAGTAGATAAAATTTAGGAACTTGCATTTTAAAGACTACCTACTACTCTCCCCCACTCCTACCCCATAATCCTTAATCATACTAAAGTTTGAGAATCACTACCCTGAAATATAAATTTATGTTTCTCAGCATGGTGGTTATAAACAGCTTCATGAACTTACTCTAAATGTCTTTTATCTCACATCATTCTCTCCCACCAATCCTATGTTCTAGCATACAGGATGAATAACCATTTATGAACATACTAACCTTTCCCCCAACCTCAAAACCCTATACATATTGTTCACGCCTCCCTAATTATGCACAAAATTCCATTCACCTCAATAAATAGTGGATACTATATTATCCTTTGAAAAATATTTAGAAATCATTACCTGAAGCTTTATTGAATCTTTGCTGCGAGCTTGTGATTATGCCTCAGTAAAATGCATATCCAACATGTAAAAAAGGTATATGACTTTGTCAGACCTGGGTCTCCTATAGTGAAGTGGACTCAACTGTGTAGTAGCATTCCTGACACTGAAAACTTCCCTCGCCCAGGGAGAGTGGGCTCAATGCCATATGATTTTCATAAAATTTTTTTCATGCAAATCTCATGAAATATTTTAATGAATGATTAAACTAGCATAATTGTCTCGACCCGTCATTTCATTTTGGTTGATTTAAATAGTTTGTATGCCCATTCAAATACGGCTAATTCAGTTAGAAACCCAGTCATTTAAATGTTTAACTTAACTAAACAATGGTTTAATTGAATAGATTTTTCACTGGTCAACTGGTAGTTTTGCTGTGTAGAACCAAAGCCTAATATAAGACTATAAGACTGGCCTTCTGTCTTTGCTGACCAGCCGATGCAGGTGCAGTTCAGAGCTATAGACAATTCCAAACAGGCTTGGATTATTTATACAGGTGGAACCTAGCCCATTGTGCCTACAGCCCAGGAAAGCAGGTGAAACCACAGGGAAAACACCACATGCACCTGTCTCCATGGTTATGCCACAGCACTGAACCAGCAAAATGTGAAGAGGCCAAGAGTTAAGGAATTCTGTACTTTCTCAGAGGATGCTATCCTAGGGCAAATTTTCTATAGCACACAGGCCGCCGCTGGCATCACGGTCTTTTAGACATAATTGCAAAATAGAAAAATGTGTCTTTGCCACACTTCCCTTATTCTTCCCTCTGGCATGGCTTTCACAATAATCACAGACTACCCACGATGCTCTGCTTTCACCTAACACTATCTAATATCCAAAATTACTTTTGACTTTTACCCATCAGTGAAAATAACATATTCCTTCAAACACATAGATCTTAGGACACAATGTAATTAGGATATTGGTAACATAAGGCTTTTCCACACTTGGTCCTCCCTACTCACATTGCTCTCTCCCTCTAGCTTGAATATATCCTTCTCAACCCTCCTCAGCATAAGCATTAGCTTCTCGGTGACCCTTCCCTGACCACTTCGTCTAAGGAGGTCGCATTCTTCCTTGTCTTCTACCACGTCACGCTGTTTACTTCATTGCACGTCTACCATGGCTCAATTGTTTATTTGCTTATTTATTGCTTATATCTTTCAGAATATTGTAAGCTCCGTGAGGAGAGGAACTATGTGTTGTGTACTGCTCTATGCACAACTGATAATGTAAATGCCTGGCACATAGAAGGAACTTAGCACACATTTGTTGAGTGAGTGGCTGATTGGAAGAGCTAGCTCAAGAAGGATTTATATTTTTGGAAGAGTAGGTCCTTAACACCCAGACCAAGTAACGGTTAATAGGAAAAAGAAACAACTCCCTTTACACCTTTTCTTTTGCTATTGTACCTATGCTAAACATTTGTATAGTCTGATTTTGTGTTGTTCATGGCCATGGACATAAATATACACAGAGACAGAGAGAGAGCTGATGTCAGTTCTGTTATGTAACTCTCTAGAACAAAGTTCATACGGCAGGCAGAGGCTATGTATACCCGGTGGGCACTTGGATAGGGCCACTGCTGATCCTTTATTTCCTTTGTTTTCCTCCCTGCTCCTGATTGCCTGGGCCAGATTAATCATGCAGGGATCCAAATTGATGGTAAAGCTAGCTGAAATGACTGATTTGGCCGCGTGCACATCACATAAGTGGACATACAAGCAAACGGGTAAAGGAAAACAATCCCTTCTTTAAATTCTCAGTATTCTGCCTATTAGTGTTTACTATCATTCAACCCTGAGAATACAGAAGTAAAACGTTAATGCACGCACTTAACACTAATGTCCAGAATAATAGTGAACATCTTTGTAGCCGACTTAGTGCCAGGAGAACAGAATGTTATAAGCATAATTTCTTAGTTTTGTTTTATGATAATTGGTAGCAGTTGGCATTAAATCATAACTATCCAGCTTCAAGACAGCTTCAAAAAGCACTAGCCTTCAATGAGAGTTGTCCTAAGGGTAAATATATGCTAGAGTCACGTGATAAAAAACCCACTAAACAAGACAAACCTGTTTTCTCCACCCCTCCCCATGTACATACACACACAGTTCAGGAAACAGACAACAAAGCGTGTTAAGAAAATATAAAACCATGCTTAACAATGACAAGTCTCAGAGCTATCGTCTTCTGCGTGGCTAGAAATCACCGCACTGTGGGGGAATAAACGGTTGCATTGCACACGCAAATGAAGAGCCTATCTGAGGCAAATAGCTCAGAAAAAAATAAAGAGAAAAAAGGGGGAGAATAGAGAACAGTGGCAATGTTTATCTCCAGTGAACAAAATGAGCTTCTTAAAGATGGCTTCTTTTTTCTCTCAGGGGGAAAAAAAAAAGAGCTTCTACCACCAGCCAGAAAAAGAAAACACACACAGTATTTTTCCAGGCCAGTCCCTACAAAGCCCCCACAGCCTTGCTCAGTGCCCTCTAGGTGTGTCAGCAGGGTTTGGTACTGGCCCAGAATGGACTGGTTACCCTCAGTTGTCACTGAGCAGTGACATTGGAAGTGTGGTTTCCAGACCAGCAGCAGCAGAGGCAGCAGCATCCCCAGAGAAATTGCTTGAAATGCAGTTTCTCAGTCTCGACCCCAGACTTACCAACTCAGAAACTCCAAGGAGCAATTTCTTTCAGCAAGACCCCTAAGTGATTCTATGCACATATGCTCACATGGAAGAAGCACTGCTTTGTACAAAGGGTCAGGAGGACTGCTTCCCCTGGTACACAACTCCAAGGGCCATGTCAGCCCCTCAGCATTTCAGATGGCCTTTGTTATGGGCTGAATTGTGGCCCCCAAAATTTATATTTTGGAGTCCTAGCTCCTGGTAGCTCAGAATATGACTATATTTGGAGATAACTTTTAACAAGGTAATTAAGTTAAAATGAAGTCACTAGTTTAGGCCCTAGCCCAATATGACTGGTGTCCTTAAAAAAGAGGAGATTAAAACACAGGAGAGACACTAGGTGTACAGCCATCTGCAAGTCAAGGAGAGTGGCCTCAGAAAAAAAACATACCTGCCAAAACCTTGATCTTCAACTTTCAGCCTCTAGAATCATGAGAATATAAATTTCTGTTGTTTAAAATCTTATGATATTTTGTTATGCCAGCCTGGACAAACCGATACAGCTCTCTTCCCCTCATATCCTCCCAGCTCAGGAGTGATCTCATCTCGATGTTCTCACAGGTTGCTCTGAGGTTTGCTGTCACCATGCTTATTATGTTCTGTGAAACTTCAATTCATCTCTCTTTTGCTTACAAGACTACGTCTTAACAGTCTTTGATTCCGTAGTGCATAGGGCATGCCTAGCTCAGAGAAACCACTCAATTAATACAAGAAGAAATAATAATGGCTTCATGATCTACCCATGTATCCTAGTTTATACAATAGAGTTATCTGTGATAGTAAAATTTATAGAGCTGCAAAGTATCTTTAAGATTTAAAGGTCAAAGCAATCTTTGCTTGTGTCTGACCATATTAAAAAGACTAGGAGGAAATTCAGTTGACCTAGGTCTAAAGCTCCACTTTTCAACTTATTAATCATGAGACCTAGAACACAGTTCTAAAACGTTTCTAGTCACAATTTCTGCATAGGTAAAATAGGGGAGTAAACAGCACCTACTTCTCAGGTGAGCATAGAGAGGATTAAGCAAGATAATTTTGCCAATGATTTAATGTTATTACCTTCACAAAACCAATACTTACTGGGTGCTTATTATTAATGAAAAAGTTCCTTTGAGAAAAAAATAATTTACCTGAAACCCAAGAGATCTCAAACAATTTCTTATCTGAAAGACTATGAGTTTCACACAGTCACTAATTTATCTATTTGTCATCTTCTCATTTCTTTCCTGCTCCTCTCAAGTTGTGCCACTTTTGTATTCTTTGCTCCCTTTCTTTCTTCCCAATAATATTGTGCATTGGTCTGCCAATTTCCCAATTTTTATCATATTTTTCTATGTAAGAAAAATAACTTACTAGTGGTATACTACAATTTGAATGAGATATTTTAATTCTAAAATAACAGAGGAAAAATTTTAATTCAACTGCCTGAGATTGATTCAGTTCTCATTACTTGTGAGTATAAAACCAATGCCAGCACAATGAAATAATTAAGACAAAATACTAGAAAAAAATATTAAGCTAAGAGTTAAGAGCCTGTCATTTATATCTGGCTCTTTTACTAACTGATTCTACAAATGAATGATCAGTTACCTCTTTAACCTTCAGTTTCATTGCCTATAAATGGCATAGTGGACTTTTTCTTGAAAAAAGAGAATTTAAGAAATGTTTTTCCTAATATCTTACAATCAAGTTAGGAGCCTGAAGAGCTCGTGAGTAGGTAGAAAGGGGTGGGAAAAACTATGAGACTATGAAAACTGAGATATTCATATGGTTTCTGATAAGAGGAGCAGAAAAGGGGTGGGTGACAGAAATATATCAGAAGGAAACACAAGGATGGCTTTTTAGAGTTACTAGGTAAGGCATCATGATCTATTTACATATCAAAATCTATCTCTAGTGTACCTGTGCAGGTTAGCACCACAGAACTGGGAGATATCATCAAGGCAGGCAAGTCACTGCAATTCAGGTTTTCAGAAAAAGGAATCTGAAATGAAATTTAACTGAATCAGGAATGCTCAACTTCCTCTACATTATCAGATGCTTTTATTCTAAGTATATCTGTACAATCATCAACTTCACATTTTTAGGCTTATACAATCATTGAGTCTTATTCATAATGATTACCATCTTTGTAGTTTTCTCCAGTCAGGAAAATTATCATTCTCTCATGAACTGTAAATGCTAAATTGCTAATAACCTCCCTGGGGTTTTCTTCACATGATGATGCCTTCAATGATTTCATCATAGTTTAGCATATTAAAATATCACAATTTATACTCTTAAGCATAATAATTTCCCTAAGGCTTGATCTAAAAATGGTAGGTATATTTTTAAGTAACTCAATGAAATCTTGGATAAACACTAACCAAGCGACCAGTCCTAAAGAAACAGCCTCTTTTTTGATTTTTCAGGAATTAACATCACAAGCAGAAACTAATAATCCTTAGAGAATTCGAAACTTTGCAACAACAACAACAATCGACAACAACGACAAAAAACTGAATGCCTGAATTCTCAGACCAAAAAAATGCAAAAGTCATTTTAAAAGAACTTGTATATGTTAATTACAATCAGCAAGGGCCATAAAGTATGAAATTTCACACTTTGTCAGACTAGCTCTAGGTAGAGAGCACCGCAGAATCTAATGTTTATTCCATTGGAAAAGTAAGAAAACTATTGCAATAAACCAGTGGAAATAGCTTCCCTTTTTTCTCTACCATTTTATGGACTCTAGGGAACCCAGATACACAGAAGGTAGTAGTGAACAAAAAACAAATTATAGCACATGAGCAGGGAATATAGGAATTTGCCTACAGTTTCAAAAACACAACTCAGCTATGTTTGAAATTCCTGTGAGACCAAACTTCTAACTACATTCTAGTTTAGAGGAAAACTTTGGAAAAATCAAGATTAAAGATTGCCAAAATAAAGCTAAGATTCTAAGAAGGATCACAGAGAAAATTCCGCCTTTTCCATATTTTTAACTAAGTGGGGGAAAATGTACGTGTGAGTCTAAGGGCAAACAAAAACCTTGGGAGCGAGGCGAGCAGATGGTCAGTGCAGGGCCCTGGGGCATCATCTCCTAGGGACCAGTGCCCTTGAACACAGGCGGCCTGCCAATGAGTGGAGAGAGAGAGCATGGAGGAGCTCTTGCAGGGTGTTACACTCTAAGCCTGGAGTTCAAGCATTCTAGGCATTACATCATCTTAGCCTACATGCCATGGAAAGAACTCAGTCATCTGGTCTCGTCTGACTGCAGAGGTGTGATATTGTGATTCATATTATATATTATATATAATACATATAATATATAATATATACTATATAATATATAATAATATATAATATATAATATATAATATATAATATATAATAATTTATCCTGTTCCTGGCGGGAAGCTCCTAAAACCCTTGGAATCTCCTGTGATGAGAATGATAAAGGTTTGTTTTGTTATGCTAATGAGATGCCTTTTGGAAAGCACCTGAGGATAGAAGATGGCTGCTAGTGGAGCCAACCTCTTGATTAGAGGGTTGGAACTTTCAGTCCCATCTCCAACTTCTATGGAGGGGCTGAAGATGGAGTTCAATCATCACTGGCCAATGATTTAATCAATCCTGCTTCTATAATGAAGCCTCAATAAAAATCCAAAAGGACAAAATTCTGGTAACTTCCTACATGTAGAGATGCTGGGAGAGTGGTACATCCAGGGAGAGCATGGGAGCTCCACATCCTTTTCGCCATACCTTACCTTATGCATCTTTTCTATCAGGCTGTTCCTGAATTATATGTATATTTTTTTAATAATAAACCAGTAATCCATTAAGTGAAATGTTTCTCTGAGTTCTGTGAGAGAACCACTCTAGCAAATTAACTGAACCTGAGGAGGAGGTCATTGGAACTTCTAACTTATAGCCAGTTGGTCAGTGGCACAGGTGACAAGCTGGACTGCCATTTAGCATTTGAAGTGGAGGTGGGAGGGTAGTCTTGTAGAACTAAGCCCTTAACCTGTGGGATCTGACACTTTCCAAGGAGATAATGTAGGACATCCAACTGATGTCAAAGAATTGCTTGGTGTGGGGAAAGAATCCACTTTTAGAACAGATATCAGAATGGAAAAAAAAGACTGACTCATTCCTTTTGATGAGATGGTAAAATAGAAGGACAGTTGATATGGAAGAATGAGAATTTAGTTGAATAGCAAAGACTTTAAAGGAGCAGAGATTGTACCACAAGGTGTAGAAGCTGTGGACTGGGAGTGGCAATGGGAAATAAGGGGGATATCCTTGAAAAGTATACCCTTACCAAAAAAAATCATCTCAGGAGCTTTCAAGATTATCTATTATCTATGTGGAGGCAATATAATAGAACTTCAAGCCTAGATTCTAATATAAAAAATTCCTGGGATCAAATCCCACTTTGCCTCTTCCTATCTATGTAACACCGGAGAAGTTATTTAACCTCTCAAAGTTGTTATTTATCTTAGGTGAGATTAGCAGTGAATAGAATAAGAGTGCCCCGCATATAATAGGCACCTAGTAAATGTAATTATTAACTACAATACTACTAAAGACTGCTTCATCTTTTGATAATAAAAGATGTAAATTTGTTTTATGCCAATTAAGTAGAAATTTCTACTAATGAGAAAACCCCATTCCGAGATTCTTTTAAGTTTTCCTGCACATATGATGATCTAAAATAATCCTCTTCTGATTTAACTACCCTAGAGGAGATTATAATATACTGCAACAAAATGCTATTCCTGGGATGCTCTGAGAATTAGGAGGAGCTAGACGCAGAGCAGATCAAATAAACATGGGCCAAGAACAGTGCAAGGCCCTGGCTCCTCTACCTACACAAGAGAGGCACAGACTGTCCACGTGAAACATTTTCCCAAATTCTGCAGCAAAATTCCTTTCCCATTCCTGAGAAGCACCGATATCTTAGGGTGAATCAATTTCTAGGAGCAAGTCAAGATTCGAGGTGCAGCTTCAGGGGCCCAGGCAGCAACATTAGAGTCAGGCTCAAATCCTTAGCCAGACAAACGAGCTTGAACTCAAACAAGGAAGATGAGCAGCAAGAGAATTTCCATGAGAAGGGATTGGCAGGGGACCAAAAATAGGACAGACCCAGCTCACTTGAGAGGAGGAAGATAGAGATGGAAAGTGATGAGCAAGACTACTCTGGGAACTTCCCAAAAGTAGCACCACCAAACAAGCATGCTAACCATGCCCTACCTAAAGGAACTCCCAAGTGAAGCTCTGTGTGTTCGGAAAGAGCTAAATGTAGAGGCAACCAGAGACAATCCTCTTAGATAGGGTGACCTATCATCCTCCATTGCCTGGGACTATCAAGAATCATAGCTGGGCTTTGAAAAACTCCTAATGTACTCTGAGACTATGCAGTCTTGTGATACTATTTATAATCAACTCGATTTTGAAGAGGCGTAGAAATCTGCATGTTGGCATATGGACTGCTGAGGTCTACCTGGCAGAAAATTTTTTCCTAAGAGAGGTGAGTAAAGGGAAGTGAAACTCATCTGAAAGATAATCTGAGCCCTTGGTAGGCATCTATTACATATGCCACATTTAATTCCTTCCTAAACTATCTTGCTTGCTGTCAGAAAGACAGAGCCTTCATCTGGTTCACTGAGTCTATCTCTTGGCCCAATATTCTATGCTGTTATTAAACTACCTTTAATACCATCATATGTCCAGGTAGCCTAAAGTCGCACAATTATCCCCACTACTGTAACATTTTATTGGAATAATTCTAATAATTATGTAAGTTGAACACAATTCAATTCCTGAAATTGAGAGAAAAGACTTGATGATTCAAAATGTTAGCCATGTCCCTGGAACATCTTAGTTGAGGCATCAAGTCAATAATAAAACATTTAATCCATGCTTTTTGAAGACCTACACTGTACAAAGAACTAGAGTTTCAGTTCTCAAGAAACTTACCTTTTAAAACAAAAAAGGTACTAAAGTAACTGGAATGCAGTATTAATTTGAATGATAATCTATTCCACTGATTATCTTTTCTGAAGAAATAAGGTGCTATACTGTAGATTTCATAATCATGACTTTTGGGACCCAGTAAGTTAAATGGTCTACAAGTAAAGCTCATGTTTTTTCTTGTGTTTTGTTTTTTTCACTTACTACTAGATAAGAGATAATCTTAAGCTAAAGCATTATTAATAGTAAATATTGATCCACCATTAAATTTTTAATATCCAACATGTATAAAATCTGATTAAAGTAATGCAGCCTTTTTAAAGAAACATATCAGAACATTGACATCTAATGAATATTTTCCCCTTTAAAGTGATGATTATGAGTGTACTTATTCTAGTAATGCTATCATTGCTCAAAATATTTTTAAAATCTTGTTTTAAAATTAGCTTTAGAGAATCAGTCTTATTCTTTCAAAAAACCCTCAATGGTTGAAAACTTCATATGGTGATGATTGGTTTTGGGAAGCATTCATAAGGTGCGATGATGAATAACTTTTATGGAAGGTAAGTAATCAGAATCAAAGTATGGCTATAATAGGAAAAGATTAAATTTTTTGTAGTTCATGAAACAATGACAAGTGATAGGTAGAAAAGTGGTATCTTAATAAGTTAACAAACATTAGACACAGATTCAGAAGGGAGAATAAACCACCATGGGCTCCCCTAGAACTTAGCCTTAAGAAGCTGTAGAATATTGAGTCTTCTGGAAAATAGAGCATAAATCTTTTAATTTTGAATGCCTAGTGCCCAACATGGTGAATAATGTATAATAATCACCCAACAAATGTTTGAAGAATTAAACTATAACAGGTTGGTTCTATTATCTTACTGGAAGATAATAATTGTGATTTCAAATATATAAAAGCAATGCAGATAGCATTTCCCTGTTGTACCATGATGTCATTTTTTGCCATTCTTTGACTCAAATTCTCAATTTTTATTTAGATATTGTAATAATTTTAAAATACAAAAAATACAAGGAATACTAGAATAATCACCAATGTAACAAGTGTTATACTGTCTATCCATTTTTTAGGACTAAAACACACAAAAAAAATTGTAGCTGATATTCACTAATGTTGTAGTAGGCAGGATAAGGAAACGGTGCTGAAGTGCATTTAGAAAATAGTGTCCTTTCCTATCTGTCCACCTTGGTAACTTTTCTCTGTCTGTCTGTCTGTCTGTCTCTGTCTCTGTCTCTGTCTCTGTCTCTCTCCTCTCTCTCTCTCTCTCTCTCTCTCTCTCCCTCTTCTATTTGTATATTCTCCTGACTTCAAATTACACCTTTAAAACTTTGCTTTTACTTTGTGCCTCTGCCTGGCTCTTGGAAAGACTTTTGTAATTTGGTGTTAATGGCATATTTTGGACTGTAATCTCCATTTCACTTGTTTGGAGTACATTTTTCTCTCAAATTTTTCTTCCTTTCCATTCAGCCCAAGCTGCAAATAATAATAATTTCCTCCAAACACCCACCTTGATGGCTCTTTTATACACTCCATCTTACTTCCAGCTATGTCCCCCAACCAGACTGTTAGAATAAAAACAACAAAAAGCCTCTCATTTTAAGAGAGAATCAAGCCATTATGCTATGTTATTTTACTGTATTTAGGTACTATGTTTATCATGCTCTAATGTTCCATGTTTTTTGGCATCAAAGAACATTGATTTATTGTGACATTTTCAAATGAAAACTACATGACAGTAACAGTTTCCAAAGAACTCTCATTTACCTTGGCAACATTTACGAGTGGTGGGGGAAAAATACATAAAACCACCGCTTTGAGCAAAATGCTACAATGATTATTTAGCAAACAAGCTCACATATTAGAACGGCAGAGGGAAGATTGCTTCTACAGACTAAATTACACTTCACACACAGGCACTGCTGAATGGCTTTCTACAGAGGTTATGTTTAAATTATAGCTCTTGCTAAGCAAACATCTCGTGGTTTGTGTGTGAATTTGAATTATGCATCTAACGGGCAGCACATTCGTAGAAAAAAAGTCAAGTCGATAGGTTGCTAAATTGCTACAACATTTGTAAGGGACAAAAATAGCTGTGGTGTCAGACAATGAAGAAGCTTTAAGAGAGGTCCCACTTACTCTCCAATAAGAAAAGGTTTGGCAATTCTGGACGACAGTGAGTGATCAACTTCTGACTTCATTTAGAAGCGTCCGAAATTTGCTTTAGTGCTTCCTCTTTAGAAATATAATTTGATGCCTTCTGCTTGGAGATCCTGAATCTGGAAAAAGTACATTGTATGACTTTCAATTTTATTTTAATTCCTAGAAATAAGGCAAATCTATATGAGCTATCCTAATGCAGGAGAAATAGGCTTGCTATTAGATGGTTAAAAGAGGCAAATCAGGTAAATGGAGAACATTAGGGAAAAAAAATTAAGTCAATGACATTCAACCTTTTCAGAACCTGCCAAGCTCCCAAGTACATCTTAGAGAACAATGGCATATACTGCAGTAGAATGTGTCTTACCTGTCTAAGTATGAGAACATTCATCAAAAGGTAGAGGAGGGACAGAATGGCCTTCATGTTCTCGTGTGACTCTAAGATTGTATGATTCTACTGCTGGTACATTATGCATTTCTTTTATCAAAAGCTCTTGGGAATTTTCTGATCTTTCATTTCTTAAGATTTACAATTCTTAGACATGTTGGAAATCCAGGTCAAATTTCTGCTGCAGTAAGCGCTGCCACCATGAAGCAGTGTGGTGGCAACAAGTGTCAGTCTACTCACCAGAAAACAACCATTTCTTATGGTCTCCAATCCTCCCTGAGCAAAGAAGATGAGCAAGAAAAAAATGTTGTCTGATATCCCATATAGGCCAACAAAAAGTCCTGAAGAAAACAACTGGGAAAAATCAAACTATAAAACTTCTGACATCTACTCATCTAGAAAATTCATAGGTGCATCTAACTACACTTCTATATATATGTATGTGAGTGCAAGGCTTTATGTTTCAAAGTGGCCTGCATGATTTCATTTACATAATATTCTTCAAATGACAAAAACACAGACATGGAGAACAGATGATTCATATTCCAAGAATTTATGGGATTAAAGAGAAGAAAAAGGAAAGTGTCTATAGCTATAAAAGGATCTTTGTGGTGATGAAACTTTTTATCTTGAATGAGGTGGTCGTCACATGAATCTTCACGTGTGATAAAATTGCATAGCACTTCTTTTGGGTTGAATTTGCTCCCCCCCCCCAAAAAAAGGCTATGTCCTAACCCCTAATGGCGCAGAATGTGACCTGATCTAGAAATAGGATTGATGCAGATGTAATTAGGTAAGAGAAAGTCATTACTAGAGCAGAATCAACCCCTAACTCAATATGATTGGCATTCTTATAAGGGGGAAATTTGAACACAAATGCACAAAGGGAAAATAATGTAAAGACACACAGGGAGAAGAGAAGCGTGTGACAACATAGGCATGGATTGGAGTTGTGCTGACACAAACCAAGAAATGCCTGGGGCTACCAGAAGCTGGAAGAGGCAAGGAGGATCATCTCCTGGATGTGCTGAAGAGACTATGGCTCTGCCAACACTTTGATTTTGGACATCTAGTCTCCAGAACTAGAGAAGACTAAATTCCTGTTGTTTTAAGTCACCAAGTTTGTGGCAGTTTGTTATAACCCTGGGAAATTAAAACACACCCGAATACACATGCATACAGAAATGAATGTATTTAAAATTGGTGAAATCTGATAAAGTCAGTAGATTGTATCAATGCTAGTTTCACAGTTGTGACATTGTACTACAGTTGTGCAAGAATTACAATTGGGGGAGAGTGAGGATATATATGATCTCTCTATATTATTTCTTATAACTGCACGTGAATTTACAATTGTCTCAAAATAAAAGTATAAAAAAGTGCTCTGACTTCAAGTACACTGGCTCCTCAATACATGTTTAGGAAGTAGGCCAGAAAGCTAAATCAATCCCTGTTTTAAAATGAGAAAATTGGGGCTCAGAGAAATTAAATTTCCAAAATTCATAGGATACTAAGAAATTCAGCTCTTGAATCTACAACTTATAATTAGCAGTCCATCTTGTTTTGTTATGCTATGACTTGCACGTGCATAATTGAATTGTTTTAATCCATTCAGGATGACAAAGATTTCAAATTAAGGGGGAATTTTACAAGGTCACAGAACCAATATTGATTGTAGAAGACGGAAGAGAAAGAAAAACTTGGGGAAGAAGTATAGCATACCCTGGCTTTTTTGCCAGGAAAGGGAGAGCTGATATACTTTTTTTAAAAAAAATATAAAGTAGGAACTGGCTCCAAGGCTGGTCCTTGAGAAGAGGCATCGAATCCTGGCTAATTTCCTTTTACAGTGAAAATGAAGGAAAAGTTGACTGCCACAGGGAGAATTTATGTAAAGATCCCTCAGAAAAGCTGGCCAGATAAAGCAGGAAGCAGTAAAAATAAATAAATAAATAAAATAAGTAATATGAATCAAGGCATCTACAGTTTATTCACCACCAAACCCCAGAGCACTAGCAGTGCTCACACAAGCTATCACTTCTTAATTGCATTCAAAAGTGTCAGAAACAGGAAGTGATTTGTCAGCCTTATTACCTGTGCTAGGCAGCTACTGTGCAAGCCTCTCAGGGAAGCTGGTTGGTTTATGCGGAGTGTGGGAGACACAGAGAACCTCAGCAGCTGGACCGTAATTCTGGAGATAAATGACTCAACCTACTTCTTGCCTAGGTTTAATAGGAAAACAGGAAGAAAAGGCAGCAAACTGTGTTTAGATTCATGAGTAGATCAGAAGTAACAAAAAAAAAAGACCAACAATGCTGGTTATCTTGAATTGACATGACTCTTTCTCTCCAAGAAGTCTGATGGATCTGGAAAGCCCAGATTAGATAACTTAGAGCAAATGAGTCATAAAGAAGAAAATGGTAAAACATTTCTACTAAAATGGAAAGGAACAAGATTACAGATTTCCATAAACCAGTTTGAGAATATCTTTTTGGCCCCTTGGGTTTCGGTAGCCATAACCTAACTACTCTTTTTGAAATAATGATTTCGTGGGATGACAATTCGGTTCAGCTGGTCAGTTCTCTCTACTCCAGGCAGAGCAGAGAAGCTGAAATGCAATATGCAAATGCTGAGCAGGCAGAGGAAATCCAGAACAGATTTCTGTGGACACTTGTTTTCTCCCTTTAAGGAAGCCCCTTTATTTTTCTGTAATTGCATCTGAGGAGAGGAAATACCAAAGTAAATGGAGCAGAAGTCAATATGAATCTTTGCTTGCAACCTTGTTGTTTATTGACTCATAGGCTAACTGCTTTGAGACAAATATAATTATGGAACAATTATCCTATGTTCCTTAGAGAAAGAAAAAAGGTCCAAGGATGTATCATGTCCTGCTGTTTAAGTTTGCAAAGACTGTAAATTCAGATAATCATAGTTGTAGCATTAAGAAGCTGGACAATTATATGTGTTTCACTGAGAACTCAATTGTCATTTTGTCTTGTATATCAGTAGTTCTCAAAATTTAATGGGCAAGTAGATCAACTGGAGATCTTGTTAAAGTGCAAATTCTGATTCAGAAGGTATGGAGGTAGGGCCTAAAGTTCTGAGTTTCTTTTTATCATTTAAGTTTTATTCTCTTATTTTTAAATAAGAAATAAAGTTTTATTGAGAGATAATTCACATATAAACATATATTTAACATGTACAACTTGATGTTGAAGTTTTTTTGCATTTTTTAATGTTTTTATTATTGATATAATTTGATATAATTTTCACACAATGAAATGGATGGACTTCAAGTGTATAGTTAAGGAGTTCTGACAAATGATTACAATCATGTAAGCACTACTAAAATCAAGATATTTTTTCATTTCCATCATGTCAACTAGTTCCCATCTTCTCCTTTCCGCTCAGTATCTCCCACTAAAGACCACCCCATTTCTCTCACCTTAGATTATGTTTGCCTGTTCTAGAAGGTCATAAAAATGGAATCAAAGTATGTATTCTTTACGCGTAGCTTCTTTCACTCAACATGTTTTCCTTGATCCCTCCGTTTTGTTGTGTGTATTCATAGTTTGTTTCTTTTTTATAGCTCACTTTGTACTCCATTATGTGAATATACCACAATTTTGTCATTGTGCTGATAACATGATGACATTTGAATTGTTTTTAATGTTTAGCTATTCTGAGTAAAATTGCTTTGAATACTTTATATATTTTTATTAGGGTATAATTGACATATAACATTATATTAGTTTCAAGAGTACGACATAATGTTTCAATATTTGTATATATGTGAAATGATAACTACAGTAAGTCCAGTTAGCATCTGTTACCATACGTAGTTACAAAAATTTTTTGCAATTTGATATTTTAATACATATACAGTGAAACGATCACCACAATCAAGCTAATTAATATATCCATCGCTTCCACATAGTTACCATTTTTTTTGTAGTGAAAAGACTTAAGATCTACCCTCTTAGTAAATTTCAAGTATATAGTGCTGTATTATTAATTTATTCACATGCTATACATTAAATATCCAAACTTTAACATCTTGAATAAATGAAACTTTGTACCCTTTGACCAACATTACCCCATTTCTCTCTCCCCATCCTCAAAGTCCCTGACAAACACCATACTGTTCTGTTCCATAAATTTGACTATTTTAGATTCTCACATGTAGGTGAGATCCTTTGTCTTTTTGAGTTGGACATTGTACTTAGCATAAGTTTCATCCATGTTATTACAAATAGCAAGACTTCTTTGTTTTTAAGGCTGAATAGTGTGTGTGTGTGTGTGTGTGTGTGTGTGTGTGTCTGTGTGTGTCTGTGTCTGTGTCTGTGTATAGAGAAGAGGTCTGAGGGAGAGGGGAAAAAAGACAGAGGGGAGAGAGAGGAGAACAATACGGCAAAATGTTAACAGTTCTTGACTCTAGTGGTATATGCACACTCCATCACCTTTATCCATTCATCCACTGACAGACATTTAGGTTGTTCCCATATCTTGGCTATGGCGAATAGTGTCACAATAAATGCTGCTGAATCTCAGATCACATTCTGGGTAATAATGTTCTAGTGCACAGTATCTGAGATATTCAAGTATACAGTAACTGTTTACAAGAGGGATATGTAAGTCTGATTTCTTTCTCAGCTAAGCCTTCTTGTTTCCCCAATTTTATTATGAATGTGAAACATACACAAAAGTTGGAAGACTAATGCAATTAACCTGTATACTCACCAACTAGAATCAAAAAACTGTTAACATTTTGCCAAATTTGTTCTCTCTTCTCTGCCTCTCTTTCTCCTCCTCACATATATACATATACCTATATATAGATATGTGTTCTCCAACCATATGAAGTTGCATATATCATGACACTACACCTGTAAAATACTTCATCATGCATCTCCTAAGAAAATAACTTCAATGCAATTATTCCTCTTCAGAGAATAAACAATAAATTCCAACCTCATAACACTGACTAATAACCAGTCCATTTTCAAAAGTACCCAGTTGTTCCCAGAATGCCTTTTATAACCATTTAAAACAAACAAACAAACAAACAAACAAAGCTAACAAACAAAAAACAAAGATCCAATCAAGGTTAAGACATTGCTTTGCTGGTATAGAACAGTCTCTCAACTTTCTCTTTCTGTTTCCTTTTTTTTTTTTTTAACTTTTTCATGACATTGACTTTTTGAAAAGTTCAAACCAGTTGTCTTTGAGGATGTCTTGTATTCTATATTTGTTTAATTTTTTTCATCATAGTGTTATTGAATTTTGCCTTTAATTGAAAATTATAGTGAAACACTTGAAGGATTCATTAAGTTAAATGTTTGTAAAAAATAATAACAATAAACATTTAACAAATGTTTATTGTAAACAAAAAGTAAATAAAAAGTATACCTGATAAGTGTTGCATACTTCATGTTGTATTACATCAAGAAGTTCACAAAATTGGGTCATTTCACTATTAGTAATATTGACTTCGTTCATTTGGTTGCAGTGATAACTCAAATCTCTCTATCTTAAATGTACGATTTTCCTTTTGCAATTTGGCAGTTAGTAATTAATCTGTGAGGTGATAGTTTAGCCATTTCGCCTGCTTCCAGACAACATTTCATCTAATGGCTTTAGCATTGATTACTCACTCATGCTTACTTGAATCAGTGAATCATTTATCTCATTGGGGATTGAAAATGGTGATTTTCTAATTCTGTCATTCCTTCTACATTTATTAACTAACATTCCCTACCCCTCCTCACTTCCCACCTCACAGCCCCAACACGATGAACACATGACATTTTGTTCACTTAATGAATTGTTACCAATCACAATCATTATTCTTTTTGAGGTTCAAATTGTCCCAAATTTACCCAGTAAAAGTCCCTTCAAGCTGATTTCTGTGTTCCTAGACACAATCTTATGCATCTTTGTTTTCATATTTTCTGGCACAAGATGTCTTAGGCCCACCTTGTTCTTTCTCAGCCCACACATGGAACCGGCCATGTCTCCAAGGGGCACTGGTTGCCTTTGATGGAGAATGACATTTAGAATTATGATCTAGACACTTGATGTGCTCATTGCTACTCAAGTGTCATTGTTCCCAGGTATGTTCAGTGACAGAGATTGGAAATGTATTTTTTATTGAAAGTTCACATTGGTATTTCTAATTTAAATTTAAATTACAGACATTTTTTAATTTAACATTTTATTCTCTTATAAAAGCCTTAATATATTTACTTACTTGTTTTATCCTACAATATATTTTAAAACTTTTTAAACTACAATTGTTACTGCTAACAGTAACTATTATGTGAAGTATAAGATTTCTTTGCAGTCTTTTTTTAATTGTAAAATATGTTCTACTAATAGTGTGCAAAGTAGTGGGTACAAAAGTTACTTGAAATAATTATTTTCCCTATCAGTTTGACATAGATTTGTATTTTTCTATTTATGCTCAATTTTAGTTATGTTTCGAATATGTAAAACATGTGACTTAAAGGTCAAAACTGGATTCTCAGAGAAGTCTCAGCCTATTTCCATCCTCTCCACCCCATTCCCTACCCGCTATTGGTACTATTTCCATTAGTTGCTAGTTTATTCTTTCTGTGTTTCTTTTTGGGAAAAAAATAGTAAATTTATCTATTTATTCTTATTTTCTATACTTTCTTACACAAAAAGTAGCATACTACGTACTCTGCTCTATAACTTGCTTTTTTCCTCTTAATAGGATATCATAGAAATCACCAGATGTTTGTAAAGATTGTAAAGATTCACTTCATTTTGTAAAGATTCACTTCATTTCTGTCTTAACGGCTGCATAGCATTCCATGTTGGTGACATCCCAGAGTTTATTCAAACAGGTCTCTTTTGAAGGACATTTGAGTTGTTTCCAGTTTTTTGCTATCACAAATAATCCTGCAATGAATGACTTTCTGCATAGTTTCTTTATATTTGTTGAGGAGTATCATCAGGATAGATTCATAGACTAGATCAAAGAGTAAATATATATGAAATTTTATCAGATATTGCAAAATTCTTCACCATAAGAGTTGTACCTTTTCAGATTACCATCTTCCATTGGCAAGAGCCTGTTTCTCCACAGTTTCACTAATACGCTGTTTGCAAATGTTTGAATACTTTAAAGTATGATAGATGAGAAATGATATCTCAATGGAGTTTTTATTTGCATTACTCTTATGAGTGAGGTTAAGATCTCTTAATATGCTTGAAAGCAATTTGCCTTGCTTTATCTATAAAATGTTTGTTTATGTATTTTGTTATTTTTTTCTATCATATTTTGTTTTTTTCTTCTAGTTACTATTGCTATATGGATGACAAACAATATAGACTTTATGACCAAAAAAAAAAGAGCGAAAGGAATATTTCTTAATGGCTGCTGGTCCATTTTACCTTGGAAAATACAATAATTCTAAGTTTGCATTCATATAATAATATAAACTAAAAATAGATAAAGCAAAAATCTGAATGAGGTAGATATACCAATAATTTGAGTGGGAAATTTTAACACACTTTTCTCTGTAAGTGAAAGAGTAAGAGAAAAACGTCACCAAAAATGTGAAAGGTTTAAATGTTAGTACTACTACACATGATCTGATAGATAAAACACTGCATCCAGATAATTGTAGAACACACATTTTTATAATAAATAATGGAAAAGTTCCAAAAGATTATATACAACATTATACCCTTCAAATAAAGTACAGAATCACTAAAAGAATTTTAAGTATAGTTATAGATATAATAAAACTGTATTTTTTTTAAGAAAAAAAGACGTGGGATTCTGAATAATGTTTACTTCAAGTACAGAAAGAAAGTAAGATAAAATGAAGAGGCCATATGGTTAGACGAAGAGAGTCAAGTTCCTAGCTTTTATTTTGGATGCTAGTTTTTGTAAAAGTGCTTTACATTAAATACGTAATCAAACAAACAAATGTGAGCTGATGATATGTCATGAGCCAAAGACTATGATTAATTCTTTTTTGCATCTGAGATCTAGAGAAAACAAACAGAAAAGAAATAAACGTCAATCTATGAAACCTAATAAAAGAACAATATCCAAAGAAAAGAGAAGGAGCAAGATTAAGAAAGATAAAAATAGACATCAATGAAATAAAATAATAACAAAATGAAAGCAATAGAAATGATCAATGGGAAAGAAAAGCTCATTCTCTGAAAAGATCAATAACAGAGACAAACCTTTGGAGAATATGATCAAGAAAATAAGAAAAAGGGTCAATAATGTGCCAGGATATGTACGAAATATGCAATAAGTCAGAATTTGTTTTATAAAAATACTATTCAAACTTTCTGGTCTACTGAACACTATGGTAGAGAAAGCCAAAAAAGAAAAAGTAGCTATCTTTCTAGAGTCAAAAGTCATAATTCTGGCTCCATGGCTCAATAGCCATTTTTAAAATGATTTCTAAACACTTTGCATATCTTCATATGCATATTGTTCTTTATTCTTTGGTTTTTAAATCAGCCTGTATGCCATCGTAGCAACCTGAGAGACCATGTGCCAACTCTGAGTTCCTGAGCATTTGATTTGCTCTCAGAGGGAATGAGGGAAGAAGTTTGGGAATTTATCAGAGGATTTCTGAATATTCCTTGCTACTACATTTCCTTTTTCTTGTTTATAATGCCAACAGGAAGTTAAAATCATAATTGTTTTAACTCTGCCCATTACAATATGTTATTAAAAATCATCTTAATGAATTGATATTACTATCTGGTGGTGACTGCTCTGACCTCCTGTCTAACAGGCTTCATTTATGTCTTGTTTGATGAAAGTTCTCCGCATCTGCAAAGCAAAAGGGCAAACTGATTTATGAACAAGACTTATTGTCACAGCAGCAGATTTGTATAATGAGAAATATATTAAATCTAATGAAGGGAGAGCGTGCCTACGAAAGCAGTAAGTCTGTGTTGTGATTAAGTGATTCAATATCCCTCAATAGATTAATTTAGACAGTGCACCGGGGTATGTAGCCACTGCCAGACCCCTTTGCTCTAATGACAAATGCTAAGCAATGCTGCATATTCGTGCATATGTATTACATTTTTAAAGTGTGATGATAAAGTAAGGTGTCACCCTCAGACCTCTACATTAACAAAATGAATTCCAAAGATGCATACATCCTACTGATAGGGAACGAGGAAGATCTATCAACAATGTCATCTTTTAATATCTGCTTACAGTAAAGCATTTACTAAAAAATAGAAACGCTCTTTTACCTTTTCAACTAAGACCAGCTTACCAAATCTGCAGTCTATGTTAATTCCCTCTCTGGTCTTCAACAAGGTCCAAGTCAGACACAGGACAATCACAGGCTCTGGTTTTCAAACAGAAGAATTCTAGCTATTATTTAATTGTCTACATTTATATACCCCATACAATAAGTGATCCCATTTACGAGACTTGAAAGCAACAGTGAACCTTGTCAGGGCCCAAGAGCCACCTTTCTACAGATTGAAACAAGTCCAGTTTCCAGTTGTTTCCCACCATTGTGACTACATAAAACAAAACCTTGTAACCTTCATTTAGAGAAAGCACAGAGGGAGTTGAATTCTGCATTAAAAATAGCATGATTTCAACACAATGCTATTGGGATACACAAGTATGCTCAACCCACATCATATAGAGAAAAATGAGCTGTCTTAGTTCCTCAGTGCCACATGGAAAAAATATTTGGCATTCTATGAGTCTACAGGTAATGAACAAAAACATTTTAACATTTTTCTTACCCCTTTATTTTCCTCCAAAAGAAAAGTATCTCAGGAATAGCAGCACCAGAATTAAAAAACTAGAAGAAAATAGCTACTTACTTGGGATCCAGCAGCCTTAATAAAGAGAAGTAGAATTTCCATTGCCTTGGGCATCTATTCCAATGACAAAAGAACAGAGGGAATTATAACAGCTCTAAGTTCCTCTCTTCATAAAAACAGAAAGAAAGGAAGGAAGGAAGGAAGGAAGGAAGGAAGGAAGGAAGGAAG
>NW_006439192.1:7634747-7644536 GCF_000325575.1 Pteropus alecto
GAAAGAAAGAAAGAAAGAAAGAAAGAAAGAAAGAAAGAAAGAAAGAAAGAAAGAAAGAAAGAAAGAAAGAAAGAAAGAAAGAAAGAAAAAGAACGATTATATGACTTCTATGTGAGGCAGATAGTAGAAAAAAAGCTGTCACACACACCAAAAAACAAGGATAAGAGTAGATTTTGGCTTCTGCTTTTGGTTTTCCCTAGATTATTGGATTCCTCTAGGCCTTATGAAACTATCTAAACTGTTTGATGTGGGGAATATAAACAACTTAGATCTAGGGACAAGCAAGCTGAAATTGGAGTCCTATCCTGCAACATAGAATCTATATGACCCTGACTGTGCGCTCTTCTCTTTAAGGAATTATCATTGCTAATGATTTCATCATTTATGAAGTGCTTATCGTAATGTAATAAAGCCAAAAAAAAAACCACACTTTTATTTGTTAATAATTCCTCAGTGAGCTTTAATGAGTGTGGCTTCGTTACTAAAGAAGCCTTTTTTTGATGAGGAATGTGGTAGAGGAGGACATGCAAATGAAGAAATAGAAGCAGGAAAAGAGAAAAATTGCTCCTCATAAGCGATAGATTGAGAGGCCTTGGGGAGGATCACATAAAGCATACCCTGCAACTTCAGCAGCTGAGTGTTAAGGATGGTGAGGAACGAGAAAAGAGATTTCACAAAGAGGCAACTGATAGCTGGGTTACATCATGAATACCACCACGTAGGTTTGTAAATAGAAGGGCTGCAGGAGCATGAAGCCCTATAGAACAACTAGCAGGTATTGTATGATCCACTCTGGCAAGATTCTTCTTAGGGGACAGACTGCTTACCTAGAAAAGCTATTGTTCTTGAGAGAATATGACTTGATATAAACAGAAAATTTTATTTTCAAATATAAGGATTTTGGCTCCCAGGTCTGTGCTCTTAAATACTAGACTATACTAACTTTTAACATATGTATTAATGTGGATGGAAAGAGAGATAGGTAACAATACAGATTCAAACAGATATATACATAGATAGGATTAAAATTTAGATATAGAAATACAGAGATAGAAATAGATATAGATATAGATACAGAAATGTAGACAGACCTCAGTGGGCCACTAGAGAAAAAATATATACAAATCAGCATCACCAGATTTTCTCTCTTGCTGGAAACAACTAGAAAATTGGATATAACATGTAAAACAAGACGTTCCGGACATCAGACAATAAGCAGCACAGAATGCTGATCCTCAGCAGAATAAAAATGAAGTAAGTCCTAAAATCACCCCAGATTTCTCTAAAGAGGCACTTTCCAGTCTGTAACCAGAAGCAAAACTGAAGTAGACCCAGAAATGACAATGGTATTGGAATTAGCAGACAATAACTTGAAAATCGTTATTAGAAATATGATCAAACATAGGGAGAAAAACATGAACATAAGCAGAAAAAGATATTATATTTTTAAATAAAACTTCTATAGCTGAAAAATACAATGTCTAAAATGACAAATTTATTTGAATGAGATTTATAGCAGATTAGACACTGCAGAAGATACAATCAATAAGCCTAAAAAATATAACAATAAAAACTATCAAATTAAAAAGAGAAAAAAAGAACAAAATTAACAATCACATTAAAAAAAAAGAGCTCCAGTGACCACAGGACAATATTAAGTGTGCAATATATATATACTTGCCTCTTTAAAAGATAGGAGAAAGAAAAGAAGTGGGAGGAAAAAAAATTAAAGAAAAGATCCAAATATTTTCCAAATTTGAGGAAAACTATTTGTGATGAAAACTTTCCAAGTTACACTCCAAGCAAGATAAACACAAAGAAACCCATACTAACACACAATCAAGTGACTAAAAATCACTAATAAAAGATAAAAGCTTAAAATCAGAGAGTAAAAATAAATAGGGGGAAATAAAATAAGAATTACCACTCCATTCCTATTAGGAAAAATGTAAGTCAAAAAATAGAATGATATCCTTAAAGTGCAAAAAAAACCCCAGCAATTGAATATATTCAACAAAAACATACTTTCAAAAAAGATAAAGAGTTTTCAAATAACCAAAAGCTGAGAAAAGTTGCTATCTGTAGACCTGCACTAAAAGAAATGTGAAAAAAAATTTTCAGGCTATAGGAAAATGACACTAAACAGAAACATGTATCTACACAAAGGAATGTATAACACTGAAAATGGTAAATATTAGGATAAATATAAAGTTACTTTTTTCATTTTTAAAATACCTTTAAAACAATCTAAAAGCAAAAGTTATGACAATGTGTTGTGTGGTATGCAATATGTGTAGAAGAAAAACATACAACAAGATTTTGTGCAACAACCACCCCACAGCCTTATAACCCAGCAATTCCACTTTTGGGTATTTATCCAAAGAAATCCAAACACTAATTCGAAAAGATATATGTACCCCTATGTTTCCCTCAGTGCTGTTCACAATAGCCAAGATATAGAAGCAACCTAAGTGCCCAACAGTAGATGGTTGGATAAAGATGATGTTGTACACATATACAATGGAACATAACTTGGCCATAAAAAAAAAAAAAAAAAAAGAAATCTTACCATCTGTGACAAGATGGATAAACCTAGAGTGTATTATGCTAAGTGAAATAAGTCAGACAGAGAAAGACAAATACCATATGATCTCACTTATATGTGAAATCTAAAGAACAAAATAAATCAAAAACAAAACAGAAACAGACTCATAGATAATAGAGAACAAACAGATGTTTGCCAGATGGGAGGGGGGATTGGAAGAATGAGGAAAAGATTAAGAAGTACAAATTCTTAGTTACAAAATAGTTACTGGGATGTAAAATATACCATAGGAAATATAGTAAATAATATTATAATGATTATGTATGGTGCCAAATGGATACTAGACTAAGGGGGGTCACTTTGTAAATTACATAAATGTCTATTCACTATGATGTACATTTTAAACTAACAAAATAATATTGAATATCAGCTGTAATTGAAAAATAAAAATTAAATTTAAGAAGAGTTTTAAAAAATAGCCTAAAGACCATATTAATAGAAATTCCATATGAACTTCATACAGTGAAATACTAAGGATAAAAAGAAAAAGCTATTGTTACATGCAACAACATGTAAAATTTCAAAAGCATTATGCTGAGCAAAAGAAGCCAACCCAAAAGAGTGTGTGTGTGTGTGTGTGTGTGTGTGTGTGTGTGTACAAAATTCTATAATAGACTAAACTAATTTATAATGACAGAAAACAAATCGGGTTGTCTAGGGTCGAGACTAGCATGGCGTTAACTGCAAAGTAGCCCTAGGGAACATTTCAGAGGCAATGAAAATGTTTTATATTGATTTGAGTTGTGGTTACATAAATGTACACATTTATCAAAATTCATTGAACTGTATACTTAAAATGGGTTCAATTTATTATATGTAAATAACTCAATAATTTGATTTTTTTCTAAGTACCTAAAAGGTCCTTACTGCCTCTCCTTATCCCACTTTTCAGTGGGGGGAAGCTAAAGACCAGATAGATGGAATGACTTAATAAATGTCACATTGCCCCTTTAAGCATCTCTGAGAGTGGTACGTAAAACCTTAATATAGAGCACATTGCTTTTTATAGTCAGGCATGGAACAACAGAAAAAGGATAAAATGGATCAATTATCTTAGAAAATGATTTTTTTGCAAAAAGATACAAAAATATTGAAAAAAGCCTTGGGTTCTGTTTGTTGGGTTGGCAAAAAAAGGGTTTTGTTTGTTTGTTTGTTGATGTAAGATTGGAGAAGATTGTTAGACCAATTTGATACAAATTGTCATCACCAATTAATTCTTCATGTTGCTTCTTCCTTCCTGAGTTCCCCTCCCCAAAACCTTTCATGTTCAGAGTCATTTATTTTTTATTTTGAAATTCATTTCAAAACAGGCCTTCTCGTCTGCTAAACAAAATATTTCAGTACAGCATAAAGATGTTTTCAATTTACTTTAAAATGGTTCGGTAGAAACAAATACACATATATTTATACACATATTTATACGTATGTGGAGAGAGAAAGAGGGATGGATGAAAATGGCAAAACAGTAACAATCTGTAGATTTGAAGATTGTTTTAAATAAAATATTAGAAGTGGCCAAGGTCAGAGCAGGAAGAGATGAACCAGCAGAAGAGAATTTATTCATTAGAGACCTAAGCTTATTGCAAAAGAAGGAGTATAAGGAGTAGGAGGGGGAGGAAAATGAGGGCGGGGAGGTAGAACAAGAAGGAGGAGGACAGGAAGAAAGACAGGGAGAGAGGCAGGCATATTCCCCACAGAACCGAAAAGCTCTCATTCTTCTTATAAGCATTTGCATTCTGCCACAATTCTTCCTAAAAATAGTGGCCACAGACACCATGTGATTAGATAAAATTGTCTGTTTTCCTGGAGGAGACTGGTGGCCTGTCAACTCCTAAATTGCAGAATCATAGAGGGCCATTTCTGTGCTCTTATTGAAGGTAACTAAATAAATGCTTTGGTGCTTTCCCAAGTGGATTTAGAAAACGCTCAGTTCCATGACTTGGATAAGTGTATCATTTTTTGTTGTCTTCAGCTCTGGGAAGTCCGCAGTGCTACCTGTTAGACCCTCACCACTGGTGTCCGCCAGCCCATCTTGGAAGGGGTGACAGTCAGACTCACTGTGAAGAGGTGGCCTTGCAGATCATTCCTGAGCTTGTCCTGGCCCCAGCCCAGCCCCTTTCTGGGAAACAAAATAAAACAAAAGAAAAGTCTTCTTAAACAATAGGGCTGTTTGGGGGGAGTCTGGAGAATGAAGGCTAGAGAAGCCAAACATTGATAAACTTAATTAAATTTCTAATGAAAACAGAAGCAGCCTGTAGTGATCATTCTTTGTAACGGAGACTAATATTCCAATTAGGCTAATTCATCCCCTGATGCTCTAAACATGGTTATAGGCTTAATCCATATTTCTTCATCTGTCAACAATAGCTTTCCATCATTTTGGAAGTTCTAGTTTCAGTATAAAAAGCAAGGGCTCTGGTCTCCTCAGTGATTCGTGCATGGCAGAAGTCGCCTGGTGCCTTCATTACAGCATGGTTGATTTTCTCTCTCCTCCCTTCTCTGAGGAACCAGGATTTCTCTGCATCTCTCTCAAAAGCCCTGTTTCAGATATCATTGATCTTGTTTTTGCTTCTCACTGCCAAGTTATTCCTCCTCCAAAATTTAAAAATAAAATAAATGCAGCAGAGAAATGTTTCATTCTTTTTATTGCCCTAAAGTTTAGGCAACAGCAATAAACTATGGCTGATTATTAACACAATAGAGCCAACTGTACTCAACAGAAGGCACGGTGCCCTCACAGGGTGCCCAAGGCACAGGTTACCCCTCTGGCAGCCACCAAAAAGAACTCAGGCAGCTGAGATACGAGGGATAGGCATGGGGCCAGGAAGGCTGAGTTTGCATCTCAGCTCCCCCACTTAGTACCAGCAGAAGTTACTCAATATTTCTGAGCCTATAGTTCCTCATGTGTAAAATTAGAATAAGAATTTTCTCAGGTTCTGTTGTATGGATTAAATGAGACAAAAGAGCTACTTTTTGTTGCTTATTCCTAGATATATAGGACAGTGAAAAGCACTTTACATATATTATTTCATTTAATCCTCTCAAAATCTCTTTGAGAAAAGGAAATTACAGTTTACAGAAAGAAAAATTTGTGCCCAAGTTCATAGGCAGAGCCAAGATGAGAACTTGAGTCTGTCGGATTCCCAGGTCTGCTGTCCCTTCGACCAACACTTTCTTGATATGGCCCACTACAGAATGGCCAAAATCGCAGACTTTTTTGAAAAGCAGTTTCATTATCTTCAATTTCACACGTTTACTTGAACTAATCATTCTTTAAAACTTTTCAAACAGGAACCTTTCTCGATATGCTTTCATGAACACATAAAAGTCATTTGTAATGAGCACATTGTTTATATGGCAATGGTATTAGGAAGTGCTTGAAAATAGTTTGTTTTCTTAATTAGATTAAACAGGCTTCCTGCAATCATCCTTACTTTATTGATTTACTTAATGAACCTTTTTTTTCATAGATAGTACAAATGTAAATTTCAGCTTGGCCTGTGAACAAATTATCTTAAAGTCTGAATCAGTGAGGCCTGGATTAATGAGGCTTTACTCTATATCGCTAGTGAGGCACCGAGATTTATTATGTTAAAATAGTCATAATGAGAACAATTCTCCACATGCTGCTAAGGAAGATGGCCTTGCTCTGGTCACTAGAGAAGAAATTGCTTTCCTCCCACTCCCACTCAGGTTACCTGAGGTGGCTGCCACATTGTCAAGTACAGGCCCAGCTAGAAGCAAAATGGAGGAGCTAGGAATTGAGGAAAACAAGGAATAAGCCAGTCCTTTTGAGAAGGAAGGGTTAAAGACAGGGCAGCCACCCGGAGCTAAAAGCTGTGTCTGGGTCAGGGCAACAGGAAGAGGAACACAGCCCGGAGATCGATGGTTCTGGCCATAGTCTATTAAGCCCAAAAGTTAAAGCAAGATGTTGCAGGTGGGATCTGCAGGTGCTCAGAGCCAAGTAGCAAGGCAAGCAATAACATCACTAGGATTTTTGTTGAGGGTAACTGAAGTAGTCTCAGTAACGCCATAGAAAAAAAGATGGACATATGAAGACAGCAGTGCTTCCCGAGCTTGCTGGGGTGGCCCAGTTGCCGCAGCTCTCAAGAGCAGCCAGTTGAGGTTTCTGTGGTTCTAAATAATCAGCCCCACTAAGGCACGACCACCTTCTGGGGAACTTTAGCGGCACCTGGAGCAGATCCAAATGATCTGGACACCCCAGACCTCATTCACCCACTTCTCACTTCTAGGACATTGTCTAAGGACTAAGCAAGACCACTGGCCCAAGACACTGGCACTGAGAATCTAGTTGCTCAGAGAAATAATAGCTATATAAAAAGACAGGCATTAATTAATACTAGTTAACCATTCACTGGCTGTTGTCTTTGTGCCTGGTAGAGTGCTAAGCATTTTACAAGCATTGCTTAACCATCACAACCAGCCAAATGTATAAAGTACTACTGGATCATTTTAGGTATGAAGATGCTACAGCTTACAAATTTATAATTTATCACACTACCAGTAAGTGGCAAAGCTACAGTAGGAGGCTGGCACACAGGGAAGCATGCTGCTGAGGAGAGATGAAGGATCTGGAAGTCAAATAACCCCAACCACAGTTAAGGAGCCAGAAAATAACTGAGCAGACACGGCAAACTTCAGGAATTTGAGCATAAAGGAAAATTCAGAGCATAAAGGGAAGATTTGTGTTGTTCTCAGACAGCTGTGACAGGGAATCATAAATGGCAAGCCATTGGTATGACCCAAAGTCAAAGGTTTGACCTAATTTGACAAAGCATTGTTTATCTCAAGGCAGGACCCTGTGTCCACATGAAGACAGGCCTAGACTCCGTGGTTGAAGGACCGAAGTGATACCTGTGTCCAACTTGTCCTGCTGATGCCAACTAGGACAAAATGGGGTACGAGAAATCCCAACAGGTAATGCCAGAAAGCCTCTTCCTACATGTGGAAAATAAGCTGCCACCACCATAACCTACAAAAACATCATCATCCCTTGGGGTAATAAAATGCTTTATGAGAGGTAGAGTGATGGTAGAGAACTTGAGTTCCATTGTCACTCAGACCTAGGCTCAAATCCATGTTGTGCCAGTTAGTCATTAGTTATATAACATTAGACAAGTAACTTAACTTCTTAAAGCTCTGTTTTCCATCTGTAAAATAGGGTACGCAAAATAGTACCTGACTTCATAAAGTTGTCATAAAGATTAAAATAAATCACGTATACAAAATGCTTAGCCAAGTGCCTGGTACACAGTGCTCATAAATGCTAGCTGCTATTATTATTTATGCTTTTAACAACTCTTTCACATTCACGATTTCATTTGAATTGGCAAAACCTGGTATTAGACTCAGCATACAAATATGAGGGCATGTATAAGATATCAAAATTGTCTTACTTGTTTCTGTTCTGTTCTTTCAGTAACTGATATTTCCAAACAGAGCTGGCAAGCCAAAAAAGAGCATGTCAGTGACTATTTACAGTTTTCTCTGCCCAAGTGGAAAAGGACAATCATGAAGACATCATTCACTGAACTTCTGAAATTTTTCAACAACTAAGGACAATAACCTTATATTTTGAACTGTCTCTGGATATAGATGCTGAGTAAACTCAAGGGAGAAAACTCAAGTTGGCCTTCAGAATTTCTGAGTCCTTACCTTCTCAGTACTTACAGCTTAACAAAATTTAGAACAAGTCCCTTAGGCATGTCGGTTGACACTTAGAAATAACTGACTTATGTTGCTGCTATTTTAAGGTAAACATGAACTGTCTCCCTAACATCTTGTAAACTATTTGAGGGCTAAAACTTTGACTTATATTCTCTTCACTTTCCCTAGAGCATCTCGAATAGTGTTGTATGCATAAGAAGTGCCCAATAAATATGTATTGATTCATTAAGAGAGGGACTCAATATTCAGAAAACATATACAACTTCGTCAAGGTGGAGGGGTCCTGTGAACCTTTTGTTTACCCATTCCTAAGAGCTCTGAGTAATTTGGATGTGTAATTAAGAACTTTATGGGCATAAGCATAAAGAATCAGGGTGCTTTTCCAATTCCTAACTCAACTGTAGTAGGGAGTAATGTACTGTGTAAGGATGCCTAGCCAACATGGAACTATAGCCCTCTGGGCCTGAAGCGCCTAGGTTTCGACTCATGTACAGCAATTTCTCTGCGCCTCAGAGAAACCACCATCATGGATAAGAAGAAAGAGACTTAAGTACTAACCAAACAACAGCTCCAGGCATCTCTGAGTATTAGATGTAACTGTCGCAATGAGTAACTCAAATATCAATAGAATCTCTTTGCCTGGATGTGGGTTTAGAACTACTGGCACAGTGTAAAAGAATAGATGAGTATTGGGGACCCTTTCCAAATCCACAATTTTATTATTTTCCCATTTACTGCAGACTACAAAAGAGAGTCTGGCACGAAAAGCAACGCAACAAATAAAATTAAGCACCTGAGAGTTGATATTTTAAAAAGAATCATTTGGCAACTTCTATTACTTGCTTGTTGACAGTGTAAACTTTGCTTGGCAAGTTGAAAAGGTATACCAAACAAACCCTATCTCTGGCAATTAGAAGCACTTAAATAAGCTAATATAATCAATTATGTCTTTTAATTTGCCAGACAGCATTTACAGGGTTTAATTTTCTGCTGTTGCGCCTTCCAAATTATCTTCAGGTGGTGTTTAGAATCTAATAGGAGAACGTATTGCAGTTGCATTGATATTATCTATGCCGAATTCCTCATACCCGCTCCCCACCAGACCAACATCCCTGTATCCCATACCTATAGGTGAAATGATTATATAGTGAAAAAAGAAAAGTCATAGGTGTTTACTTAATTTTCTTATTTCACAACTTTCATATCATCCTCTTGCCAGTTTTCCCACAAAGTTATCTAAAAATCAGTTGTAATAATGATAGAATCCAAATACAGAAAAATATTATTTAAAAGAAACACGTAATGCAAGAATAGAAAGAAAGAAGAAAGAAAAGAGAAAGAAAGGAAGGAAGGAAGGAAGGAAGGAAGGCAGAAGGAAAGAGGAGGAAAAAAGCTCATAGGGTCATCAATTTGTTGTAAGCTGTTTTTTTTTTTAAACAAATTTAGCAATCTTCATATAGCCACATAAGATTCCAAGAGATCATTAACTTAGTAAT
>NW_006439192.1:7644685-7681065 GCF_000325575.1 Pteropus alecto
GAAAGAAAGAAAGAAAGAAAGAAAGAAAGAAAGAAAGAAAGAAAGAAAGAAAGAAAGAAAGAAAGAAAGAAAGAAAGAAAGAAAGAAAGAAATTAGAAGACTGAATCTCTTATCATGGCCTGATAACATTTGAAAATAAAGTTTCTTGGTAGGAAAAAAGTTAGATGTAGGATTTTAGTCAGCATAAAACAGATATGCTGACCTATTTGATGCCTTTGAGCAAAGCTTCAAAGTGCTAATACTAATTAGATTAAAATATCATAATGGTTCAGGAGATAATGGAGGATGTGATTAAAGGACAACTGTCCCCCACAAAAAAGAAACTACTCCTTAACTAAGAGATGAAGTCCACAAATAATTCTCTTCCTATGTCTGAAAAGTACTAGAGTCCACATATAATAAACAGTAGTGTTTTCCCATGTGACATCAGAATTAAGTAATCATACAAATGTAAAGAGCAGCCAATTGCTTAGAAAGCTGCAACCAGATGAATGACAGAAGTCCCTGGTAAAATCGAAAATCTCGAATAAAAGAGAGAATTCATCAATATTTTTCCAGGTCTTTTCATGGACTGGAAAGCACCAATATGTTTGGCTTATATAATATCTAAGTCCAATCAACAGATATTTTATTGAATAAGTTTTAACACTCAAGGGCCCATAGCAGTCAGTCTATATCATCCCCAGAAGATTGTCAACTGTTTTTGCTCATTATGAAGTAGGTACTAAAAAGGTAGCTTATTCAGCTTTCTGTATAATTGACAAATCTTAGAAACAATCAAGATTTCCTTCAGTAGGTGAATAGATTAAAAAAAAAAAAAAAAAAAACCAACTGCGGTACATCCAGACAATAGAATATTATTCAGTGCTAAAGGGAAATGAGCTATCAAGCCATAAAAAGACATAAAAGAAACTTAAATGCATATTACTAAGTGAAAGAAGCCAATCTGGAAAGGTTACATACTATATGATTCCCAGTACGTGACATTCTGGGGAAGGCAAAACTATGAGAAAGTAAAAAGATCAGTGGTCACCAGGGAGTGGGGATGGGGGCTGAAATGAATAGGCGGAGTGCTGAGGGTATTTAGGGCAGCGAAAATGCTCTGCATGATATTACAATGATAGGAACATGTAATTATACATTTATCCAAACCTATGGAATCTACACCACCAAGAGTGAACCCTAATGTAAACTATGGACTTTGGGCAATTATGGTTTATCAATACAAGTCCATCTACTATAACAAATACGCCACTCTGGTGAGAAATGTTGATAATAGGAGAGGCTATTTGTATGTAGGGGCAGGGAGTATATGGAAAACCTCCATACCTTCCTCTGAATTTTGCTGTGAACCTTAAACTGTTCTTAAAAAAAATTAAATCTTAATTTTTTTTGAAAAAGGAAGGATGTAAACTTAAATTGCCCAGCATCTTGCTTGGAAGAAGAGAGTGTCCTAGAGAAAAAAAAAAAAAAGCTCAGAACTCAATTAAAAACAGCTGAAAGAGAAGGAAGTCTGAAGTTTCAGAATCTGAGTTCTAATGTCATTTTGCCATTCCTAGCCAGGTGACCTTAGAAAGTTACTCTAATCATTATGGAGTTTGTTGATATTAAGGGCCCTTCTAGCTCATATTTTCAGTGAGGAGTCAATAGGATTCTGATCACTGAAAAGCTATAATCCATTTTCCATATTACTTGTTTTTATTTTAATTTAAAGCAGTCTTTTTTTAAGTTTGATTAGTGAGAACCCATCTCCCAGAGTCATGTCACCTTCTGAATGCACTGATGAAATCAAGTTTTTGAACCTAATGAGGAACACTGGACAGCCATCACGAAGTCAAGCTGGAGTACTTCACTGACACCAAGCAGGAAACATAGAGCAGTCTTGAGAAACCTCCTGAATTAACCAGGAAAATGTAGGAAATGTTTAACATAAGTTATATGTTATGCAACATATATGCGTGTATACATATATATGTATATATGCATATATGTGTGCGTGTGTGTGTATATATATATATATATATATAATGCTATAGTCTGAATATTTGTGTCCCCTCAGAATTCCTATGTTGAAATCTTAACCCCCAAAAATGATAGTGTTAGGAGATTGGCTTTTGGGAGGTGCTTAAGTCATGAGGGTGGAGCTCTCATGAATAGAATTAGCGCCTTAAAACAGAGGCTCCAGAGAGCTCCCTAGCCCCTTCCACCATATGAGGACACAGCAAGAAGGAGCCAGTTATGAACCAAATAAAAAGCTCTCATCACACGACCATGCTGGCACCTTGGTTTTGGACTTCCAGCCTCCAAAACTGTGAAAAATAAATTTCTGTTGTTTAAGCTACCCAGTCTATGATATTTCGTTATAGCAGCTCAAACTGACTAAGATATATAACATACAGTATATATAACCACTTTGGAAGATAATCGTAGTATATATGAAATATGAAAATTGAGAAAAAAATATAAAGAAGAAAAAAATTATCATTGCTTCACCCATAAATAATCACTATTAACATTTTGTTACATATCCATAGTCTTTTTATGTATATGTACATTTTTAAATATTTTTTATTAAAATTTAGCTAACTTACAATATTGTATTAGTTTCAGGTATACACATATATGTGCTTTTTAAGGAACAAATTGGGATCTGTTCTATTGACTTTTTTCTTTTTCTCTTAATGAAATATTATAAGCACTTTCCCAGAGCATTAAAAAATTCTTTGAGATCATTATTTTTAATGATCACGCAGTATTCTGGATATAGATGCACCATAATTTATTTAACCAACCCCCTACTGTTTGACATTTAGGCTGTTTCCACTGTTTGCTGTCATAAAAAAATGTTGTGATTAATATCAACATACATAAATCTTTGGGTATATCTCTTATCGTTGCCTTAAGATAAATTCCCAGACATGGAATTACTGGGTCAAAGGCTACTAATGTGTTTAAGGCCTTTGGTACATATTGCCAAATTAATTTCCAAGAAGCTTGTTCAAGTTTACAGGCCCACCAGCCATGTAGAAAAGCACCGAAGAATTTTAATAAATGCTTGGTATGGTTAAAGGACTCCCAACACTTATTAGAAAGGAAATGCATTAATTTAAAAGGCATGCAACCCATACAGCCTGTTTTATTCACACATGGAATTAATTCCAGGGGAACCTGGTTTCAGGTACTTTATTTTAGTGGGTGGCTTATTTTAAATATTGATACTAATGGATTATCAAATCCACTATGTGAGATATGTGAGATTTTGAAAGTACTCTGGTTATGCTTATGGTTTTATGCCTTGAGTTTTTCCCTCCATGAACACATTTTGCTTTTATAAAGAAAATTGATAGAAAAATATTTTTTAATTTGCTGAAAATATTCCATAGTTAAATTTATAGAACTGAATTCTGTCCAGAAAATGAGATACATCCGTTTTCATTTAAAAAGCCAAAGTCAGAGCAATACCTTGCAACTCATTTACTCTCTTGACTCTTGTAGATGGTGGAAACGAATCCAATGGTAATATTACTGCTTTCCAAGTAGAGAAACTGAAAACCAGAGACGTCAATGGACTTTGCTAAAATCACAAGAAATAGTGGAACCACCACAAAACTCCAATTTCTTATTGTATTATTGTATTTCCATATATTCTATCACACTTTAGAAAAATCAAAACCCAAGATAGAGCAATATCTGTGTTATACACATTCAGTGAAGGAAGGTCTTTTCCAAGGTAATGGACAGTTGGCAGTAGCAGATGGCCGGGAGGGGAATGCTCCAGCCAGGGACTCTGAAGGACAGATGGGTCACAATGCCCTGAGTCACTCGACCACATGCTCAGTGGTCCACGGGCTTTAGGAGCCTTGAAGAGGCTGCTATTGTCATCTGGCCTGGTGTTTTCAATTGTAGAGCCACACAGACCTCAAATGCAGAAGTCAGAAATTGGGCGTCTAAATGGAAATGGGACTGGTTCTCTAGCAAGGTCCAAAGAAAAATAATTAAATTAGTGGTTGACACAACTTTGAACACAATGCTGCCTTTGCATAAGTGTCCTGCCGCCTATTTCGGCATGTCAAAATTCTAGCCAGTTATTCATGTTCATGTCAAATATTGTCTCTTCCCAGATTTCCCAGGCAGAAGTAATCTCTCCCAATCCTGGTCTCTCAAAGTCCTTCACCGCTGTCTGTCATTACACTTAGTATTTCCTACTTTATATTAAAATTACTTATACACATGCCAAGCCCTGGCCTCAGTGAGCTGGCAATCTAACTGAGGAGATTGCTGCCTCTTTTAACTCATGCTCTATAGCATTTTGCACAGTATATCTGAGCAGAAGCTGTTCAATAAATATTCCTAGAATAACTGAATGAATGAAAATGTATGATGTAGCCTTTTCCTGCCGGTTCTATTAAGTAACTCAGATACTAATCATCAAATCTCTTGAACTTTTAAAAGTTGCCTCATGAAACCAGAGGTGAATTATCATCTCAACATAAATTTCCCCTAAAACACAAAACTTAATTAGTCCAGCTTTAAATTTTTATTTTCATAAATTTTAAAAAAAGGATACCAAGGGAAAGATGAGAAATGATTGATAGCGTATCACACTAACAAATTCATCATTCCGGGAAGTTTTCCCATCTGGTTTAAAAACAATCAGGTTCTCAGCATTATAAATATTAAGTTTCCCATATTGTCCAAGAGGGCCCAAGTGTGATAGCTTAGAGACAGTATTGATGGTGGAAATGAAGATACTGCTTATGTCAAAATTATGTTTCTTCTAGAAAGTTATTAATATCCATTCCTTCTTTTAATAGGACTAGCTTTCCGATGGCTTAGCAAAGCTATATCTCTTCTGTAGGAGACGGGGAGCTCAGAGCGGATATCTCGAAAGAGTTAAACAAAGCAATATATCATATTTAAATTATAGGACCTTTCTGAATAATCTTTAAGTAAGAACCTTTTTAATTTATTATATATCAGATGGAATGTGTTGGTAAAGGTAAACACTCAGTGCCTATTAAACACCTGGTCAAGCACAACTAATAGGAGGAGTGTGCAGACAGGACTGGCAAAGAAACAGATCCCATAATGCATTCAGCCGCATTCAGTGTGTTAGAAGAAACACACATGTAGTGCAAAACCTGTGGGATCATGGGACCAGAGCTACTGGAATAATAGTACTCAGGAGACGTCAGCACAGAGCTGGGACAGACGAGTTTAGTACGGGCAAAAAGCTGAGGCTTTTCGTAGGGAAGAAGTTGTATTTGCAGCTCTCCTTTGTTACAATTATCTGGTGTGAGCAAGATACTTATGCAATACAGAATAGACCATCAAACACATTTTATACAATGGGCACTCATAAAGCTGAGTATGAAGATTATGGAAAATTGCTAAAGCCACAGGAGCAATGGTCAGAAAACAAGAAAAATATCACATCTCTAATAACATTAAGTCAAAAGAAAAGCCACTCTATATGCACAATCCTTATGCATGCTGAGGAAAAGCAATATGGCTTAAAGAAGTAAAGGACTGGAATTGAAGAGCCATGGGTTCAATTACTAGTCCTGTTACTAACCACCAGGAACATGTCCTCATCTATTAAGTGACTCTTTGTGAGTTATGAGTATGTTACAGGAGAAGATCAGAAAACCTTGATGAATGCACCAGCTAGTTCCTTAAGAACTCAAATGCATTGCAACCTAAAGTATTATTACTGAAATCATCTTTGAGAGATGATTTATGATTCCAGGTTTTCCTTAGTTCCTTTGCTAGAAAATGGTAGAACTGGTTATAACTAACAGCTGTCCAGACAACTGTAATCAGAACAATGTTTTCTCCAAAATAACAATGGGAAAAGTAGTTTTATATTAAAAGGAAATCCATTTGTGCTGCCAGTCTAATAATACAGCTCTAGTTTCTTAATCCAGAGGTTTTCAAACTCTGCTCATGAAACTCCATGGTTTCCAAGAAACTTGCCAAAATTATAGGGTAGAAGCTTCTAGAAATTGCTGAGTTTTTTATACAATACATTTAAGTGAAGGTATATGATCAATTTTTTAAAATACTATATAGACATGAATAGATTTTTGCTTGTGTAAGTGTATATGCGAACACTCTTATTTATATTTTAAAAACCCAGTGTAATTTTAGCTTTTTTACTTGTATCACTTCTCATGGGATAAGAGCAGCACATTAGAGATTCCTACAGTTAGAATATCTGTCAATTTCTCATCTATGTACTGCAATTTTAGCCTTAAATATTTTGACACTGTGGTAGTTGGGCAAAAAGTTTAATAAGTTTTATTCCCAATGTGATGTACTAATATAAACTGTTTTGGTTTCATGTAATGCTTTTTAATTTGAATTCACTCTTTTCTAATATTAATAGTTAGGATCACTGGCTTTTGCCATTGTTGTTAGTGTTTGATTCAGGGGATTTTTCTCTGTTTTTTTATATGCATGTATTCACCTGCCTGATTTAGCTTTGCCTATTGATTGATATTTGATTGATTGGAATTATGTTGTTTCAAGTCTGCCCCTGTTATATAATCTGAGACAGTTTGTTTTAAGTGAATTTATTCCATTTATACTCACTTTTATAGGAAACATGTTGAGTCAATTTTTCATCTTATTTTATGTTACTGCTTCTGGTTTTGTACTTCTATTTGTTAGCTTTCTCTTGTAGTCTATATTATCTTAGTGTCAATTTTTTGCTCCATTCTGATAATGTTTCTTCATGTCTTATCCTAGGTAGAGGACGTCAGTTTTGGACACTATCCTCCGTAGACCAGCCATTCCTGTTCTTACGGAGAGTTAATAATTCACCCCTCAGCCTTAATTTAAAAGTTTCTAATTCATTTACAATGCAATTTTCAAAATGAGATTTGGTGTGCAATGCTTAATAACTAAAATGCTTTATCAAACTGTGCCCGCTTAGAACCTAGACTCTACACTGGGATCTGAGAGAGCCAAGCTCAGACACCGCAGGGCAGTATCTCCAGCTCAGACATCAAAATAATACTGACGCTACAGTCTTGAGCAGCACTTCACAGTTTACGAAACACATCCATATGCTTCGTTTCACTTCATCTGGCAACACCTTTAGAGAGGACCTGTAATTAATGAGAACCATGGGTTGCTGTTCTCCCATCTCACCTTGGAGGTGGCAGCATCAGTCTATCGCAGACCGAGGCCTCTGGCCATAGACTGCACATTATGCAGCACTAATGATGCAATTAATTCCTACATTAGCTGACACATCATTCCTTAAAGTAAAAATGTCCAAGTTGAAACCTTAAAAAAAAAGTTGAAAAGGCAAAGTTGAGGGCCCTCTCAAAAGGACTGTACAGGAGTCTTAATCCATTCCCAGCTTCTGCCTATTACATTGACAAACACACTGCTTTAATCTCTCTCTCCCAGCCCTCGTACGCAGTGGTCAAGAGGCCACTTTATTAGAGTTTCTTTTTTTGTCAGTTGGTTGTGAAAAAGGTTATGAGTACAAATACCTCACAGCCAGTATTAAAAGGACATACTGGCAGGAAAAAAAATTATATAGTCAGTCTTGCTAAATTAGTTTACCTAAAATTGTATGTGTGAGTGATTTTAATCAAAATCTAATTTCCCCTCTTTTTAGAGTAACTGAAATGAGATTTTTCTAATTTACTTTTTGCGGTTCAAGTTTCTCATAATTCTTCTATGGTCGTGACAGCACCGTGAACGCGTCTGCTGCTACAAAGCATTAAAAAAAAATTAGATTTTCAAATTGATGTGCTAAATTAAAAATGTTTAATGTTTCTCATCAAAAGGCATAGGAATATGCAAGGGGCCTTCAGTATAGTTAAAGGCACAATATTTTTTTCATCTGTTTCTTTAATTCACAACCCAGGGCAACTGTACTATGAAAATTAACAAGCTATAAGTACAGGAATTCTTGTAAACTGTGTCCTCCAAGAAGCTTTCTTTTAATTTTCTTCCATCCCTTGACATGGTAACCTCAAGGATGTCATAATAAAAATGGATGATGGTGCCTTGGGTTTGTTTTTTGTTCATTTGCTTGCTGCTGCATATGGTGTGACTTTTTGTTTTTTTGTTTTTTTCCTTCTGCCCCAGTTGGAGTTTGCCAGATGTTATTAGGGCTTTTGAGCCTCTGAGTAATTGTAACTCTCAGACTTGGCTAGCTAATTCCAATGATTTAGAAAATCATATTACTTCTGTAAATTGGCTCCAGTTGTTATGTTAAAATCCAAGCTTCTGCCCTTTGTCTCCTGCATAGCTTGGGGCAAGGCTGAACATAGCCCATCAGCCAAGTAGACACGCTCTGGAAGATGACTCAGCAGGTGAAGAGTCTGGGGAAAGGTTTTGAGTTTGCAGACTGGTATTCAACTTTTGCATGCATTAGATTCTCCTGCAGGTAGCATGTGAGAGTTCAGGACCATGTCGAGCTGTGAAATTGAAGTTTATTTATTTTTGAAATAATGATGGGTAAGATCCAGTAAGATCTCAAATATTGTATACAGCCTTCTCCACTTTTATAAAATATAGGCACAAGTCCCGACTAGGAACAAGGCAGTTACTTCTATATGGCTCCTCTTTTCATCACCACTGGCATGGATAGTTAAAGAAACTGGGTCTCCAGAAAAAGGAATGGATTTGCCTAGGGCCACACAATAATTCCCAGCAGAGCCAAGCTGAGGACCTAGCTAACCTGGTATCCAGTCCAGTGCTCTCTCTACCCAATGGAAATACTCTCTTGTCCCCATGAAGAAATGAGTCTTTTGGAGCCTGGTTTCGTTCATAGTAAAAACATCAGTCCCAACCCCACAAGCAAGCATGCACATGCTTGTTACCATTTGATGTTGAGTGACCTCAGCCATCCCTCTTGATCAGGAAAGGAAAGAAAAGAGAAGGCAGAAACCAAGGCTCCTCCAGCCCCTGGATGACCAAAGCCTTCAACACATTGTTCTAAAGCCACTGAGACTTTTGAGCAGCCCTAGTTCACCTTTCTCTCCTCTCTCCCCCATCTGTACTTTATTAAACCTTATCAATTTCCCATTCCTTTTTGCCAGATCACTTCTCTCACTTAGGTGAAACTGAATCTTAATGGGGTCCCCAGATAAGCAAAGCCCTGCTGTATAGAAGCTAGGCAAGACATTAACTTTCTAGATAATAAGGTCTTAATCCATCTAAAGAGTAAACGACTCCAGAAAACATCTACCTACAAACTCAGATAGTGAAGGCCTTGGTTGCTATAGTCTAGGGGAAGAACTATGAGAAGTCATGCTGGCCTTGAGCTGCCTTGGGTCACACCACACAGGCAGCGGGGTCTGGCTTTGCTTCTGTGTCAACAGGTAAAGCAATGAGTCATAAATTTTTGTGTTACCACTTTCTAACAGCATTGGAAGCAATGAAGTTATATGGAGAGGTCAGCGCAGACTCTGTCTTCATGGAATGTGGTCAAGGCATCCTAGTTCATTAGTCGTCCTCCCTTCATGTGGTCTACCAGTTAATGCTGTCCTGAGCCAGATCCTCTACCTCCCCAACCCACTCCCAACAACTGTTTAATTTTGTTTCAAAAAATCCCATTATTCTTTCTCTCTACTTGTAGGATTTTCATTATATTTGTTATGTAGTTTTGTGTTTTCTAATAAGTTTGTAAATTGTTTGCTTTGTGGAAGCTCCAATTAAGCCAAGTAATACTGTTGTAAGGTCATTTCTCCCTTGGCATAGTTTAAGCCTAATGAAAAGATTGTGCCTTTTGCTGTCACCAGTGCTGAGAAGGTGATAGCCTCTGCAGAATGCGGTAGATATTGGAGCCTGAGAACAAAGGAAAAATCAATTTCCCTAGACAATAGATATATAATTATGAAGGAATTAACCTCTTCTACCAGGTTGCAAGCAAACTCCTAAAAGTAGGGCTATGTCTTATTCATCTTTATTCAGTTCCTATAATTTATCCATGGTAGGTATTTGTAAATAGTTAATGACCTTATGAAGAATTCAAAGGCCTGGTTGTCAGTGACCATCAGTTATGTCCTAAGGTGCAACGTTTTGCCCCACAGAGGTTAGTGGAGTTGAGAAGTCCTATGGGATGAGATAACAAGGGGCCTAAGGTTCTAGTAGATACTGAGATAGGTAGGACCCTGAGGGTAAGGGTGCAGGAGCTAGAGGAATGGCCAATGACTCACTGAAGTTGACCACTCAACTTCAAAGAATCACTTGGAGTTTTCCACATAAGCTTGTACTTTAAGCTGAACCAGACAAAGAAGTAAAACTTCTGAATCAATGATATGAACATAAAGACAAATTCTGCAGAGACTTCAGGATTCCAGGGCTGAGTAATGATGCTTACATAGAAGAAATATGCATCCAGGAAAATCGTGTAAATACCAACTCATCATCGTTCAAAACACCATAAATATCACTTCTCTTTAAGTGTTGAGAAAAATATGAGTTCAGTTTTACCTTTGTACCAACAAATTTTACATAGAGTATTATATAAATAAAAGTCTGATGACAAAGGTATTTATGACACCGCTTTAGGGAACAAACTGTTTTTAAGCATTTTAAAAGCTCACACTGATGTATAAACAATAAAAGTTAATTACATATCATTGTGATACATTCACACAAAGATCTATATTTGGCAAAACATCCTGGCAACATTTTGTTAGCCTAGCATATTTACTGTGCCCATTTGAAAGTAATAAAAATGGCATTTCTGAAAAAGTATCCCATAATTCAAACTATTCACTGCCCCCTCTGTGAACACAAACCAGGCAGATTTTACTATAAATCTTGAAAAATTCTCTACCTTATAAAGTGCTCCTCACTGATGCCTTCGATAGTTTAAATACAGGAGTTGGGAAGTGTTAACTAGTCCCAGAGTTTTAGACTATTAGAACTAAATAAGCAAACTGCGATCACTCACTCTACACCCACATGATACTGATAAAGAAGTTATCTCAAAGAAGTCCAATATTTTGCCCAAAGTCAAACAAACGATAAGTTGTAGAGTTGGGACTTGTAGCCCTGTGCCTCCTACCTCTGAAATTACTAATTCAGAAGATTACATTTCTAGGGCTTTACGCTGCTCTTTTAATCTGTAACAAATAACTCTGGAATAACAGAAGCTTGCTGTGAAACAGAAATTCCCACTGATTGCAGTATACTAAGTGCACAATGATATTGTCTGCCCCTGTTCTATTCATCCATAGAACAGCTAGACATAGTGTATTTCTCCTTTTCTAAAATATAGAATGTGTTTCTATACTCACTATGAGCCTGTTTTGTGGATGCGTCCAATCATACAGAGGAAACTTCCTTTCTTGCTTGATAGTTACATGGGGAGATAATTTTTTTTTTTTCAACCTAGCCTCGAAGCAATCAGTTGACAAGTCCAGAATAGACCTCTGCGGTAAAGTGAAATATAAAGACTCTCTGGGTAGCAGGTGTTTCCCTTTTAATGACAGCTTCACTGGTGAAGTGTTGAACAGAGCACTGTCATTTCTTCCTGCTGTTTGCATTGGGCTGAGAGCCAGCGCAAACCTGCCTTGGTGACATTTCAGGTCAGACCATTCTGCCAGGAATTTCCCACACAGCCTGTGGAGGGAGGGCAGGCTACAGCCTGCACACTTGTGACTAGACTAAGAAAAGGAGGAATCTGAAGAAAGGAGGGCACTCTCAGGGCTGTGGTCCAACGATGAAGTCTGTAAGGCGGCAGAAGAGAAAAATAGTGGAGGCTTTGCCTGAAAACATTGGCCCATCTACATGTGTAGGGTTAAAGAAAAAGAAAGTTCTACAGTTAGATGATGGGATGAATGGAGAACACATGGAACTGCGCTTAAGGCTGTAGTGACTCCTCATCTTGTCATCCCTTCATTCGATAGATTTATGTTATTAAGCTTCTTCACATGGCAAAGTCCTTGCTAGGAAGCAAACGAGAATCTAAAAGCTAATATGCCTTAGCACTGCCTCTAGTAAATTTATAATCTAGCAGAGAACTAAAGATATATACGAATAACTTCTAAGCGCAGTAAAATATAACCTAAAAACAAGGTCATTTTTTTAAATTTAAAGGCAGCAGACGATATTTTTCTGATTGCGTCTAGGAGAGACTTAAAGAAAAAAATAGTGACTTTGCTTAAGATGTGAAAATTCTATAGATTAGGGGAATTAAAAATCTTTTGAAATTTAACAGCCAGGATAAACCAAAGATTAGCACATGCCATGGAATACCAGGAGAGGAGAACACTGCTCTAACTGGAACATGGCTCATTGTAGGAGAATCATAAAAGTTAACTCTGAAAACAGAGGCCAAGATGAAGTGCTTCGTATATCTAAATGAGAAGTATTTGCTTTCATTGAGAGATTCTGAAGATTTTGGTTGAAAAAGTGATGGCATTGTTGGAATTTCTACCTAAGACAAGTAGAAGAGAAAGGAAGGAACAAGACAGAAGGGAAGGAAATAGTAAAGGAGAAGAAGACAAGGGGAAGGAGAGATTTAGGAGGGTTAGATTCATGATGAAAAAAGGAGGAACAGATAGGAGAGGTAGAAAAGATGATAATGATGTAGGCTTAACTTGGATTAACAAGAACATAAATAAAAGCAGAGAGGAATGGCATCTCAGAAAAAGACAGGCTCAAGAGGCAAGGGATGCTCCAAAACATTTAAATCCAAAGGGAACAGTCAGCTAAAGACACATATGTCATATTAAACCAAAGTCGAGAGTGGCACCAAGCAAGATAAAATAGTTGGGACTCAAAATGGCCAACAGAAGGACCAGGAGAAGTACTCTAGAGAAGAATAAGAGAAAACAATGGTCTGCTGGTTAAGAGCTTGTTGCCTTCAGTATGGTGTGACAGACTCCAGTTAAAGTGTCTGATGACAGATTGAAAACAGAAGAGATAAGTTAGGCACATTGAAAATAGAAGAGAAAAAAATAGAAAAGGAGAGTAAATTTAATGAGCTTAATTCACCAACACCTTTAGTATGCAGAAGAGAAGAGATGGAAGCTTAAACCAGCCAACAGCAATAATAATGGAAGAAAAGCAGCCAAGTAGGAAAAAAAAGATCTTCACATAACTTGTTATTGGGTGTAGGAAAAAAGGGAACAGGGAAACTATAGTCTGGAATGGCTGACACGATGCTGATTTCATTAATTTAAAACAAGCAGATAACCAGGGAGGAGTGGAGAAACGGGGTAGGGGGGAGGAAGACAAAGTAAAGGGGATCAAATATGTGGTGACAGAAAGAAATCTAACTATGGGAGAAAGAAATCTAATTATGGGAGGTGAACACACATTGTAAACATATATATGCCTTACTGTTAAAGTGTACTGCAGAAAGTTATTGGATTTTGTTAAGCAATGTCACCATAAAAAATAAATAAATAAATAAATAAACAAATAAAACAAGCAGATAAACAATAAGAGCTAGTTTAAAGATGAAAATGACAAATTTGGTCTAAATCATACTGAGTTTGTGAGGCTAACACAATGTTCAGATGGTGACATCTGTCAACTCGAATTCATGAATTTAGCTCAGGAGAGAAAATGTGTTGTACAAAAGATTTAGACCTAAAAAGCATTCATACATTGGTTATGGTTGAAATCAGAAGTTTTGGAGAGAGACAAAAAAAATTAGTCATCACACAAATTCAAAGAATATCAGTTCTAAGTCAGTCCGAGGGCACCACAGTGAGGTGACCCAAAGATCTGAGAAATAAGGCTGTCCTTAGGTTATACCATCTATCGGCACAGAATAGATGAAGGAGGAGATATTTCAAAATTCTAAAAGGATAGAATGAGTCCTAACATGGGCTATAGCCCCTATTTCTAGGATAGTCTTGGTACATAATGGATATAAACAAATTTTAGGTTGTTGAAGATAAGAACTGATTATAATTCAACTGAAGAGCCGTGTCTAAGGAAAGAAGATATCGCTGGGAAGTTGAAGTGTTGAGAGGTAGCACAATGAAAAAGCAGATGTTAAAACTGCCCATCCAGATAATTGATCCTTCTCTGTGTGTCCTGGGCAGATTGACGCATACTGTGCAAATGAACAAATGAGGACATTTCAGACACAAACTGCCAGGACTTAGTTTTATGATTGAGAGCTTAAAGGCTTCAGGCTATTAAAAGCAGGGAACCTTCCTACTTATCCGCCTAGGCATACCTGGAAACCTCTGATTATAATTTGGTTCCCATGCAGTTCTTTTACAGGGAGAAGATACACTGTCAGATAAAAACGAGAATTTGTTCCTTTTGGTCATTATTTTTCTCATTGGAAATTAATGAATTGCCATTATGTGTAACAACATATCAATGTCTTAAGAGCTTTGTATCCTGAGTCTTCAGCACAGGTAAGTTCAGTCATTTCTGGGACACCAAAAAGATCAAGTTGCTTCATTTGCAGGACTGAGAACAGGACGCCGGACCATGGGGAAGCCAGCAAGTTCACCGCATTCCAGAAGACCGCTCAAGAGCCAGCCTACGCACATCCTTTAATTAGCTGACAGGGATGTCCTACGCTGAACCACATTGTGCATTTTTGGAAAATTAAATTGAAATTTAATACATTTTAGCCAACTTTTCAAGATAAGAAATAGATGAACTTTCAAACTGGCAGTGCGAGTATTAAAAACCATTCTTTCCTGTATTGACTGAAAGAAGATCATTGCACAGCATAATATAAAAAGCATGTGTTCTGGAGTTTCACTTCAGCTCTGCCACTTACTAACTGTGCAAACTGGAAACGGTAACTTGTCTCTTGCAGTTATAGTAAAACTGATAAGATTTTTATTTATTATTAAATCTGTTAAATTATTATTAAATTATTTTTATTATTAAAGTTTATTACTACTATTTATCATAACATAAATAATAGTACTTATTTTACAGAGTTAAGTTAGTATTTGTAAACATTTCAAATAGCAGCTGCTAAAATTTTTTTTTTTTAACTGACAATACTGTGCTGACAAGGAGGCAGAGCAACTGGAACTCTCTCATACGTGGTAAAGCAAAACGGTGCAGCACCTTTGGGAAACACTCTGGCAGCTTCTTATAAAGCTAATATTAACAATATGACCCAGCAATCTCATTCTTAGATATTTACACAAGAGAAATAAATATTTATGTTCACATAAAAATCCGTATGCAAATGTCTATAGCTGCTTTATTCAAAACTGCTAAAAACTGAAAGCAACTCAAATGTTCTTCAGCTGGTGAATAGATAAACACATTATAGTACAGCCATGCAACCGAATACTAGTCAGCAATAAAAAAGAACAATGAACCGGTCCATGAAACAACATGAATCTCAAATGCATCTTGCTAAGTAAAAGAAGCCAGACTCTGAAAGTTACATACTACATGATCACCATTACATGACATTCTGGAAAATGCAAAAGGGGCAGAAAACAGATCAGCGGCTTCCAGAAACTAGAGGTTGAGTGCGTAGGGATTTACCACAAAGACGTACAAGGACGTCTGTGTAGAGAGGGAGTGATGAAACTGTTCTGTCTTCTTGTGGTGATTGTTACATTACTATGTGTGTTTAACAAAACCAATAGACCCATACAACAAAAATAGTAAATTTTACCTCAGTAAAAATATATATAAAAGACTGGGAGACAGGCAGACAGAGAGAGAAAATTATGCCTGGCATAAAGTAATATAGTTGCTATAGAAATGTTTGTTAAATAAAAAAAATTAAACTTTCTTTCTTTGACATGTTCCATACAATAATACAACTCTTTCGTCTAAAAACTATTGGTAGAATTCTTATTCTCTAAGTTCTTACAAGGATAATAACTGGGTGGATTATTACATAAGTAATTCATGATTCTTACAGGGGGAAAAAAAAATAGAAGATAGACATAGGTAAAAGGCAAAGCGATCACCCATAATTCCACCATCTAAACACAGCCACAGTTGAAACCTAATTCATAGCCTGTCAGATTTTTTGCTATAGATGAAAAAAATATATTTTTTAATTAGAAAATAGTTTTATACCATATGTTTTGTTTTGAAATTACTTTTTCACTTAGCAATATATTCTGAAAAAATACAAACCTGTTTCGTCACTTTTTTTTGTTTCATCACTTTTAATTACTGATTTATATTATCAAATCTCTGTTGCTGAACATTTAATTTGACTCTAATTTTCATGGACTATCCCTTGGTATATTCAACACATCTTTATGCACACATTATTTTTTCATTGTAAATTCCTAGAATTACTGTATTTTAAAAATGTACATCATATGATTTTTAATTTATATTGCCAAATTGCTCTCCAGATTACATAATTTACTCACACCAGCTGTGAATGAGAATTGCGGCTTTGAGTTGTCCTTTTTCTACAAAATGTGACAGATCTTTTTTCTTAATAACTTCATAGATTATATTCATTTTTTAATTAAAAATTATTAAGTCAACCTTTAACACTATAAAAATGTGCTAAAATGTTATTGAATATTTAGTGATATTAAACATAACTAGGAAGGTAAATCAGCTGACCATCAAAAGTTTCTTTTGGATTATTTAGGGGTATCACCTACACTACTCTTGGCTACCTTACTGGGTAGTTTGGAGAGAAGTGACTTCATTTTGTAGATAAGGACACTCCCTAGAAAAATAGTAGTATTCTATTATAGTGTCTCTAGAACAATCAATCATAACACTTTCCAATCTTGTTTTACTGGTTAGCAAATTTATAAATGGTTTTGAGTTACTCATTATGGTGGTCTTTCACTTTGAGGCAGGGCCCTACATCAATGATAACTACTTTTTTCTAAGATAGACAAATGAATATTGTCGCCATTTCCTTGTTCTATTTAAATCAAATATTTTTGGAAGCCAATGAAGAAACATCATCCAGTATAATTTTGCTGAAGCTACAAACAAATAAACCAAAATCTAGATTTCATTCTGCACAAAAGACCTATTCTTTACTCTGTAAAACACATAACTTGTTTCCATACTCCAGTACTTTAATTCAATCCACACATAGTTTTGCAAGTCACCTCTAGGCTTATTTCAGGTAAGTATCAGTCAAGAGAAGAGAAATCCACTTAAATTTTCAACAACACTAAAAATCAAAAAAAGTAAGTAAATGTGAATTTATATTTAGCTCCTACAGGAAAACTGGGTCACTTCAGGGATGTGACCTATACAACTGCCAGCCTGCAATTTTCTAAGACTATAATACTTATAAGACCATGAGTTATTTTCCTTAAAATCTGAACTTTCTAAATAGATTCTAATTCACCTTACACTGATATAATTCAGAAGATTTATTTGTTAATTATCATACTGAGATGGAAATAGTAATCTGATAAGAATGTTTGTGCAATACATTCATTAATTACATACCATAATTAGGACTGTTTTCAATTGATGTATATTAACATCCAGGGACATGCTAAGCATTGTTGTTAGTGGTGGGAAAACATACATGCTCCTGCAATGACTGGACTGAACAGATTGAGTATCTGTCTTTCTTGGCTGGTGACTTGGCCCTGTAGTACCCAGGTTATTGAAACATTTTAAGTTCATGTGCTCTGGAAAACTGACTTGAGCTAAAATATTTCAGTTGTTTTGAAAGCAGTGGTGCCAGTATGATTGTAATCATAATAGTAGACATTGCTCAAATAATTAGAATCAGTGCTTTATCCTAATTGTTCAACTCTCTCCTGAGATGGAGGTAGGCTGGATGACATTTGAGGGGACCAATCACCTATGAGAGTACCTAAAAATTCCAACACTGGAACGTCCTTCTTTGGGCCTTGGAAATCCGTCAGGCCTCTTGTTTCTACCATGAAAAATTCTGCAGGAGAAGCAGTGCCTTAAACTGCCTTCAGCTCTACCTTCCTTAGGATCAGTTGAGAAAGCTGAAAGTAGTGCCCTCGGGATTGAAATAAGGATAATAAACTGGCGGGGCCAGAGCAGGGAGGAGAGAGGACCAAGTCTGAGGGAAAAAAAATCATTGCTTCATAATTACCTTTTCCAATAGTTTAAGATTTCATCACAGCCTTCTGTTTACTTTCTATTACAGTATTTCTCTCCAAGATATTTATTCACAGCATATCTGTCTTAAGACTCATGAAGTCTTAGAGCTAAAAGGTGTCTTGGAGCTCACATAAACTAAATCCTTCATTTTACTGAGGTGTTCCCTGGCCTGCCTGATGCACACGGCCAGTTATTGAGAGAAATGGGTGGTCCTCAGTCTCCTGAACCCCCACCTAGGCTCTTCCAACAGCACACGTGACCTCTTTTTCACTGTTCTCACTTTCAAATCCGATGTTACTTGTAAAGCCTTAAGGAACTACTTCCTTCAAAAAGTATTACCTATGTCTAATTATATAATCTAAGGTCTCTTGTTAACATTATTCAGAAGTCACCTTCAAATTCCTATGCTGAATCTTCCATTTCAATTAAAAATTAAGTTGTTAATAGTCATCAATATAATAACCAGAAAATACTTTTAGGATAAAATGGACCATTTTTGGTCAAAATATCACACTAAAAATGTTAGGATCAGCACTCATAGGGTACAGTCATTTAGATAGCTTAAAAATACTTAAACTTAAAAAAAAATACCTAGAGGTACATTCATTCTAGTTTTAATTCCATCGTGAAGTTTAATACATATCTTGAAATAATCCAAAGATGTGTAAAATATGGTACTTGCTCCCACAAATTTATAAGTCAATAAAGAAGATGTGTATAAAAATACAGAGCAAATAGGTCTAGGATTTCCAAGGAGAAAGAGGGTTCTCTTTATTGAGGTGAAAAGAAAATGCTTCCTGGCATAGGTAGCATTTATGCTGGGTTTTAAAGAATAAGATTTGGGTAGGAGACACACTGATGTTTCCAATAAAGGGAAGAGCCTGGTAATAGGAAATGACAGAGTTTATTTAACGAAAGATGAGTTTTCAAGATGACTGAGTTGTATGATACAAACACGCACAGTGGAAGAAAAGACTCTAGTTAATATTAAAACACTTCATGGAGGGTGTTAAAGGTCAAACTTTGGAGTTCCTTTGTTTTTCTTAATTAGGTGGATATTTCAGGCTTCAGGAAGGTCAGAATACATTTATAGAACCATTCAATCCATTTATAGTCTTCCCCCAGTAGGGTTTGCTTCCTGTTTGTAGCTTCCTTGCTTTATCAATTAGCTAACAGCTACCTCATTATGTTTGGGTGGACAAGAATCAAGGAGTCTGCATTCTATTTTGGTGTAGTTGAAAGTTGATCAAACACTTCTGTGGTTTCCTATTATAAATATCCAGAAACTTAGCTAGCAGGGAGGTTTGGTCACCCTTACATAGACAAAAAGATTTGGGAGTTAATAGATTGGATTTCATCATTTAATTGAGCTTCCTTTTTATAACCTCCCAAATATTGTTGTAGTTGTCACTTTCACCATTTTAAATAATTTCAATAAAATGTTCCAAATCTAGGCTATCTAGAACCTCAGCCTAGAGTCTCATAAGGAACTAACTGTCCTTTCCACTCAATGCCTGAAGACTTTTATGACCTTAATGGAGAGACAGACTTTTCTGAATATTTTCTTGGATCCCAAGGATTTATCTATTCTCCAGAGAGTTGACTGTCAAGGAGTAATCCTTTGTGTGGGTGGTAGAGGACTGGCAAGTACATCTGCATTTTCTCCTCTTTTCTCAGTCACTGATGAAATCTCTGGAACAGCTCACCTCAGTTATTGGCACATGCATTATCTCCATACTAACCCACTGGAAATTCACCCACATACTTTTTTTCCGCATTCAGCTTCCTATCAGTCTTAGCTCTACTTCAACATGGGCAGAATCGGCTATGTTCTTCTTTAGAATAGGTCTTAGACTGTAAGCCCCTTTGCTGAACAGGGGAGAACATTAGGTTTTTCCCCACTTCATGGCAATTCTATTCACTGCTCTTCCTCCTAAATCAGTCTTCTTAGCTCACCAGCATATTGTTCTGCCAATGGAGCTAAAACATATGGGGGGGGGGCGGGTTGGGGAAGGGGGAGACTCCCTGTGGAGAACTATGCACATTGTAGTCTACCTACTTGCTAAAGAAGCCTTTGGCCAATTCAGGTTCAGATAGAATAAACTACTTAGAATAAACTACTTAAGCTATACCTTCAAAAAAGCAGCATTTTCTACCAGGTTCTAATTGTTCTTAATGAAAGTCCATTCCTCAGCATAGATATCTGCTTTCATTTGCTTAGTTTTATATAATTTAATTTAAATGTTGGATATTACAGAATAACAGATAGTATGCTTAAATCCTTCCTGTACCAATTACATTACATATTAAATATCTCGAGTATCAATTAATACAAAGCCCAATACTGAGCAAGTTACAAACTAAATCTGAGATGACTTCTGTATCATGACCTACAGTGAAAAGTGTATATTGTTTCTTCCCTAACCCAATGCTAGAATAATCTAGCCAGTTATTTTCACCTCCAGGGTGCAAAGCAATAACAGTACTTTTTATGGGTATGTAATGTAAACGATTGACAAAATTACCCTGCAATTACTGTGTGGAGTCAAGGTAATTACATAGCAATTGTCCTATAATTATTAGATTTTGTATCTGATTTATAAACTGCAATATGAATTACATGGTAATTAATACCAGGTCTTCCTGGTATAATTTAGTTATTATTCATTAATTTGTTAGTAAACCAGCATTCACACAGATCAGAGTGTTTCGATAATAGCATCAGTATTTAAACCTCTAAGACTTGGGTATCAGACTTATGCATTAAATAACTCAAAAAACCAGTGTAAAATTATACATGATTTGACAAAATTAACCAAAGAAGTACTCAAACACGATCCTAGTTCAAATTATAATATTTAAAAAATACAAACCCATACTCGCCCATACATATATATGTTTATAGTTTATATTTATTTATTTCTGCAAACTACCACCAGTCTACATATATTCCTACAAAGCTGATGAATGTGGAGCATTGCTTACTACAAAACCAATGAGTGACAAAATCCTATCAAACACCACTCAAAATGTTTTCATACAGTTGTCTTCAACTTTGATCACACGTTGTGATCATTTGCAGAGCTTTAAAATACGGATATTTGGATCCACCTCCAGAAAGTCCAATTTAAGTGATCTGGGATAGAGCAAGGGCACTAGGAGCTTTAGAAGCTCCCTAGGTGACTACAATTTATAACCCAGCTGATTTTCATTTGCATCCCAGGCTGAGCGCCATTGGCTTTGAAATATCACTGGACACATGAACTTCTCTTTATGATTTTTTAACCCACAGTGAATGCTTTAGTGAAAGATTTTTTTCATTAATCATGAGTACTTAGTAAGTCCTTCATATGTGAAAACTCACATTTTTCAGTTCTGAGAAATTTTATTAAATGATTTCCTTGATATACATTCCTAATTTTCTTTTTGTCATTCTAAAACTTCTATGTTTGAAATCAGGACTCTCAAATTGATCCCCTAATTTTTCATCATTTTGTTATTTTATACATCCTGGGAGATCTCTTCAACTTTGTCTTCTCTTTTTTTTTTTTTTTTTTCATTTCTCCTCTTATATTTCTACAAAAAATATTCTCTTATGTTGTTTCTCTGGTTTGTTGTTGTTGATTTTAGTAAGGCTATCCTATTTTTGTTTTATAGATATAATATCTGCTTTTATATATCTGAGAATATAGATCATAGCTATGTTTGTTGTTTTGTGTATTTTTAATTTTTAAATTTTCTTTTACTCTCTGCATTGTTTCTGTGTTCTCAAATTTACTTTTATTCCCTTTGGTTGATTTTGTCACTGTTTTTCATGTTTGGGGCTTTAATGAAATGCACGATGATCCTTAGTTTAATGGAATATTTAGTATTGAGGCACTGAGAAGCTAAATGAAACTTCTGTGTGTGAAGGTGGATTATCGATAAATAAGCTCCACTATTGACTGTCAAGGCCTGACATTTTCACTGGGGTCATTCAGATGTCAGAGTCTATGGATCTTTTTTCTAGGGTTGACCAACTTCTGCAGAGAAGAACGCCCCAATCTTCTACCCTGCCAAGGAAGAGATAGTATGTACCTGGCTACAGAATTCTTGGAACTGTGAGGTCTGGGAGATGGAGAAGAGGAACTGTGAGTTCTGACATTTTAGTTACATAAACTTTCACTTTGTTCTCCCTTTTACCATTAAAGCAAATTGCTCCTCCTTGTTATCATGCCAATTGTCCCCAAATCGAGATTCTCATAAGTTCAGTTTCTCTAGAAAAATCTCTCGTCTTCAACAGGAGTTGGAAAGGTATTGTGGGGATCTAACTACTCCTCGTGCAGCCTTTAAGCACACCTGTTTTCATCTCATCTTTTACCTCTGCTCTCAGGTACCTGGTACCTAGATTTCTTGTGACTTTTTATGTAGTCCTGAAGCAGGAACTGGCTTGTTTCTCATAGACTTACCCCTCTGCAAACTTTTAATTTCAGATTTTTCTGCCTTATTCAAATTTCTGTGCTTCCATCTATAAAGATACAAAGTGTTTCATCTTTCAAAAATATTGTTTGATTGTCATCTCTCACATTATTTCTGTTTATATGCATTTAAAACTTTTTTTACCCCTAAAAGTAGATTTCCAAAGGTATTATCAGACATTCAGTGTGCCACGTTTAATAGAAAGACTTTAGTATTTCAGCCCAGGTCTTGGCAGGGAACAGAAGACAAACTCAAGCTGGATAACTGAGGAGAGTTTAATGAAGTGTCTACTTAGAAAGATACGCTTGAAGGCGGCTTAGTACTCTGCTAATGACAACATGGAGCCATTACCACTCCCTAAGAATAGTGAACAAAAACAGAGAGAAGTTACTAGAACCAAAAGAAAAGCTACATGGAGAGAGCTGTTGCACAAGAGGTGTGACCCTATGCTAGATCATCAAAATGGCCACAATCTTTTACTTCTTTCCATATCCATGTCATTTGCAGTTTTGTAGTTCTTTTTACTGAAAGTCAGAGTCCACTTCCCCCACCTCTTGAAAAATGGGCTGATCTTCTGGTTTATTTGCCAATAGAATGTAGCAAAATTGAAGATGAGAAAGTTTCAAGCAAAGATGAAGCCTCAAGATACCTGGTGTGTTTCAGCTCAGTCTTTTGAAACCCAGTCCAGCTTCCCTGAGAATAACCTTGAGCTAGACTGCTGGATAATAAGACACAAATGTCTCTATCTCCTGTGTTTTCCCACTGACAACTGCCAAATTTTGAAACGAGGCCATCTTAGGCCAGCCAGTACCCAGCCAACCTAAAAACTGACTGCAGATTCAAAAACGAACTGGCTAAGCCACAGGTCCAGACCAGAACTAGCCAACTGTGCCCAGTATAATTTTCCACCCCATAGAATTATGAGCCAAATAAATGGTTTTTTAAATCACTAAGTTGGGGGAAAGTTTTAAATGCAGCAATAGCTGAGCTTTTTAAGCTTTTAATCAAGAGAAGCAACCAATATGTAGTGACAAGGGAGGAAGGAAGTCATAAGAATAAGTATCCTGACCTTACTCTTCCTGTCCATCAGATCACCTGTGAGTACCTCCTATTCATCCAACTGGAGACTGAGAACCCATTCATATATTTCATATGGAGTCAGCCTTCCAGTGCTCGGAGTAGGATAAAGAAAGTTAGAGCGTGGACCTGGAAGAACAAAATAAATAAAAGAGATTCAGTAAACCCACTCATCTACTTTTCAATTCAAAGAATATCTGGAGATGTCTGCAATTACATTGGAGACTCCAAAAAGAATCACAAAACAACATTTGGGGACAAAGAGGTTTTAGCTAATAGTGACAGGATATGGATGGGAAGGAGTTTATTCCAAGTACATATATTAACATCAGTACTACTTTCTTGTGTAGACCCAGGCCAAGGAGTAATATCTTGTACTGCCTTCTCGACATATATTTATAATAAATTATAAATTATTCATCCAAGGTAGGATCTATTTAAAATACTATGTCAGGCCTCAATTAAACAAAAATCCAGCTAACCTAAACAAAATTCAAATAAACAGAACAGCAGCTATACTTAGTGTTTAAAGAGAAAAAAAAAGTGTGAGAATATTAATCAGTTTGGCTTACATGTGGCTGCAAGCAATAAAAACACCTAAAATAACATGACTTTAATCAAATAGAAGTTTGTTTCTTCTTCTCATAAATGAAGTCCAGAGGTAAGCTGTTCAGAGCTGGGTCGGCCTCTCCACCCAGGCTCATTCCATCTGGTTGCTTTGACATTCTCAACACATGGTTTCTACACTGTGATCCCAATGCCTGTACCACTCACTGCGAGTGAACTCTAGGCAGGAGGAAGGGGAGGAGGAAATAAAGGAAGAGCATACCCGCCCCCTATGGACACTTCTGTTAAGCCACGTATTTCTCTTCTTAATTCCAGCACTTCATAACCTGATGGCCTCTAGCTATAAAGCTAGAAGTGTAAACTTTATTCCACAAGGTCATGTGTCCAGCTGAAAACTTGGAGCCCAATATAAAGGAGAAGAAAGAAAACAGAAAATAGAGAACAACCAGTAAGTAGTCTCTGCCTCAACTTTTATTAACTAATGTTAATTATTCGCCCAAAATTCAATTCCAAGGTCATATTATAATCAATACATAGTCTATTTTGTAGCCTATGTATACTGACTCCAGTAAAGTATTCACTGATGATCAGATTGATGATTATAAACCTGTGAACATCCTCAGTTATCAAAGATTTAATCCTTTGTGTGACATTAAATTTCCTAAGGCAGGAATGTGGACAAGAATGATTTAGTGTTGCTTTGTTTTGGTAAGAATGGTTCAACAAGGTCTTCTATTTAACCCACTATAAACATCAGAGATAATTTTGGCTACAGGATATAGAATAGGGGCTTAACCTTTATAGAAATTTATTTTTCTCACACACAAAAAACTAGCAGTATATAGTCCAAGATGTAAGGGTGACTTTATAAAGACATCAGGAACTCAGGGATCTTTCTTTCTTTTTGTCTGCTATCCTCATCCTGTGGCTTCCACCTATGGTGCAAGATATTTACTCAAGTTTCATCTGTCATGTACATATCCAGCTGGCAGGAAATAATAAGGGATGAGGACAGGTGCACGCCTCCTCCTTTAGTGTCATTTCATGGCCAGTGGAGGGTGGCGAGCGTGGGTAGAGGAGGGGGAATATGATTCACCAAGTGTCGATAACTATTAAAGCTGGGTAATAAGTACAAAGAGATTTATTGGTCTCTCTACTTTTGCTAAAAATGTGAAATTTTCCACAATAAAAAAGATAAAGTTAATAAAATAAAATGTAAAACATCAAAAGGATGCCCGTAGAAGCTGCACATGGCTTCTCTTTGCATACCAAGAGCTAAACTTTATCACATACCCACATCTAGCTGCAAGGAAGGCCAGATAATGTAGTCATTGGGTGCATGTGCCCAGTTACAAATAGCTTTATTTTATTACATAGAAAGGGAGCATCAATATTGTGACCACTGACAGCTTCCGTTCTCCTCACAAATGAAAGATTATGGGCCCAAAGTTTATAATAAACACCTATGTCTCTTAATACCCTCTGTAAAATGAAGATGGTGGTAACGTCTAGCATGTATATAAAATGATGTCACAAGAGCAAAACCAGGGCCGAAGCACCTGACTAGTAGTAAACGCTTGATATACATTAATTTCCTTTCTTATCGCTTTTGAAGACCAAATATCTTTTATGTAAACATACATAAACATCACTTTGATAATAAAAATTATTTCACAAGTATAAAATAGTACTTATGTCTACGGCCATGCCACCCTGAACACGCCCGATCTCGTCTGATTTCAAAAGCTAAGCAGGGTCAGGCCTGGTTAGTACTTGGATGGGAGACCACCTAGGAATACTGGGTGCTGTAGGCTTTAAAAAATTAAAATTAAATTAAATAATTAAAATAAAATAGTACTCATCTTCGGTGAATTAAATGCCTTTATCCAAGAGCAGTCCTGTGCATCAGGGTGTCAATTAAAGCTGAACTTTCACTCATCGTTGGCAATTCTCAAACATCGGTGTGCATGAGAAACTTTGAGGTGCTTTTACAAGGAGATTCTTTGCTCCTATGCTCCATCTACTAAACCAGAACTTTCCCAGTGGGTAAAAGGAATCTATATTTTCACAAGTAACTTTAACAAGGAATTCTGAGGCAGTTGGTCTGTGTGGGTTGCTTGTGTCCTAAGGTACTACAAAGATGCCAGTAGAATTAGATTCATTGATCTTCAGGTTTGTATTCCTAGGAATGCACAAACTTTTGTTTACTATATGCTTATTTATTTCCCAGGGAAATTCTAGCACAGCCTTGGGAGAGCAAGGGCAAACACATTACATTGCCCCCGGAGTGCCATCAGCCTCTGCTGAAGCACTGGCCTCCAGACCACACTTTAAGAAACACTGCTTGAAAAACAAAGCACAGCAAAGTTGTTTAACCTGATCTTATTGAAAACTTGCTGTGAACAATCTCACCATTGACAGTGGCTTACTGATTTCCTAATTTTCACAGAGAATGTGTTGTGAGTGGTAAAACTCTGTGATAAAGGTGGGGGGTGTATAGTCACAAGAAGAGGGAAGAGGTAAAATTGTCTTTTAAATATGATTTTTGAGCACAAAGAAGAGTCCTTATGCTAATCGTTTAGAAATCGGGCCATTGAAGTTCTTCTTCAAACCCCTTCTCTACGATGCCAGGTATCATTACACCCCAAGGAGCATCTGGCTCAGCATGCCCAGCAGCCACACCTGCTTCCTTTCCATTTGTGTTTTCATCACTTTCTCCGGAGGAAGAAAACTGTCTAACCTGGTGACTCTGGATGGGGCATTTGGCAAATAGCATTTTGCTTCTCATCAAGTGACTTCTTCCTAAGAAATTATCACTGTTATAATAGGAAGACAATTAGGGAAGCGGTGAGAAAGATTTGATTAATATTGCTTCCAATTTTTCCCATCTAATGAAAATCTGGGTTTCTATGTCAGAATAGTCAAGAGATTTAGATTTCTAATGGGTATGGTAGTGGTGGTGTCTTCTAATACGTGTGCTGTATTTGTATGTGTGTGTATGTGTGTGTGTACATTTAAATTGCTTATTGTAAATCAAAAGTAATTGGGTGTATATTTATGCATAGTTTCCTTACTATTTTGCAGATCTGTGAAAAGCGTTATTGCAAATGGGCATTACATGCATACACAAGAAGAAGCTGCCCAAAGATTTGGCTTACTATTAAAGCCTCAATGACTTGGAAAACTTCTTAGTTATGAAAATTTGTTTTGAAAAACACACATACATTAACATGTACACACACATTAGAATGTTTTAAATAAGGCTTTAAAAATATAATTCTAATTGTGAATATCTTTTAATATGTTGTTTTTTCCTATTCATTGGGAAACGTTTATTTTTTCTATGTTCCCTATAGTTAAAAAAACTAGAATACTATAGGACCATCTGTGGGAGGGCAGGGCAATTTGGCGTCAAATAAGATTATTTGCCACAATGTAAATATGTATATATGTATGTGTATGTATGTGTGTGTCTTACTATTAAAATGTACAGCTGAAATGTAAAAAAAAAAAAAAAATTATTTGCTTTTTCCACATCCCTTTTTTCTTTATGGCTCCAGCACTACGTATTCAGTTTGCTAAGAATTTCAAAGAATGCAAACACGAAATAAGAAGAATCCTAGAAATGAATCCCCTGGAATACCAATGTTTTTATTAGTCTGACTTTTAATTATGAGCCAGTGCTTATATGCCACATGTAGACTGGTTTAATCAGTAGATCTTGAACTCAGAAGTTAACATGTTTCTACCACCCATGCTGTTTAGCACATCACCACTCACCAAGAACCATTTCTATTTAACTAACTCCCTCTAATCATTTCCTTGATATCTATACCCGCCTCATTCTCTCTGAATGTGCAGTATGCAACAGACACATGCATATGTACACCCATATTTCTTCTCTAGTTTCCCAATTACACATATTCTTCCACACAGTCTTTATGGTCTCTTGTCACCTTTAATTATACTATATACGCACATAGAGTCCTAAACGATGAGACGAATTTTGGGTGTGCCTTATGGAAAGCAGTCTTATTTCTATATAGTCATTTTAAAGTTTTTTTCAGATTTATTAAGATATAATTGATATAGCACTATACATTTAAGGCACAAAGTGATGATTTGATATACATATATATTATAAAATGATTACCAGTTAGCACCTTCATCACCTCACATAATTTCCTTTGTGTGTACATGGTGAATACACTTAAGATCTACTCTCCTAAAATCTTTCAAGTACATAATACAGTATTGTTACCTATAGTCACTATGCTATACATTAATCTCCATAATTTATTCATCTTATAACTGGAAGTTTGTACCCTTTGACCAACATCTCCTCATTTCCCCCAACCCCAGCCCCTGGCAACCACCACTCTATTCTCTCCTGTAGAGTCATATTTTAATGTATATGTGCAGATATATTTATATACCTACACATAGCAATTTTTGTGAAATATCATAAACATAATCACCCTCAATCATATGCAAGAAAATGAATATAATATGCAAAAATATAAAATCCTGGACTGTTCTAGTTATCTATTGCTGTGCAAGAAAACACCCCAAAATTCACTGCTTTTAAAATAAAAGCAACGTTATTTTCATGATACTATAAACTGATTGGGTGGTTCTTCTAGTCCTCTCTCCAGGGACTACTCATGTGGCTACATTCAGCTGGCAAGACAGCTCACAACTGGGCTCAGCTGAGACACCTGGGATGGCTCAGCCTCTTTCTCTTCATGGCCTTTCATTCTGGGGTTTGACATAGCAATAGCTCAAGGCAACATTCCAAGAGGGAAGCTGTAATACACAAGTGCTTGACAAGGCCCTATTTAGGTCACAGTTGTGATGTCCCATTGGCCAAGCAAGCCAGGGGCCAAGTTCAGAGTCCAACTGGAGGAGTACATAAGTGCTTAAATACTGGAAGGCATGACTCGTTGGAAATCATTACTCTTAACAATCTACTACATGGTCCAATATCATATAGTTGCCCAAAGGTACTGAATATTGTCCCTTTATATAATGGATGAAGTATCTGAAAACAGGCAATCTAAAATCCTTTTTATTGTATGTTCTGTAGGGCATACTTTACCCTGAAGACAGGCTTAACAAATGAAAAACATTCCTGGGTTATTAAAAGCAATCGATAGCTTCTTTAACACAAGATACACCTATTTCCTGCTGTGAACTAAAATGAGAAAGAGAATGAACAAGAAAAATGTGAAGAAGACCCTTCAGGGTGGATTCATTTTCTTTGTCAGACAGCTTTTCTTGTTTGTATGTTCTCCCTGTTACCTTGGGCCAACTGCTGTGACTCTGTTTAGATTGCTATGAGATTTGCAGGTGTCCTGCTCCAGCTTCTCTTCTCTATCCAGTGTCCTTGCCCTTGAGTGTGGAACAAGTTGTTAATGAGAAAAAGGACCTCTGAGGATGAGGAAAACAGGCTAATGAGGCTCCAGTTTTACAGGAAAGAGGAAACTAAGAAATCCTAAGAGAGTCAAGCTATCAAGTGGTTTCTGGGGAGAGCTCAAGGAGAGGCAAGTAGGCTTCTTATTGGATGACTCTCTGTCTGAGTTATTCCTCAAGAGATGGGCATGATTGCTCTCTCTCCTTAGCTGTTCCCTAAGGACCATTTTCTAATAAGTTACTTGAATTCAATCCAAAGAATTAAACTTCATAAACTGAACCAAACACCTTCATTTTGAAGCACATGTGTACATTATTTATACAATTGTTACTAATAACCCCAGGAGGAGAGGTTCATCTTGGCTAAATTTGAGGTTACCTCATACACATACTCCTCGCCTTTTTTGCAATCTCATCTGGAACATTGCAGTAGCTCTGTAGCTGTTCCGCAAGACCAAGGTCTTTCAATGCAACACAAGAGATGTGACACCAAGGAGAACTGTCGTGAATGTATGGAAGTCACTTCCTGGAAACATCCTGTAAGAACAAAACTTTCTTTTGTGCCAAATCTTAGATTCCAAACGTAAGCAGCTGGAGCCAGAAGCTTGAGCTCAAAATCTGTTTTAATGAACTGGGCTATCAAATCCTTTAACCAGATACTATTCACTATCAATTATTAAATAAAAGTTAGGCTCTTTTAGAGACATAAACATCTGCTGTAGTATTAGACTAAATTTCTGTATTAATAGAAAACCATAATTGAATGGAATATACTCAGGTGATCTGGATCACCAAGGATAATTTTGTTGGACTTTGAGGTTTGACATTAAAGGAGCTAGGGTGAATCAATCAAGCCAAATATTTTAGCCTTACAATAACAATATATGGTTTATAGAGCCACCTCTAGATAAAGCTCTGAATCAAAATTTAATCTACGCTTAAGCCTTATGATATTTAGATCTTGAGGTCCATGCTGTCAGTTCACTCCTGTCCCAGCCACATCAAAATATAGCTGCTAAAGACTGAAATCTATTTTTGCAGTACCATCTGGGCCCAGAAACAGCACCAGCCCATGCCATACGTCTTTATTCTTACTTTCTAATCCCTTGTAAACCCACTCTAATCTGGCTTCTGCCCCTACCATCCATTTCCCCTCCACAGTTCTCCTTAAGTGTACCAGTGGTTACATCACAACATTCAGAGATTATATTTGGTTTTCATTTTATTAGACTTCTCTGTTGACCTCCTTCTCCATCTTACACTCTCTCTCTCTCTCTCTCTCTCTCTCTCGTTTTATAATTTGATTTTTCTTTTTAATTTTTTTCTTTTCAAATTCATATGATTACTCTCATGTATTCTCATGGTGCTTATCTTTTTTGCAATTCCATTCTTCAAAAATTCTTTAAACATTTACACATAGTGTGATAGACAGAAAATGCACCCCCTCCCCATGATGTCTTCATTCTAATTCCCCAAAACTGACTTGGTAAAAGGAACTTTCTAGATATGATTAAAGATGTTGAGATGGAAAGATTATTCTGGATCATCTGGATGAGCCGATGAAATCACAAGGTCTGTATAAGAAGAAAGCAAGAGAAAAAGTCAGATAAAAGGGATGAGACAATGGAGCCAGAAGTTGGAGTGAGGCACTTTGAAGGTGAAGGAAGGGCTGTGAGCCAAGAAATGTGGGCAGCCTCTAGAAGCTGGAAAAGGGGAAGAAACATACTCTCTTCTGATGCCTCCAAAGAGAACACATTCTAGCCAACACCTTGCTTTTAGATTTCTGAAGTCTAGAACTGTTAGAGAGTAAATATGTGTTTTTTTAACCCACTAGGTTTGTGGTTATATGTTACAGCAGCAATAGAAAACTAATACATACAGTCATCTTATATCCATAGATAATAGTTCCATCATCTAAAATCCTTGAATTAAATCTATTGTTTCTCTCTCAGGATAATTTGTGAGCTGACGTTGGTTGATTTGAACCTGTGGAAAACCTGGGAGTCTAAATTGAGAATACACTAGTTTGAAAATATATATGCATCCCTATGTTCATTGCAGCATTATTTAAAATAGCCAAGATATGGAAGCAACCTACATGCCTATCAATAGACAACTGGATAAAGAAATTGTGGTATATATTACAATGGAATATTACTCAGCCATAAAAAAGAATGAACTTTTACCATTTGAAACAATATGGATGGACCTGAAAGTTATTATGCTAAGTGAAATAAATCAAACAGAGAAAGACAAACACCATGTGATCTCACTTATATATAGAATCTAAAGAACAAAATAAACAAACAAACAAAACAGAAATAGACTCATAGATGCAGGGACCAACCTGACGGTTGTCAGATGGGAGCGGTCTGAGGGGCAGCGTTAAAAAAAGTAAAGGGATTAAGAAGTACAAATGGGTAGCTATGAAATAGTCATGGGAATGTAAAGCATAAGAAATATAGTCAATATTATGATAATAACTATGTATAGTACCAGGTGAGTTCTAGACTAGTCAGGGAGATCACTTTGTAAATTATGTAAATGTCTAACCTCTATGCTATACCCTTGAAACTAATATAAAATAATGTTGAATGTCAACTGTAATTGACAAATCAAAAAGGTAGGAGGAGGTGAAGGGAAATAAGAGTTTAAACTTCCAGGTATAAAACAAATGTCTTGTGGATGTGGTGTACAGCATAGGAAATATAGTCCATAGTGTTGTGATAGCATTGTATGGTGTCGCATGGTTGCTGGACATAGCATGGTGATTATTTCTTTAGATATATAAATGTTGAATAACTATGATGTAAACTTGAACCTAGTACAATATTGTATGTTAGCTATATTTTAATAAAAATCTTTTTTTAAAAAAAGAAAATACATTCCTGAAGAGATTATTTGTTTTTGTTTCTGCTACCTATCTGGGCTTGCTCCAGTTTATTCCCAATCTCACAGGTTGAAATCTGAAAGTCTTGAGTTCAACTCCCTCATTTTGTCACCTGCCCAAAAGTATATTCACCTGTCCTCAGAGAAACAGGGCTACCAAGGACATTTTATTTGGAAGATTGAGCATATTTAATGTCTTTTTCTTTTACTTGATGTAAACTAATAAAAATAAGGATTGTTTATTTCATTATTTCAACAAATACTTATTGAGCACGTATTGTGAGCCAAGCATTTTTCTAGGAATTGAGTATACAGCAGTGAACATTAAAAAAAAAAAGTTAAGAAAATAAAATAAAATTTCCCACTTTTACTCTAGTGGGTGGAATTGGGCAATGAAATAAGAATGCAACACATACATCACATATTCATATACATACACATATAATATTTTAATATGATTAAGGGCAAGAAGAAAAATAAAGCACAAATGGAGAATGGAAAATATTGGCGTGGGAACTGAGATTTAGGCCACCCAGACTCATTCAATTACTCCAAATATCTCCTAAGTGTGCAATATTCCAGCCTCATTTTCTGCCTATCCAGGAAATTCTATAAGCTAACAAATGTATTGATTAACTCACTTTGTGCTTAAACTAGCTAGGACAGATTCTGGTTTTTACACTAAGAAGCCTGACTTATAAAGTAATTTATAACAGAAAAGGTTTCAGGCAACGAGGAAATGAGAATCTGGAATCAGTTACCTAAACTGGTAGGGTTCTCAAACTAGTAAATATCTATTTAGTCTTGGAGGATGAGATATTGCCATTCTACGGCACACAATGACAAAAGCAATTATTTAAATTATTACCTGCGCTCACCTGAATTAAGTGCCTAGCGAAGCCAAACCTTTAAAGGACAGAAGAGTAGGTCCTATCGACCATGATGAATACCATGGGAAGTACAGGGACTGAGTAGGGAAAAGGAAAGAAGGAAGGGAGAGAGGAAGGAAAGAAGAAAATGATGCAATAGAAATTTTATTTCTCATTGCAAAGTATAGTCAAAAAACCTATACCTTCTATACCCTAAATGTATACCATATCTTCTGGCATCAACTAAAATCAAATTCATATTTTGACTCCACATATGCCAGCTATTCCATGGGTTAAATTTCAGTATCAACACATCTCTTATGTGAAAGACTGGGAAAGACTAGAATGCTGAGAATTTAAATTGAAGAGATTTGGCAGGATTTAATTCCCTAAATTCCAAAGGTTGATGAGCCCTGTTAACAGAGTAGAAACAGTGATCTCTCCCTGTTTTATGAGATTGGTCATGCCTTGCTCAAATATTAAACACAACATTGCCTATGAAATTTACCTAAAAACTAAGTGACAATCTTCCTTATTCTCCACTCCTATCACACATATGTTTCAGTTGATTGAAATATAGACCCAGTGTGGGCTACATGAAATAACATTTAGGATGCTAGAAATTCCTGGATATGATGGAGAGGAAGGACATAGAAGTATGGGAATGGACTTAAAATATGTGATGTGACGGTTTATTTTATGTGCCAATTCGATTGGGCCATGGGGTGCCCAGATTAAACATTATTTCTGGGTATGCCTCTGAGGATGTTCCCAGATGAGATTAGCATTTGAATCAGTGGGCTTAATAAAGTAGATTGCCTCCCCCGCAAAGTGGGGATTGGTATCATCCAAACCACAGAGGGCCTGAATAGAATAAAAAGCAGTACAAGGGAGAATTTGTTACTTCCTGCCATCTTCTTTGAACTGGAACATATCTTCTCCTTCCATTGGGCTTTGATTTATGCTATCAACTCCCTTGGTTTTCAGACCTTAAACTTGGACTAGAATTATACTACTACTTCTGGACCTCCAGCTTGCAGACAGCAGATTGTGGGACTTCTCAGCCTTCATAATCACATGAGCCGATTCCTCATAATAAATCTGTCTCTATGTGGAGCAAGGTTTGAAGATAATCAGAATAGTTTGACATATGATATTTTGGGCAGTGTATAACTGGCAATGAGATCTCTAAAGTCAAAATTAATAGCCTACACTCTAAGGTTCTAATTGATTACCATAAGTGAATAAAACCTCTAGAGCCGACAAAAAAAGCCCTGATTTGGGGCCTCATCTAATTCCAGAGCACGCTTAATAGAGGCCCATGAATAAAGGGAAGACTGTACCACTGAGGAAGGCTCACTCAATATTGTGACCACTTCCTAGAATTATTATGCCCAAGAATAAAGAAAATAATCGGATCTTTCAGGAACTTTTGGACACTGGCTCTGAGCTCATTTTTATCATCTGAGAATATCCTGAGATCTGCCAGAGCTTTTGTGAGTGTGATAATAAATTTTGGTCCCAGTCTATTTTATAAGGTACTTGGTTCATCTGAAAACCCAACCTATAGTTCTTTCACCCAGAATAGTTAAATATATAGTTGAAATAGATATGCTCAGCAACAAGCAAAACACCTACATTGGTTCCTTGGCCTATGATGTGAAGACTAGTGTATAGGAAGCACCTAAAGGAGACCCGTAGAGCCTCACCCCTCCTTCACAATGGTACACCTGAACCAATATCATATCCCTGGGATGCTGCAGGTATTGGTGCCATTATCAAAAACTTGAAAGATTCAAGAATGTTGATGCCACTATCAAAAACTTGAAAGATTTAAAAATGATCATTCTTAGCACCCTCATTTAACTCTCTGATTTGGATTGTGCAGAAGACAGATGGGACTTGAAGAAGGACAGTAAATTATCATAAACATAATTATAAAATTAATCTGCTATTCCAGATGTGGTCTCTTTACCGGAGCAAATTAACACAAAAATTAACCAAAATTAACACAACGTTGGTATGCAGCGTTGATCTGTAAAATGCTTTATTTTCTAAAGCATGAAGCAAAAATCACCAGAAGTGGTTTACTTTCACTTTCGATCAGTAGTATAATTGCACTCTCTTGCTTCAGGACCACATGAAGTATCCAAATATTTGCTATAATTTTGTTCACAGGGATTTTGACTGTCTCATCATTTCACAGATCATCACACTGGCCCACTTTATTGATGACATTATATGAACAGAACCTGGTGAACAAGAATTAGCTGGAACCTTAAATACCTTGGTAAGACGTAGTTGTGACAGCAGATGGGCAATAAGCTCCAAGATGACTCTACTCAATGAACTTCTTGGAAATCCGGCAGGCTAGATTGGACATCTTCCAAAGTGAAAGACAAGTTCTCCACCTTACATCCTCCAAAAGAGGCCCCATACTTGGGTGAGACTTTTAAAATCAACACATGACACATTATGTGTGTTGCTGTGAGTCATTTTTCAAGGGTAGAATGTTTTACTGGAATCCAGAACAAGAAAAAGTTTCTAGCTGATCCAGGCTACAGTGCCAGCAGCTCTGGCAGTAAGTCCCTTTGGCCCTGAAAATTCAATAACACTTATAATACCTATGGCAAATTGGAATTCTGTGATTAACATTATTTTGTAAAATGTTCTACAATGAATTTTTAGGAGAAATGATATTAATATCTTTTAGGGGACTTAAAGATATTTCATTACGATGATAAAATCAAAGTCCATTTCATTCACATCAGCAGATCTCTTTTGTAAACTAGGTCACAATATGACATCGTTTAATATTTTTTAATTATTGTAAACCACTCATGACAGATTTTAATCATGCAGGTGTGCCATAGGTTGAGGATCCACTCTAGGTCTAGACCTAGAAATGTTTATTGTACAACATGGCTTATTATGGCTTATTGGATAGCACTAAGACACACAAAACTAGTGACACAAGTGTATGTAAAAAAGTGATGTATAAGCTATCAAAAAACACATTGAAAGAGATTTCTTCCATTTAAACAATATTCTCTAATTCTCATTCTATGATTCTAAAAGGTCTCTCCCACCCCTCCCCGC
>NW_006439192.1:7681079-7701085 GCF_000325575.1 Pteropus alecto
CCGGGAAATTCAGAAGTACAAACAGCCCAAAGCAAAGCCAGAAAAAATCTCAGGGTTTGGAGATGGCCTTCTAAGAAAGAGACAATGAAAAAGAAATGCACTGAGAGATATAATACCTACAGTCTGCCTGCAGTTATTCTCTGTAAAGCTCTCTTTGCCACAGGTGGGAATAAAATGACTTGTCTGAAAACCAAGACTTAGTAGTCACAATAAGATTATTTCTGTGTTTCTGAACACTGGCTAATCTTAAATTCATCTCTTCTAGCTTCCTAACTCAAATGTAGTGCAAAATCAAGTTTCAAATACAGATTGGCATCCCTAAATACAATCTGTTTTATTAAAACAACCAGAAGAAAGAGTTTTCTACAGTTTTAGAAGATATGATTTCCATCATAATAACAATAAAATAATAAAATAATAAAAACAAAAAAAAATTAATTTTAATACTGGTACTGAGTTCAGTGAGATTTTTCTCCTCCTAATGCCTAACAAGCATTAAGGAATTGATGGGGATTTCAAGAGCACATCGGACGGGCCTGATGAAACTACGGGTAATGGTAAGGTTTAAATTAAGGAATACTAAGTACATTACTAATAACAATAATGTTAATTCACAAGGTTATTTTGAGGTTTAAAGAGTATGTAGTCTTTCCTTCTTATCTCATCAATTAGATTTAAAGTATTCCATCTGGCAACTCTCAATTGAACTTATATTCAGGAAATATTCAAAGGTATGTAGGTAGGAGAGGAAAAATATTCAAAATTATTTCGCTCTTTTCACATTTGTCAGTTTCTCTGTTCCAGGGATATTTCTTACATATTGACTTTAGTGAAATATACATATACACACATGATGATGGCATGTGGTAGAGGAAAAAGAACCCTGAACTCAACAGCCAAGAAACCTGGACTTGAGCCCGAGCTCTACCACAGTCTTAAAGTGACGTATTAAGTAAATTTCAACTCTAACTAATAACACATTGTAGTTTGTGTTCACTCTTTGGTAGTTGTTTTCCCTGGTTTCTGGGCACTTGTTAGAAGGCTGAAAGTTAATTCCAGAACTCCAGATTAAAGTGTTCTTCAGTTTCTCTTCTCTTACAACCAACTTCTATCTTCCTCATACACCAGCTATGCTCAGTACCAACCTGGGTGGCTTTCTATCTTGGCTTTCCTATATATATTTTTTTAATTTTGCAATTTTGAATATGATAGTCTGATACTAGACTACTTACCAAGTTTCTAACACCATCTTTCATGATAATAATAATAAAAATAATAATAGTAACAAACATTTATTGAGTCCTTTACAAGTAGTAGGCATTGTGTTAAATGCTTTACAAACATCATTTCATTTAATACAAACTAAAGCTCTATGAGGGAGGCATGTTTAATATCCTCATTACATAGATGAAGAAATTAAGACTTAGAGAGAATAAGTTTATTCTGGGAATAGACTTCTAATTAGCAATAATAAAGCTAGTGTTTTTGTTTGGCTTTTATAGTCTGCCTGTTTGAATCAGGTTCTAGATGAAACCCACCCTTTCCAATGGGTTGCTATGTCTCTTAGTACTTTAGTCACTTTTAATTTATTAGTGCTCCTACTTTCCTTCTTCTTTTTCCCTGCAAATTATTTGTTAAAAAACCAGATCATTTGTCTTTTACAATTTCCAATAATCTGGATTCACTGATTACGTCTGCATGGTGCTGAGGATGGCAGACTTATGTTGTGATTACTTTAATTACATAAATCAGTTCATAGCACCAAAATTTTCTAAGATTAATGAAATTTCACCTGTTTTTCTAAGAAACAAAATTAATCCATTCAAAAATGCCAAGATTAAAAAAGTCATTGACTGTTTTTCCAACAAAGAATAAGCCCCGATCCTCTCTTCCTTCTCAGTGCAGTTTGACTTCTAAAAGCATCTAATAATGAATCCAAGGACCTGACATCTTCCCTGCCATCTCCTTATTTCTATTAATAAAGTAAAGCAATATGGTGTTTTTAAATTTATTAAGTAGAATCACATTGTTTTGAACCAATTTACACTTCACCGGAAGTAGAGAAGAGATCCTCTCCTGTTTCTCTTTATTCTCCCAAATATTTGGTAGAGAGAGACCTTTTACTAACTTTTGCCAATGTGGTAGATATGAAATAAAGTCTCATAGTGATTTCAATTTGCATTTCACTGAATACTAATAAGGTTGGGCATCTTTTCATATGTTTATGGGTTATAGGTTCCCTCTTCTCTGAAATTTATAGTCATGTCTTTTGCTCATTTTTAAATTTAGTTTTTTTCCTCTTGCTTAATGATTCATAGGGGGGTCTTTATATGTTTACCATATTAAATCTTTATCAGTTACATTTGTTGCAAATATCTTTTCTGTTTCTGATTTGTCTCTTTACAGTGTCTTTTGATGAACAGAAGTTCTCATTTTTAATGTAGTCGAATTTATCAACTTTTTCCTTTACGTTGGTGCTTTTTTATTAATCTTGTGAAAGAAGTTATTCACAGCCAGAGCTGATAAAGATATTCTTTTATGGTTTCTCCTTAAATATTTATAGTTTTGACTTTCTTAACTTTCATATTTATCTTTAATTCAGTAGGCATGTATTATCGCACATGGTTTGAAGTAGAGATCCAATTTTATTTTTGTCCATATGGATAATGGTTTGCTAGATAGTTCAATTTTCTTTCTTGTGGTCTGCAGTGCAGTTTCTGCTATATATCCAGTTCTCATATGACCATGGGTCTGTTTCTGGCCTAACTATCTTGTTCCATGGGTCTACTTATCAATCTCTACACCACTGCCACACTGTCTTAATTGCTGTAACTTAGTAATAAAATTTGATATCTCTTAGGGAGAAGCTCCTATCCCCCTACATATACTTTTATACCATTTTTTTAGAGATGTCTTGGCTATTTTTCACCCTTTGTTACTCTTTATAAATTTTAGAATCATATTTTCAAACTCCATGAAAATACTGAGATGTTCATTAAAATTTACTGAATCTATACAAATTTATTTCAATCTGGGAATCAAATTTAATTCAATCTGGGAATAACTGACATCTTTACATTAAATTTTTCCATCCAAGAACATTATTATATAGAATTAGAAAACACTAAAAGTACCTTGTTTAGTACCTATTCATACATATATACTAATTAAAAGCACGAAGAAAAAAAATTGAACGTATAAAGGATAGCCAGGGAATGTTTCAATCAACATCCATGGTCACCTGTGAGAGGGAAGAAGAGTTGTGGATGTGTCTAAGGGGAAAGCACAAAGTGAATTCTAAGGTAATAGTTTATTTCTTAACCTGGATCATGGCTATATGGATGTTTATTCTAGTACAACTTTTTAAACTGAACATATACATTTTACAGACCTTTTTGTATACATTGCATGTTTCACAAGACCAAATTTAAGACATGCAATAAAGCAGATATTCGCCAAACCAATCGATTTAGGACAAAAGTACTAAAACTTTGATTTTTTTCCTTCGCATTTTGTAAACCTACAAGTAATGAATTGTTAGTTCGGCATTTTTTAAAATAGGTATGCCTTTCTATGTACCATGAGTAAAAATCTTTCTGTTATTTTTTAATTGTTTTTACATTTAAATTCAACTACCAGCATTTTAGAGGGTACTATCTCTGTATGAATTTGAGTCCCTCCTTTTCTTCTACATGCAATCTAGTACAGTTCAAATTGAGTTGGGTATACATTCATTCATTCATTTGAAAACTGTATGCCTAGTGCTTTGTGCTAGGAAATTCAAAATGTAAAAAGATAAATATGAACAATCCTGCATATAAAAAGAATATATAAAGCAAAATTAAATAAAGCAAGTGTTCAAATAACTATACTGTCTGATTGAAGAAGTAGAAGTAATAAGAAGAAGAAGAAGCACAAAATTGCAAGAGTTCAAAGGAGAATGAGTTGACATCTAATTGAAGGAAATAGAGTTATGGGATGGTCACAAATCATTAATCATTGGTTTAAAAACATACAAGAAGATGTGTATATATTTCAGCTCTTTTACTCATATTCCAAGTTTCTGCCTGGTTGAAAGAGGCCAAGAGCAGGATTCATGATCCCTGGTCCCGTTGTCTTCTGGTTCCAAATTGTGTTAGTTTAGGGTTTTCAAACTAAAAAGAACTTCATTTCCATTCCAACCCCACCATAAGAAAACTAAACATCCTTAAGAATTGCAAATACAGCACATTTGGGGAAGGCAAAAAGGCTACTTTCTTGCAAAGGTTTCACCTGCCCAAAAGCCTGTAGCTAACCTTCCATAATTTATATACCTCTGAGAACATGCCTAAAAAGAAGCCAGGGCTAATTGATCGAATTGACCATGTCAGCTGGCTGCTTTGGTTTCACAGAAACCTGCTCACACATTCAATAAATTCACTGGGAGAAATAAATGAAAAAACTGATTATCTGATATTGTGTTGCCTATTCTCTGCTGTCCACTGCCTCCCAAGCCCACTTGCCTGGACTCTAAATGGTTGTCTGACCAAATTTTTCTGTTTTCAGTTAGTTTCACTTGTTCTCTATTTATATAACCTGTTAATATCCTATGGTCAGTAGAAAGTGTGTTCAGTTGCCAGAGGAGCTTAAAATATTTCTAAGAGATATAGACATGATGACAGAAAAAGAATGTGTGCTATACAAGTGGGTCTACAAAGCTAATGTCATTTTTCTCACTTTACATCCCAAAGCCAAAGACAACCATGGGACACACTCAGCAATCACTGACATTTCCAAAATGGCAACACGAGTGATATGAAGAGTACTTCTCTTCTGAAAGTGCTACTGATTTTTTAGATTAGGCACAGATTGAAAGCTGTACTGTTGGCCCAGTAGAGCTGCACTTGCACTTATTAATGAAAGAGTTTGTAATAATTAAATTCAGGACCAGTAGCAACTGCTGCCATGAGAAACTAGTCTCCCAAATGTGTACAAAAGGAGAGTCCAATTGCCCATAGAAAGGATTAGTAGATCCACATACTATCCTGAATCCTAGGCACTGTTTCAACCTTTCCCAAATTATATGAATCTATAATAAAGAGTGGTCTGAAACGTTGGCAGAGTAGGCAAGAGACGGGAAAACAAGAGCAAATGAAAATTTATCCTGCCACTTTGAAACGATTCTTTCTTTAGGATGTTTTTAAGATCACAATTTGTGAGGTCACATCACTCTACTGGTGCACCTGGTGCAGTTTTAAGAAATTATTTTCTAGGGATTTTAATATGGACTGTAGACACATGGAGCTAAGCCTCTACCATGCTCTTGTGATAGTTAATTTTGTGTGTCAACTTGACAGAGCCACATAGTTCCCAGATATTTGGTTAAACATTATGCTGGGTGTCTATGAGGCTGTTTTTGGATGAGAAATAGATTGCCCTGCCTAACGTGAGTCTCATCCAATCTGTTGAAGGCCTGAATAGAACAAAAAGGCAGAGTAAGTGCTTGTCTGACTGTCTTCAAGCTGGAACAGTAGTTTTCTCTTATCTTTGGACTTGACTCATAATAGAACTTATACCTCCACTCTCCTGATTCTCAGGCCCTCGGATTTGGACTGGAACTATATACCGTCAGCCCTCCTAGGTCTCCAGCTTGCTGACTATTAGGTTGAGGCCTCCATGTTGCATGAACCATTTTTTTATTTCTCTTTCTCTCTCTCTCTGTCGTTCTCTGTGTCTCTCTGTCTGTCTGTCTGTCTGTCTGTCTGTCTCTCTCTCTCTGTCGTTCTCTGTGTCTTTCTGTCTGTCTGTCTGTCTGTCTCTCTCTCTCTGTCTCTCTCTTTCTCTCTCTCTCTATCTCTATCTCTACCTCTATCTCTTCTTCTCCCCTATTGGTCGTTTCTCTGGAGAGCCCAAACTAATACTGCTCACAGTCATACAAGTACTGAAAGAGGATTGCATTTCCAATAGTGTAGACTTCTGCATGTCCATTCAGCAACTGAAAATCATACCCATCAAACTCTAAACAATCACCAATTTCTTTTCTGTTCAGAAGAAATATTCTTGCTTTGAAAACTGTTACTGAATAGCATATATCACTCAAGTACAAAGTACTAAAATAACCTTATTCAGCTGCCCTGCTTCACAGCATCAGTGACTCAGACAAAGCAGGTAACCCTCAAACTTTTTAAATCAAATTCGTCAAGTGTTTGATTCTTTTTATTTTTCATTTTAATTTTCTGATTTAATTTGCACAAGCCTTGACCTTGCCTGGTTCAACCCACGTCTACAAATCATGAAGCAATTGAAACGTATAGTCACCAAGAAACAGGGGCTAAGACTTATCACTGAGCTTATACCAAAGATAGTTTAAACAGTGGTAAATCAACATCCTGATGGATAAGAATTTTATGAAACTAAAAAAAAAAAAAAAGGAAACTTTAAATTCTAAAGAGAAGTCCTGTTTAAATCAAAGTTGACTTGATAGAGGATGACTTTAAATATATAAAATAGTATTGCTAACACGTCCTTCTCTCTTCAAATGAAGATATATGTGCACATGACATATTCATATAAATTTAAAATGTTTGACCATAGAAGCTTTTAAAAATAAAATCTTTCTAAGCAAGTGAAAACTAACCTACTTAATCAAGTGAATGAGCTTCGTTCGTTCTCCTTGTCGCCTTGCCCTTCTTGCCTCAAACGCTTCCCAGTGCACCTATGCTGTCCCTGGAGCTCTTTATTTGTTATGCTCAAAAGTCATCTCTGGAATACATGGCCAAAAACACAAGCAACAAGGGAAAGCATAGATACATTGGACTTCATCAACATTAAAAACTCTTGTGCTGCAAATGACACCATTAAAAGGTGAAAAATCAAACTTTGTAATGGGAGAAAATATTTGCGAATGTTATATATAAGGGATTTGTATCCAGAAGATATAAAGAATTCTTAAAACTCAGTAATAAAAAGGTAAATAACAGTTTTTAAATGGGCAAAAAAGCAGAATAGACATATCTCAAAAGAAGACATATGAATAGCAAATAAGTACATGAAAAGATGCTCAACATCATTAGTCATTAGAGAAATGTAAATCAAAACCACACTGAAATGTCACTTCATGCCTACTATGACTCCAACAAAAAAGACAGATGATAGCAAGCATTGGTGAGGATATGAAGAAATTGGACCTCTCACACATTGCTGATGAGAGTGTAAGTAGTGCAGCCACTTTGAAAAACAGTTTGGCAATTCCTCAAACTGTGAAACATAGAGTTACTATATAACCCAGCAATTCTATTCCTTGGTGTGTACCCAAGAGAAATGAAAACATATGTCCACATGAAAACTTATACACAAATATTCATAGCAGCATTATTCGTAATAGCCAACAAGTAGAAGCAACTCAAATGTCCACCAACCGATGGATAGATAAATAAATTATGGTATGTCCATAAAATGAGATATTATTTGGCCGCAAAAAGAATGAAGTACTGATATGTGCTCCAACATGGATAAACCTTGAAAGCGTTATGTTAAATGAAAGAAGTCAATCACAAGAGACTGCATATTATATGATTCCATTTATATAAATGCCCAGAATAGACCAATTTAGAGACAGAAAGTAAATTAGCAATTGCCAGGAACTGAGGAGCAACTGCTAATGGATATGGGGTTTCTTTTTAGATTGATGAAAATATTCTAAAATTGATGTGGTGATGGTTGCTCAAATCTGGGAGTGTAATAAAAACCATTGAATTGTACATTTTAAGTAGGCAGATTGTATAGTATCTAAATTATTTCTCAATAAATCTGTTTTAAAATGGTCATCTCGGGAGCAAAGGGTCCATTACTCTGTGGGGACTCATTTGAATTCTGAGTTGAGGAAACACTGCAGGAGAACGTTGGAGTTATTTTAAATCAGCATTTGTAGAAATTTGGAACAGTACACTTCTGAAGTCTCCTGATATCGCTAACCCACATTTCTTCCTTACCACTTGGAAAAGTTTAGAGTCACTTATACAATAGCAGAGATAGGGAGCTGTCCAAAAGTACCTGAGAGTTTCTTAATTTAAGACACAGCCAGATCTAGGAAAGAAAACCTTTGTGCTATGTGACTGTGAATTCTCTGAGTGCAGGCTGCAATCTACCCACAGCTCTGGAGCAGTTAAAGCCACCCCAGCATCCCATGACTTTGACAGATGCGCTCTCTCAGCATGATGCTTCCTCCCTGGTGTCTGACATGCAACTGCTGATACTCTCTTGTCCTCAAAACAGAAATGTTCACTGGCTAAGTTTCTGAGAAAATATTATAATACCTTTTCCATTGATTTACTACTCCCAGTTCTCACCAAAAGTCAGAATTAAAATATGTCTGCATTACTTGAAGCCATCCTAAGTTTTAAAGTGAGTATTTAAAAAGGTATATTAACCCCAGTGACCTTCAAATGTCAATGCACTTGTCCTGAGGATCAAGAATCCTCCATTTAATTTTCAGTAGGCATTGTCCTACCTCCCCTGTACCTTACAAGGATCCCTATTGAGAAAATAAATTGAATTATCATTTTAATTTAGAATATTGAACACTTTTGCAAAGCGAGTGAAATTATTGCAAGACTAGGTCCTTTCAAAAATATTTAGATGGGGGAAAGAATTTAATGTTCCTGTCTAGGCAGCAAAATTTGGTTCTCAGGAAATACTTTTGTTGTTCTCTATCTGAAATAGTCACACATTAGACAGATGATAGCTGCACAAGAAGCCTTTCTCTCCACCTCCTCCTCTCAGATCTGGGTAATGGTTGAAGTAAACGGTCCCAGAAAGACTTTACTATCTGAAGTGTAGGTGTACCCTGAGAGCCAGAGAAAGGCACAGTGGCCTCCAGAGAAATAGACTTCGGATAAAAGCAGCTTTCAGAAATGAGATGGGGCAGGCAAAGGAAACCAAGCACTGAGGGTCTTGCTGACAAATTCTGGTGAGGCAGAGCAATTGCTGGCAACAACAGGCTCAAATGAGAGTTAATAAAACACAGAATATACATTGCCCATTTACATTTATTGCACATTAAACTTCCTTGCATACAAAAGATAATGACAGATGCAAAATGAGTGCTGAATACTGCAGGTCTGTCAGGGAATGGGTGGGATGCCAGCTCCCCATAATAAACCAAGCAGGCAACTCCACACAGGGTCAGTGGGACTGGGGAGGGCGTGGATCCAGGGCTTCTGAGGCTGCATTGAGATTGGGATTTTCCTAAACCAGGAAGTTAAACCTACTACAACAAGTCTGCAGTGGAGAATGAGGACTGGAGCGCAAGCCACTTAGTCCTAAAATAGATGTGAGATGGTCCCTGTCGCTTGATATGGCATTTTATGGACCATCTTCTGCAAAATCTTCATTCTAGGCCAGATCATCTATTAGGTGCAAATTTTCTTGAAACCAAAAAAAGGAAGCAGTAGGCCTGGTACTCAAGGGTAAGGGCCGTTGAGAGTCTACCCAAGTGGTTTACATTCCAGGCAACCCAGTCTGCTCCACGGAGAGTCTGCTGTTACTAGGTTTTTCATGTAGCTCTTTTGTGACACCTCTCAGTTCCCACCTAGGAAGTGATGTTGACTGAATGACCTCTTGACAGCTCAGAAGCCCTTAGGCAAACTTCCTCAAGCTCTCTCACCAATGTCCCAGGTCATCTATTCTGAAGAAACATTTATCTTCACAACAGAATGCATACATTCCAGATGCATTTGTGATGTTGGGCTGATGGAAGAGTAGGTGCTATTGAGCCCCTCTGGACTCTTCGCTCTTTTCTCCAACTTTAAGCCCCTACAGCGCTGTCCAAAGTGCCCACACTCTGGAGCAGCTGGGGCCAGGACAAGAGGGGAAAAATGTAAACGTCCTCAGGCAAACCTTTCGGCTCTCTCTTTGGAGAAGAGTGCCTGTGCAAGTATGAGCAGGGGGAGCCCCTTAAGTCAGTCCCGCTTACTCAGCCAGGGGTTCCACTTTCCTTCCCTGGTGCAACGCCTGCTGGAGTCATAGTGCCTGGTCTGACACTCTTAGATCTTTGCAAGCTTCTGCACAGCTGGGAGCAGAGCTGCAGCCTCCTAACCACAGCTGAAGAGAACAAAAGCTTCCAGGGGCTGGAAGATAATGAGCTCCCCATCCCTCCCACCCCCATCCTCACCAGTCCCTGCCCCTTTCCTCTGACAAGTGGAAAATCACCCAGAAGCTTCTCTCACCACAGGGGCCTTTATTTATTTATTTCATAACGGGGGTGATGGCGTTGCTTCCTTTGCTTTTCAGAAGCTAAAATGCTTTGGCAGCCAAGAATGAAAGTGTTTGTCTTAATTCTGCCCTCTCGGCATGAGTCCTTGCAGAAAATGGCTTGCAGTTTCCTCCGCGGCTGCTGCTGTGGCTGTTGTGGTGGCAAAGATAAACAGCCCATCAATGCAGAGCTGAAAAGAAATATAGAAAAGGGGATGGGAGTAGTTTAATTACTTTGAATGGCTTTTTGTGTTCTGTGTGATTGCTTCCTATGATACAGTAGTTTCTCATTCTCCATGCAAGCTCCGTGTTTCTATTCATAAGAATAAGATTGAAGCAGGAAATTGGCTTTCAAGAGTAGAAGAGAGAGAAAGGGCTGAGAGGCCAGCCGTTTCTGTCAGAGGAAAGCCAGCGTTGGAGTGTTCTCACAATGGCTGAACTGAACCAGGAGCTGGGCCAGCTCAGAAACATTTGTGTCCGATTCCTTGCTCTGCCCTGGAGAATGGGGATGACTTAGTCACAGGGACATTCACCCACTGGGGCAAAGAGAAAGTCTCACGGGGCTCAGGATAAGTCAGAGAAGGGTTGAGAAAAGTCCACAAGCAAAGCCAGGATCATTCCGGGGCTGCAGGCCACTCCCATGCTCTCTTCCTACCTGAAAAAGTAGAGGACGTAGGCAGGGGAGGGAGAGAAGGAGAGAGAGAGAGACTCCAATTGCCTTTCAAGTTATCTCCCACAGGAGAGATCTTAGGCTCCAGGCTGAAACCTGGAAGAACACCGTTCCTTCCTTCTATGCTACGTGCTTTACATACTTTCCATTTCCATAAATTGAGAGCTTGTGATTCATAATAATAACAAATAGAGTCACTTTTATATCTGACACATATATATGATCAAAAGAGATACCACCAGGCCATGAGTCACTGACTAAGAATCAAGTGTTCTTATGCTCAGCAATCAATATGACCCTTATTCAAATCCATCTATTTTTCTGCAAAAATTAAATTGTCTTATAAAATCAAAATAACTTCAATACACTAAAGGAGTTTGCTATTAGAGTAAGTCCTGTGATAAATCCTTTTGTAATACAAATAATATATGTTTCTGTAGAGTCTAGTTTTTATGTATTGGATTTTCTTAAACTATAGTAAATCTGTACTAGAAACATTTGAGTTAAAGACTGAGGTTTACAAGCCTATCTAGAAAACTGAGGGGCCATCGTGTGCAAAGCATTCTTCTACAAAGGGGTAAAGTTTGGAAAGGAGGAATTAATGGCTCTCCATCCATGAGTTTACAGCTATCAGAGGGGTAAAACTGTCAGGTATCTGAAACAGGCAGATAGGTCAACTAGCTCCACGAGGCAAGCCCTGCAGATACACTTTGCAATCTTCAAAGTAATATACAGATGATAACATCTATCATTGTTATTACAAGATGCTCATAAATGTGGAGATAAGAAGTTTGGGGAATAAATTCTTTTGGCTCAAATACTCCCAATGAAAAAAGCAAAAACATCAAGCCCTGAAATATTATTTTATACACTCTGAATGCAGAAGGAGTAAATGTTTGCTTCAAATTCAGAATCCCAAACAGTATAGGCGAATATGAAGAACATCTAAAGCCAGCTACAATAGAACTGGTGGAGAATTGGAGAGAGTTCACCAGAGGAATCTTCTCTGGGACAATGTAACACAAAAAAAATTGCTCAGTTCAAGAAGAAATGTGCCTAAGAGGGCATTGCAGGAAGTAGAAAAGGAGAATCATAGAAAAGAGATTAAAAGCTATAAAACAAAACAAAATGAGAAAAACCTGGACCAGAAACTGTGGGAGAAGAGATGTTACCAAAAACAAAACAAAACAAAACAAACAAACAAAAAGCAATGAACAATAGACTACAGTGAGGTAATAGGAAAACCGGCCTTCCGGCCTTCCATGGCTTTTTCCTCCTCTCTCTTCTGCATCCACCCCTCTTGAGTGCCTTTAAGTGTCTTCTCCCTGATGCCTTCATGCTATTGCTATTCCCAGTTGAGTTCTATGTCTAGTCATGTTGATGGTCATTTTCAAAGTCCAACCATTCCTCATGGGAGGAAAGGACCTGAAAAAGGAAGAGGATCAAAATGACAGGGCTGTAGCCTCTGTGCAAAAGGGGTTCAGAATCATATATGAAGGACCAGCCGCAGCCCAAGCCAACACCTAAAAGCAATAGACAGTGGAAAAGACACCTCTGCCGCAAATCATCTTCCCCATTGGACGGTCATGATTTCCAAAGCTCCACAATATTCACTCTTTGTGTAATTATAAATAAGAGAGAGACGGGGAAAAAGCACACAAATGTGAGGTCCTGAGTAGCTCAGCTGGAAATCGTGCATCCAATTTGAGTGTTATCCTAAGATTCTCAGGCCTCAGAATGGTACCGGACTAGGAATTGTTGATGCAAGGGCCACATAGCAGACTGATGGAACTGAGAAAAGGAGCCAGCAGCAGAAAAGGTCAGATGGGGACTGCAAAAAGTACAGTCCATTAGGTCACACTGGTGGATGTGGTGGCCCGAGCTAAATAGAAAGTAGTATAAAGACACTAGGATTTAGCAAACATGACCAGAAACACCTTTATCAGAATGGGAGACATAAGAAGTAATAAAGAGCACTGAAGACAAGAATAGCCTGCTTTACAATTTTACCCTTGATACTTTTTGACTATGAACTTTTGATTGCATGTGGATAACAACACACAAAAAAATCAACAGTTGTCTTTTGTCCTCAAGCAAGACCTTGAAAAGGTCTGAGGGTCCATTTCTAACCCTGTTCTCTCTTGAACTTAATAATGTGACCTTGGGAAAGTCACTCTACTACTTTAGTCTACACTTTCTTCATTCTACAATAAGAGCAGCCTCTAATATTCTCAGATTCCATAATTGCTTTCACCCTTCACGTTAAGTTATTCTAGACTAGTTGAAATTAGTCTAAGTGAAGGAAACAAACTCACAGAGCAAAAACCTAAGTAAATAAATAACCCAAATTTTGCTCTCCTAGTGGGACAGCCTGAAGAGAATGTTTTACAAACCAAATGGAAGGCCAAGATCTTGGGGTATCAGTTGATTAGAAATGTAAAGAATGGAGAGGGAACATTGTCTTAAATTATGAAATCTTCAATAACATCAGTAACGTGAAAACAGATTTATTTGCCAAATCTCAAAATATCAGTATGAAGGACATCCACTTTAACATTATAGAGGAAGTTGTTCACCCAAAGGATAATAAACTTACCAAATGCATTATACCAGCAGGTGGTACAGGGAGGAAATAAATGTATAAATGGCTTCAAACACAGTTTGGGAAAGTTTTAAGAATGTCCTAGTCATTACAGAGTAGAACAGATGACTGGCAACGTTTAAAGTTGACATTGGGAATACAATAAAGCTGTCCCTGATCCCTCGAGACCTTCTAAGTCATATTAGAAAAAAAATCAGTTCAATGTTCTACTGCCGAAAGTGCAGCAAATCTTTATTTTAGTAAAAGAAAAAATAAAAAAAACCTCATAACACGAAAGGGAAGAAGATGCTCTGAATGAAGGACAACCAAAGACAGCGCTGAGTCATGAAACAGCATTGATGTTAGACGCTTGGTCCAGCAATGTCGTCATGTGCTTGGCTTATGTCTTTGAGGGAAAAGTGACATGTGCTAAATTCTAAGCTGGGTAATATCGATCCAAGTCTTATTCAATGTTGGCTCTAATAAAAAGATTTTAAGAGGAAAATATCCATGTTAGTCCAAAATTATTTATTTTAGTTGTTGCTGTGAGCTACCTCCTACAGTTTCTCTTCACAAACTGGGGTTCATCAAATCTCTGGTGCCACGGCATCCATCACTCCACAACCACTTGTAGATAGGACTTTAACACAATTCTACACTACTGGAAAACAAAGAACTCAACCTTCATTTTCTGAAATGTGTTACAGTCTCAATCCAGCTCTCTACCAGTAGATGTTCTCAGGTTGAAAACATGTTAATGGGTGCTCTGCCTAGGTAAGGATTTTTGAAATGGGCCCTGAGTGCATTTGCTTTTCTCCCTGCATTTGTAATCAGCCTGTCATTTCATTATCTGCATTCTGTGTTGGCTGTTTGGGATCATTAGGCAAAAACCTAGCTATCGCTGCATATTACTCAGTACGTTTGCTCTAATAAGCTTTCATAAATAAAACCCGAAGAGACGAAAAAGGCCAGTGTCTGATTACATGCAACCAATTTGGTCTCATTAGGTTCTTATAAGGAGAAAAAGTAAATATAATCTTTATAAATCATACAGCTATAACAGAGATGCCTGGCAAAATTCATTAGCTAAGGTAATAAGAGTGAAGACCGTTTAAACATGTATAACTGTTTGGTTTATGAAGCTGTTAAGTACTATTTCATCCATTATAAACTTTTACAAAACTCAAAGATGTAATCAGGCAGAGGAAATCATATATTCTTACAAGATTCCCTAAGGTTCTGGCTTAATAAATTCCTATTAAAACAATGATAAAAACTAATGCTTGTCTTGAATCTTCCACTCGAAGACCCCTGAGTGGCTCATAAAACATCCATTTATTTTCCCTAGATGTTCAAGGGCTGGATAAAGTTTATTCAACCTATTTTACAGAGGGTACCATTGAGGTTCAAACAGATAAAAATCATTTTTTAAAAACTGCAGCAAAATTGAAACTGAACAGAGAATATGCCCTAAGGTTATTGCTTCTTAAGTCAATGTAAAGTCAGAATTTTCATTAAAAAAAAAAAAGACTACTAGTGCCCTTTTTATTACTTTGCCCTAAGCATAATATCTTGATTTGATTCTTGAGTGGCAAGTAAGGCAAATGTTGATGAGTTAGACTTGAATATTGCTTCCCAACTGACAAATTTATTCAGGATAAAAATAAATAACACAGCTACCTAGTGAAGGCAGAACTAGGGGTTAGACAACCCAGGTTTAGGAACTGACTTTGTCTCTAATCTGTGACCTTGAGCAAGTCACTGAATGGACCCAGTATCTTCCTAGTAAATTACAGATAACAATGCTGTGAGGAGGAAATGCGATTAATAATGCCAGAGAGGAAAAGGTCTTCGCGAACTTTATAATGCTGCCCAAATGTGACCTATTTTCCTTGTTTCTTTCCTTCTTGTTCATGATCAGTTATGATGTTTTGAGAATTAGTTCCCATCTCTCAAAACTCCTGTCATTTTTTTATAAATTCCTTTAAGACTGCCCTTAAGGATTTGCCTAATCAGTCCAGTAGAGTGTCTCATCTCAGCACTGAGGAAACTGAGGCAATCTTAATGAGTGAGCTCTTCCCCCACGTCAATATCACTACCTCTAACTAGATGTCAGAATGTAATTTTCACAGTTGGCCCAAACCTGCCAGCCAGGAAAACAAACAGGTGTTCTAGAGTGCCACAAAGAATGGGATGGAAGAAGCGGCTTCCCTTTCACATTTCGGTCAGGTTGCCATCTTCCCTGTCACATTACTGCCAAGCTGCAAATTTCAGCCCTAACTCCCTCAAGTAACCAGTACCTCCTCAGGGTCCAAAACAGCAGTCCCCAACCCTTTTGGCACCAGAGACCGGTGCTCCTATGAGATTCTAATGCCTGATGATCTGAGGTGGAGCTGAGACAGTGATGCTAGCACTGGGGGAGTGGCTGCAAATACAGATGAAGCTTGCTTGCTAGCCTGCCACTCGCTTCCTGCTGTGCAGCCCGGTCAGGAATAGGGTATGGGCCAGTACCAGCCTGGGGGGAGGAGAGGTTTCAGAACCCTTGGTCCAAGGGACAGACTACCCCCAACGCTTACTTCTTTCAACAATACTCCCATCACACAGAGAGTGTGAATGTTAGCGGCAGCATAGAAGGGAACAATTGGGAGGGTTGGGGCCGGGAGAGTTAAATGTGGAAAGGCAAGTAATATCTTGGGTAGTCAAGCTCTCAAATAAATTACCCCAGTGCTTGACATGTGCATATGTGCATACAAGCAAAGGAACTAAGAGAATCACAGGTTTTAAATAGATTATATGAGGTTAGACCACATATAAAGTCCATTGAGCAGCATGGAAGGGCTGTACCTAGGTGGAGTGGGTTGTAATGTTAGAAGATGGGAGTGGCAGAAAGGGGCAGTTATATTTTATTATTTTTTTCTTTTTTCCCGCCTCCATCTTAAATGGCTGCAATGTATCTAGCCACAGTACAGCGCTTTTACAATAGATACAACAGTGTCACCTAGCGGCCAAAAAGCAATTGTCCTTCCAGCCAGGGAGAGGCCAGGACTAAAACTGATTATCCCTGTGCCCTGCCAATGCCTTAAAGAAACGTCCTCGGTCGGAGCTTGAGAGTTGCTTCACCAGCAGTGTGCAGAGAAGACTTGGAAGAACTGCTTGCAAAGCCAAGGATACGGGCTGTCTTTCCTGACATCAGGCAGTACGCTGCAGCTCCTCTTGAGTGTTTTCCAAAACATAGAAGAAGAAAGGACCTTCTGGATTCTAGTCCCCAAGCTTCCCCTCCCCCATCAAAATGCAAATTTCCTTGAGTTTTTCCTTTCTGTGTCCTATTCTGTGCATGTTAAGATAATTCATGCAAATTTATGCATTTTGCTCAGAGGCATCTAATTAGACAGATTAGTTCGCAGACTCAGTAACCTTCTATTTTATTCTTCCGGAAAAAAAGGTTATGTCAGTTAGGAACCTCTCACTTTTCATAGGCATCAGGCAGAGTGTGTTCATGAATGAGCACGAGCACAGGTCTGTGTGTGCAGAGTACATAAACAACTGCATTTTGTGTGCATATCATGTGTGTATTTACATTTGGGGCATTTGCATGCCTCCCCGTCCAAAGTCCAGCATCAGTACATGGGCACCACGGGTGCTTTCACAGTACACTTCTTTATGAGAAAAAGGAAAATGAAAGGTTAGCTCACAAAGGTCCAAGAAGTATGAACATCCAATTGGCATAACAGCTGAACAAAGGAAACAAACGGGGGAAAAACATACACATTTTTCTTTTGTTCTGAAAATGCATTTCAATTCTTATTGGCATGCTGCCAATCTGCATTCCAGAAGAAAAGAAAACTCACTTATCAGAGAAAGATAAACTAGAGACGTGATGCTAACAAGCTCTCAAATTGACAAAAGCATTGTGAGTTGCCATGGAAAGAGATCTTTTAAACTGTGAGGGTCATTATCTCCTGCCTCTAAAAATCCACCAGGTATGCCAGCCAAGGATCTAATCAGACAAACAAGATTCCTCATGAGCAGCATCCGGTATGACTTTCTGACACTTTTCCTCCCTTGAAGAATCTGCCAGCTCCCAAGAGCCATCCAGATGTGTGTTTCAGTCAATCACTATATAATGCTCCCTGACCCAGACACCAGCTCTCCCAGCATGCAGCAGTCTGTAAAGCTTTTTTAGGTCAGAGGGTGCAAACTCAAATACCTGCCTATGCCATTTGACTGTAGCCAGTTACCCAGGGATGGTGGCAAGCTGAAGAACTCTACTTGCCTGTCTAAAAAAGCTATTACTCAATTCCAGCCAGTTGTCTCCTTGAGGAAGTGCAGGCACATTATTGCTAGATTGTTTTCAAAAGAAGCCCGAAACCTGACTGTGTTATGTGAAATCTCTTGATTTTTAAATGTTGGCAGCAACTCAAAAATTGTTAAAACTTTGTGCTGAGCCAAACAAAACTTGGCCAAAGCCTGATCTGACCTGGAAAATGCCGGTGTAACCCTTGCCTTAGGTCATTCACAGCCCTTGAAAATCTGTATTCAAACCACACTCAACCATTATGCCTCCACTGCCTATATAGGGCAGAAACGTTCACACTTTCGTGCCTTTGTTTATCGTGTTTCACCAGCCTGAGTTGGTCTTTCCTCCAGTCTTTGCTTGTCAAAATTCAATATCAAGGGCCAACTCAAATTCAATTTGTTTGTGAAGTCTGCCAGAATCACTGTAGTCAAAATTAATCATTCCAGTAACACTTGGTTTCTGTCTTTGTTCTTGCACTTAGCAGAATCTGTCTCATGGTGGAGTGGGTAAACGGTGTTGGTGTGAGTCCTTGAAACCTAGTAATGTAGCCAATACATCCTGTCTCTCTCTCTCTCTCTCTCTCTCTCTCTTTCTCTCTCTCTCCCCAGTGCTCAGCACAGAGTCTGTGTTGATAGTCGGTTTGAATTTACATTGAGTAAATTACTAAATGAAAAGCAATGCATGCTGTTCGTTGACTAAAAAACTCAGGGCATCTCAAGACAATTAATTCAATCCCAGCCTTGCATTAAATATGCCAGGTGATCGGCTAACAACACTCAGGTACATCTGAAATCAGGGCTACATAATGATGATTAAATCAACAGCTTTTTGAATAAGGTGCATTTCCTGTCGGCCCCCAGGGATATGTTACTATGATCACATTATATTATGACTTCCTGGAGGGCATGGGTTTTTGTTTTTGTTTTGTTTTGTTTTTTTCATCCTGTGTATCTACCACACTTTCTGTCACAGAGAAGAAATTGAAAAAAATATTTGTGGAGTTTAATAATCATCCTAATAAGTCTATAATGAGTGCCTACTTCATGCAAAGAACAACACACCCTGTGGTAGGATGTGGTGCAATGCCCTGGAACAGCTACATTCTGATTGGAAAGCAAAATATATTTAAATTAAAAAAAAAAAAAAGTTGCACCATCAATACATGGTAAACGCTGGAAGATACTGAGCTCCAGCCAAGTGACATGCTTCTTGCTAACTACTGGGGATTCAAAAAGAAGCAGTACCCACCCTCGTGGAGACCTGGTATTGAATAGGGGTCTGTGAAATAAAAAAAAAAAAAAATCATTGCAGGCTGAGCAGTCAGAAAAAGTGCGATTTGAAATCACAGGAAGCAAGAACCTAGTAAGTTCTAGATAGAATGATGGCCCAGTGTTTTAACATTAGGATATTAATGCCAGGGGTGGGGGCGGTCCAATAAAGTAAAGTGTTGCTAAAGGGAAAATATTCTAAAATGATGCTACTTCTCGGTCCCAGGGGCCTTTCTGGGATCTGGGGAAGTAACTCTCAACCTTGGGATCACACGCCACCAGGAACTATACTGAAGCTCCATGGAAGCTGTGAGTCAGGAGTTGTGCGGTCTGAGAGGAAGGACAGCTCTGCCTGGTGCCTGCAGCTGCCTCTGCCTCCTACCACTCTAGGTCACAGACAATGAAGGGAAAGAACACAGTGAGACCAATCCGCTGTTCTACCCAAGAGTCCTCACGCTCTTGCTGGTCACATCTCCAAAACATTACTCGCCGTATGTCATCCTTTGTTCAGGCTGCTGCAACAAAAATGCAATAACAAAAATGCAATAAACTAGATAGTTTATAAATGATAGAAATTTAGTTCTCACAGTCTGCAGTCCGAGAAGCTCAAGATCAAGGAACCAGCAGAGTTGGTGTTCCGTGAGGCATTCTTCCTCATCGGTGACTGCCTTTTCACTGTGCTTTCACAAGGTGGGAGGGACAAGCTAGCTTCTGGGGCCTCTTTATACAAGAGCACCAACCCCAATCATGAAAGCTCCACCCTCGTAATCTAATAACTTCCCAAAGTCGAACCTCCTAAAGTGAGCGACTTGGGGAGTAGAATTGCAACACAGGAATTGGGGAAGGACACAAACATTCAGCCCACAACAGTACAGAAAACGCCTAGTGCTCTTCTGCGTCACCTCTGTCTGTCCACAAACTTCACGATCCACGTGTACAGCTTCCCTGTTGTGCGTAGGG
>NW_006439192.1:7701106-7721484 GCF_000325575.1 Pteropus alecto
ATTTACCCTTTTTTGCCGAATCGAATTTGGTCAATTGGTCTGGGAAAGAAAGCAGTGTCAAAAAGAGGAAGAGTAGTCTTGGTTTCAGTGTAAGTTCTTCTCTTCTAAGTGGGGAAATCCATGTCATGAAATCTAGTTGTGACTCTCTAGCCCACCAAGCAGAACTATTCATCCATGATACGTGAGGGTGTATAGCTTAGAATTGCCCCATAAAATGGGAAAAAATCTAAGGAAGGCAATAGGAAGAAAAGAAAAGAAGGAAAAAAGAGGTAAGGAAGAGAGGAGATCAGTATGACAGGTAACAATTAAAGATTTATTGAGAGACTGAGGTGAATCTGGAGCTCAAGATCAAGGTTTGCTGGAAATATACATAAGAACATATGGAAAAGAAGAAAGAATTAAATAGCTTCAAATTCCTGCTTCTAAAGCCCATGCTCTACCAATAGTTTATTCTAAAAGAAAAAAAAAAAAGCAGAAGGAGATCAGAAGATGGAAGAAAAATAATCAACATAAAAGTGGAGGTGTCGACCTGAACAGATTTTAAACTGAAACAAAGAATTTATATGATTAGCCGCAACTGCAATTAAATGGAGATGTATAAACATCTTGGTCAAATGTTACCAGGCACAACTCTAGCGCTTCATGGTGCCTTATGTGTAGTTTAGTCTTTTGATATTTAACTTACATTCTGCCAGCAAAATTTTTGTCATATCTGATGTGTTTTGCCAAGTCCTTTATTTGGGATGCTTCCTGATTTAAATATTTTTAGCTGCAGTGGTTTTTTAATCATGAGGGTATTGTTTCAAAAGCAATTATTTTATGTACAACCAAAAGCAAAATCAAAGCCCAATCTAAATTCATCTGAGATCATCCCATTTGTGAGGGGCACTATGGAAAAAGGCAGAAAACTGCCCTTGAGAACTGTTCTATGAAGGGATCTCAGATTTCTCTTCTAAACATGGTTAGTGGGTGACCTGTGCTGATTTCCCCTGATGTTGTTGATTGAAAAGGGCAAATTGCAACTTCATCTGGTTTCATCAGAAAATAATGCCCATTGACTCCTCCTACCCTGAAATCAAGCCTCTTTGCAATCAGCCAGGCTTCAAGCGGCCTGCAATTTGGATGAGAGGAATGAGAATGGGTGGCTTTCTAGAAAGAAATGTCTTGTCCAGTAATTGTTTTGCCCTGTAATTGTCTTTCTGATGAAGCAGTACCATTCCTGGTTTGGGATTGGAGGCTGAGAACTAGCATCTGGAATGAAGAAGAGCCTGCTGATCTAGTGGGTGGGCATCTTCCTCCAAAGCCCACTCCGCAGGGGCAGCAGCATGTCCCTGTGTTCCCTGAGGGAGCTGCCGTTGGTTTTCCAGCCACCACTTAGCCCTGCAGTCCTTTGCCACACAAAATTTATGAAAAAAGGAGGGTCAAGTTCTTCATGGCAAAGCAGATGTAAACACAACATAGAGAAATGGCCCCTCAAGTCTTGGCTTCAGGGACACTTTGATTTTCCAAGCCCACACAGGCATTGGGTTGCTTCTTTCACAAAATCCTTCATTCTTCATATACTTAAGTTGATCCAATAAAGGCATTGTTCAGAGAGGAAACGTGTAGTGCAACCAACGCAGTCATCTTTACAGCAGACGGATTATAGGCCCGAAGAACAATGCAAAGTCTCTTTTCCAATTGTTCGTAGGAGTGTGTTCATTCCAAGCCATTACAGCCTGTGTCTGTCAGAGGGAATCTCTGTGTCAGGCTATAATAAGGCACATTAACTTCCTTTCTGCAACAGAGTGTTCTGTGGCCTTGCTCTATGACCGCTTCCAGACTGTGTGCGGTTCACTTTGGATCCAGCTCTCTTTCTTTCTAGAAAGTCCATAGCCAACAAGGCTACAGTTATCAGGGCAGGTCTTAAAACCACAGGCAAGAAAGGAGAAGGGGAGTCAAGCTAGAAAGAATTCCCTCAGGAAAAGCCCCTGTTTCGGGGTGTAGACAAGAGCTGCTGCCTGTAGCGCTGAGAGAGGAGTTCCTGACAGCTGCTGGTTGCTGCCTCAAGGAAAGCATTTAAACCAAGGAAAGCTGGTAACACCATGAAAAGGAGATAAAGCGAGGAAGCCTGAGGTCCAACCCAGCACTGATCCTGCCAGCATTTCTTTTGTCTCTCTGCCTCACAGTCTACCTCGGACACAGATATTGGTTAGTTCTCTCATTATGTCACCTTCTTGCCCAAAATCTCTCCGTGATTCCTACTGCCTTCAAAACCAAGTCCAAATCCCTAAATCCAGTTCTCAAGAACTAGCACCAGCAAGCCCTTCCCTGCATACTCTGTGCCAGATATCTTCTGTCTGCATTTTCAGATCCACATTCTGCCTGAATGAGACTTCATCCAGTTCCCAAGGATGGTGGCTTCCTGGTTGGGCTTGGCCAATAGAAAGAGGGAGCAGAGCCAGGCGAGAGGTCCGAGGAATATAGAAGAGAGAAGGTATTCATTGCCCTGGCTCCAGCCTTCCCTACTGGGTTCCTTTAAGCTAGCCATGTCCCTCACCTCAAGGGCACTGCTCTCTGGGAGGTGGCTTCCTCTACACTGTGCTTATTGGTTCTAGTGACCATTCTTTCCCCTCAATTCTAGAGTTCCGAGGATAATATTCCCTCCTCTCCCTCTCCAGCACTGCTCCAGGTTACTGCACTATTACTTGTAAATAAATCATCCACCTCTTATCTATTTAGAGTATTCCATCTCTTTCCTGTTGGAACCCTGACTGAAACTCTTTCTCTTCTCCAACCTCCTTATAAATAAGAAGCTGAGCCTCCGGAGGTAAAATTGTTACGTTTCTTGACTTAAATCTAATAAGTAATAGAAACAGGACTTTAACCAAAGCAGTGTAGATCTAGAACCTTCTCTCGTGGCCCCTGAGCTGTATACTCACCAACACGCGAGGCTAGAATTGCATTGTCGCTTTTCTCCCATCTCGATCCTACCTATCCCATGAGGTAAGAGTCAAGCTGTCCCTCCCCCATGACATTTTTCTTATCCCTCCAGCTTCATTATAAGCTCAAGTTCCATTAAACAGAGGGTCTATGTCACCCCCTTGCATACATACCACATACTGCTTCGCCATATCCTTTCAAGATTCTTGTGCATATTCTTATTTATCCAGCGGGTGGAAAACCTCTAGGAGGACAGAAATTGTGAATTCCAGGTAATTCTCATTGTCCACAGTAAATACAGTAGCCTGTATTAGTTAGTTGAATAATGAATGAGAAGGGATTTCCATGGTCATTTATATCAGCTATCAAAATGAATAATTACCCAATCATGGGTTCTTCTTAAAATTAAATTATTTTTTAAATTGTGCAGTAGAAGAGAAAGGTGACAAACTCTAAATAAGTAACAGTCACTTGGAAGCCACTATAACATTTCCTTTACCAAAAAAGCTTGCTCAAGATTCCTGTAAAAGTCTCATAGTGTATTAAGTGCCACTAAAAAGCCATTATAACTTGGTGGCTACGAGAGAAGTTTCTGGGGCTAGACTGCTGGGGTTCAAATCCTGGTTCTACTATTTGTTAGCTGTAAGTCTTAAGAAACTTAGTGATTTAACCTCTCCACAGCTCAGTTTCTCATCTAAAAGATGGGGGGTAATAGTAGTACTTACCTATCTCGTGTTGACAGGATTAAATGAATTAATACACGTAAGCACCTGGAACAGGACCTGATACATTGTGTTCAACATGGGTCAGTTATTATTGCCGAATATGCAATAATCACGCGATTGTTGTCAGGACTCTTCCTAAGATTTCCTAATACCTGGAAGTTTTCAGGAAAGGCGAAGTAATACTCTCTAGTGTTTATTTACAAAGACTCTACTTTAAGGAGTTAATACAGTCCACAGAATCACGTTCTAGTGAATAACATGCTGATGAAGTATTTTCATGTATAGTTGGAGGAATTTTGGAGGAATACAGGGAGGATAGTTTTAGTGTATCATACTATTTTATGACTAACGAAACTGAGGCATCAAAGACATAGGCGAGACTAATTAATTTATAAATGAATCTTTACTTGGCATCTATTAAGTACCCAGTTGTGTCTCAAAGTGATGGAGGCTACAACTAAACTGTACACCACGTGTCTAAGGTGACCCAATACAGCAACATAGAACCCAAGATTCTGACCCAATTTGCTGCCACACCACATAGCACCCAAAGACCAAGAAGCAGCTCTGCTTTTTGAGCAATAGCTATCAATCAAATCTCTTGAGAGGTAGATGGGAGGCTTTCCATCCAAAAACTATGACAGCATTGGGGACACTGCAGGTGCACTTAATAATTCATCTAACCCTCATTTTCTCTTCTGTTCTGTGCCTGCCTTTCAGCCAGTCACTCTTATGTGCTGAAATGCAGTGCAAGGAAAGAGAATTCTTTCCTTGATAGGCCTCTTTCTTCTTTATAATGCTACCTTTTTATTACCTTTATTAAGCATGGCATGCACAGAGGGCCTAAAAAAGAAAGAAAAAAACAATTTGAGGGTAGATTTTACAGCAGCTCTCCCTCCCTTGAGAACTGAGCTCATACACATAGTTTATTACCTTCTCATGCTCCTGAACACTGCTTAAAGCTATATAATATCTTCTGGTGGGTAAATGAGTAGCAGTTTTCTCTAGTCTGTCAATCAATTCCATTTCCCCCTTGAATAAAAGAAGTTAACATCTTACCCCCTCTGACAGTTGAGGAAAGTGAATTTCTTCTTGCTCTCTGTCAGGGACGTTAGGGAAGGAGGAGCAAGGAGAGAATGCGTCCTGGCAGTGCCCATGGTGCCTTGGGTGTGGGCCGCTGCTACAGGGAACAGTCTATACACATTCCCACAGTGGCAATAGCTAGACTTTGGCTGCTGAATAGAAAAATCACAGCAACTCCATATTTCGTCCTTATCCAGAGCTTGACCCAGGCAAAAATGGTGGTATTTAATTGGAGTGTTTAAGACAGAACCCAGAATGCAATGGGTTGAAGAGCGAAAGGAGAGTGAAGGAGCAAAGAAAGAAAACGGAGACATATCAAGGATAAAAAAAAACCTATCTCCTTTTCCGGGAAAAGCCACCCCATTCCATGCTGAGGAAACATTTGGTCACCTTTAATTTTTATCAAGAAAGGCTTATTAAGCCACTACTCTGTAAAGTATTTGATTAGACTCTTCAGAGAAGAGATGCAAAGACGAAAAAGAGTGCTTGCCCTCTCTCCATGGCGACATCTGGGCTTTATCTCCTTTAGTTCCTTGCTCAGATCTCACCTCATCGATGAGGTCCACGCTGACCACCTTTTTAACACTGCAACCGCCCCCACCCCGACACTCCTGGTACCGGCCTGTCCAACTTGAGGCTTTTCTTCCATGGCACATATCTTTTGATACACCTTGTATTTACGTGCTTTATTATGCTTATAACTGTTGTCAGTTTCCACATGCAACCTAACCCATGACAGGAATCTTTGCAAATTTTATTCCCTGATGTACTTCAAGTGCTTTGAACAGTGCCTGGCACATAGTAAACATTCAATAAATAGTTATTGAGTGAAAAAGGTATTGTTTCTCCCAGAGCCCAAATACATTCTTTACTAGCTCCCAAAGAATCTTCTGGAATCACTGAGAACTTAGAAAAATGGTGCCTTCTCCAACAAACTCCCCCAGGAGTGAAGGCAATGTAAGGGTTTTGGTGAATGAGTAGATGCATCCTTACAGCTCGCTGATCTCACTGTGCAACCGATCTTTCGCAAAACACTATCCATGGTTTTCCTTCACAGATTACCTCTCAATCACTGTGAAGCTGGGTTGTTCATCAACTTGGTTCAGATATTTCACTGAGACTGAGAGAATCGTTTTTCTTTTTTTGTGTAAGTACACTCATGGTATGATGCAGAGGATTCATGTATTTAGGAAACATGTTAAGGAAGTTTCATCAATTCTGTTACATGCCTATGGGCATATATTTCAAAGGTATGTAATAACCTTCAACCTATTACACAGTTTAATCATTAACAGATCCCTAGTCTGGCCCTGCATGCCATAAATATCCGCTCCTCCTCCAGGCCCACCAACTGGGTTCCGAACAAGAGCTAGCTCCCACAACAGCCCAAACACTCTCATAGACTAGCACAGACTCCAAATGGCTCCTACCCAACAGTCCTCCCACAGGCAACTCTCTCAACTGGCACAACTCAGGCCGATGACAAGTTCTAGAACATTCATCCAGAAACTGTGGCAGGTAGACAGATATTCATGTTTTATGATAAATAATCTGAAGTTCCTGGATATGAAAAGGCTCACTGAGGTCACAAAATTGGTTAATGGCAGTGAGATCAGATCATATTTCCTGTATTGCTAGATTTCACAAGTGACCCCACAACTTGATGCTGCACCAGTCTTTGATTTTCAATTCTTCTTCTCCCCGAACTCCTCTTACATTTGTTCTGGGATTACTCCTAAAATGATCATCTCCATGGGAAATAGCAGCCCTGTTGGCTGATGCCCCTTATTCCCTACTCTAACTTCTCAAAAAAATGAAACTCTATAATCTCTATATCTAACTTACTAGGGAAAAAAAAAAAAAACTATACAATTCTCTTGCTAATATGATCTGCCATGCGTAGGTCCTGAAACCGTAAAGACACACCTGCTCTGCAGACGTGCCTTGCTATTTCCAACAGAGAAAGGGTACCATGAGAACTAAAAAACACTAATTCTCTGCATTGAAGAAGCCTCATTAAAGGCCAAGAATATCTTGGCCCAGCAGGGATAACATTACCCCTTGGGCTTGACCTAGCTGTTGGAACTATGAAATTTTACACAGCATCTGCTAAAGCCAACAAAAATCCCTTTCTCTCACTATTTCACTTCTGCTTTCTCTTTTCTTACATATGTTCCGGTTAGCTTTGGCCATGAATAAACCATTCCAAACTTGTAGGCTTAAAACAATAGCCACTGAGGTCATGATTCTGCAGATCAACATTTCGAACTGGTTCTGCCTGGCAGCACTTCTGGGACAGGCTCAGCTGATCTCGCCTGGGAACACTTGTGTGTCTGAAGTCGGCAACTCATCTTCTAAGTATTGGGCTTACTGCAAGCAGGGGCACTGGTAACTGAGCCACATGCCTCTTATTATGCTGCAGAATAACCATGTCTTGCTCACTTGAGAGTTCAGGGTTTTAAGAGCAGGAGGGCTTCATTGCGCAAGCATTTTTCAAGTCTGTGAGTATTTCATGTTACTGTCCAATGACCAAAGCAAGTCACAAGAGTTGAGAAAGATTTATTTTTTGAAAGAAGCTACAAAATCACATTGTAAGGACATGCATACAGAGAGGGAAAGAAATTGTGCAGCTATTTTTTGCAATTTTTCATTAAGCTATGAACGGAGGAGGTTGTGAGATGTATAAGAGCTGATGAAAGGAGAAGACTGGGGATTTAGTGATAACTAAATTATCAAGTCACATCTGATCTCCTCAAGAGACTATTGGTTTAAGACACCTTACGAATTCATTCATTTATTCAACAAATATTTATTGAGCATCTACTGTGTGCCAATCCCTATTCTAGGAACTGGTGATAGAAACAGACAATGTCTCTTCTCTTACTAAGATTACGATCTTGGGTGGTAAGGAGAGACAGATGGACAATAAATAAATAAATGTATAATAGATCTGACTGTAAGTGCTATAAAGAAAAATGAAAAAAATGACTAAAAGTGTAAGGTGTTATTTTATTTAAGATAATCGGGGATGGTCTCACTGACAATATCTTGAACGAATACTTGAAGAAAGTGAGGGAACAATCCATATGGATAGCTGGAAAGCATTCCAGGCAGAGGAAAGAGTAAACGGGAATCCCGAAGGCAGGATCATCTCTGCTTCTTTGAGTAACAGCAAAGAGGCTAATATAGCTGGTGTGAAGAGGGTGAGAGGAGAGAGAGATAGGATACGAGAGAAGTGTTAGTGAGCCAAATTATATTGGGAAGGGTAAGCCATGATAAGAAGTTTGATTTTATTCTGAGTGAGAAGGGAGTCCTTGGCCAACTGAGAACAGAAATGTGGTATGACCTGACTGAAGTTCTAAGAGGATCGCTCTGTTTGCTTTGTGCAAATTACACTCTGGTAGGAAATCAGCTGCAAGGCTGTAGTTTGGGTCACACTGGGTTCCTAGGCTCCACAGATCACAGCTAATAAATAAATCTCTCAGTTCTATTTATGATCCCCTTTGTTAGATTACACTCGAATTTGGCCAGAAGAGAGAAATCCTTCAAGACCTTACTCACAAAAGGAGACATGAGCTTCTTGATGCCCACCTGTGGGACTCAGGGATGCGGAAAGGGATGGGGAGGAGGAACAAAGCCACCTGAGAGTCCAGCTGTCCAGCCGCTTTAGAATCCATCTCTGTCTCCTTCCTTCACTGAGTGGATCACGTGAAGGATGGTGGCTTATGAACTGGTGAGAGGAAATGAATAGGATTAAGAAAGAGTAACCACTATGTGAACAAATACCAAAGCAAGACAGATGGCTCAACATCATTGACATTTATCACCGGGCAGAGCCCAGATCCAGTCTTTCAAGGAACAGGGCTCCGATGAATAAAACAAGAGTGGAGTATACCTTAGGAGAAGTGACCACAGGACCAGAGAAGGGAGTTGTTACTTGCGGCCTACTTTCTGTTCGGGAGCTGGATTTTACCAAAAGACATGTATAAGCGCACACACACACACACATACACACACACACACACACACACACACACAGTCTAATTCTTCAAAGTTCAAATCCTTCATCCTTCCATATCCATCTTCCCCACCTCGCAACATCTCATTGCTCTCAGAGCCCCTTTACCTAATGGTTAAAGTCAAGTGAAACTCAATGAGAAACTGAGGAATTTCCATTCTCTTGTCAATGGAGTCCAAGCTAACGGTTTTCTTGCTATCTTCTCAGACCCATCATTCTCTACAAGCCCAACTCTGCTTCTTTCTCCCCTCTATTGTCTCCCTTTCTAACAAAGGGGACTCGAAAGCCAATTGCAGTTTCCAAATATGTCACTAATAGGAGGAACAGTGATGGGTCATCAACATAAGACCCATCTTTTACATCCCACCCCTGTCCTAGGCAGCAGTGGAAAGTTCAGATTTCAAAAGGCAGAATTACTTTTGCAAGAAGCAGTCAAGAATATGGGCCTAGGAGTCAGAGTCTTACCATGAGCCCTGTCTGGACCACTTATTAACAGTAAACCTTAGACAAATGATTTAACCTCACCAAGCCTCCATGTTACATTCATGAAATAGTAATAATACTACTTATCCCATAGGGTTTTCATGTGGAGTAAATGAGAAATTATATATAAAGTGCTTTTGGCATAGTATCTGACACATTATAAGAAATGGGAGATAATATTATATTATCATCCATTTTATTTTATTAAGAAGGGTGGCTGGTATCCAGCTGCCTCCACACAGAATGCCAATAAACGAGTGTTTGCACAGCCTGGGAATACTAACTGGCAGGTACAAGCAGTACTCAGAATAGATTTGCTGGCATAGGGTTAGTGAGTAAAGCTTATCTTCTTCACTGTTATGTTCATTTAAAAATAATATAAAAGCACATTTGGTGATGTGGTGGTAAGTATGATCCCAATAACCAGAACCTTTCTCTGGCTGCCCTACAGACAGTCATGTACCCATAATGGGTTGGGATGGCAGGTGGCAGAGGGAGAGGTTTCACAAGCTTTCACAGCAGCACAGTGCAGTAACCAAGGCTTTCTCATCCACTTGTCTTCCCTTCTTCTCTGATTCTCTCCAGATGGGCAACAATGTGACTACTCATTAAAGCAAATGTCTCAAGATCTTTTGAAGAGATGGCTCCAAAATTATCCCCTAGGATTTACTTCTGATGGTCAAATTAGTGAGTTGGAAGCTTAAATGAAACAGCCGAAAGGCCCTGCAGGCAGAGAACTAGAGAAATAAAGAAGTCATAATACTGAGTTATGAGACATATGCCTTTCTGAGACCTCCTTGACAGAATCCAGGCTGTTAGGGAGAACCCTGTAGAAAGCCATCAGGTGGACGTGGTTCCATAGCGTAGCAGTTAGCACGTCTGCTTTACATGCAGAAGGTCCTTGGTTCGCTCCCCAGTGGAGCCATAGTTCATGATCTATGGCCATGCTACCCTGAACAAGCCCGATGTCTGATCTTGGAAGCTAAGCAGGGTCGGGCCTGGTTAGGACTTGGATGGGAGACCACCTAGGAAGACCAGGTGCTGTAGGCATAAATAATAATAATAATAATAATAATAATAATAATAATAATAATGCCATCAGGCTGCCTAACTCCCAGGCCCCACACTGCCCCCACGATACTGGGTGGCTGTGAGTCTCATATTCTCTCAACTTTAAAAATGAAAACATTTTCTGGGTCAATGTTTCTCAAGTAAGACACTTACTTCATAATCGCCTGGAGAACTTGATTGAAAATACAGAATATTGGGCCTACTAGAGACCATTGGAGTCCAAGCAGATAAATATCAGGAATTTGTATTTGTCATATTCCCTTTGAAGAGGAATTTTCACTCAGAAGGCTAATCAACTCTGTTCTGCTTCTATAGATATGCTTGCTGCATAGGCTGTATTGGAAATTAACTAAAGACTCAACTTCCCTTTTGTTTGTTCTGTCTAAGCAACAAATGTAACTACCCGTACCCCCTAGCAACTGCTGCACTTTGTAACTCTTTGTAACTGTCTGCAACCCATGGCAACTCCCAAGCTTTGTAACCATCTGAGGACAAATTAACCAATCAGTCCATGCCAAATAAGTTCTATATAAAGAATATTGCAACAGCTCTGGGCCCAGATCTTCAGAGCGCTAGCTCCTCTGGGACTGCGGGTGTAACAAACCTGAGTTCTCCAACTCTGCAAGTGCTGCTTGGTTTCTCACAGATTTGATTTTTGCAACTTTTCTGGGACACCTTCACAGTCAAGTTTGAGAACCACTACCCTACAAGAGATCTCTGAGACACACAATGGCTAGTTATGACTAACTTCCTCACTCAGAGGAAGGCTCTAACGAGATTTATTTCTTCTCTCAGGGCATTTGCAATCTGCAAGAGGTAGAGAGAATGGTGAGTATAACGATAAAATAGCTAACATCCAAGGTATCTTGGCAAGCTGCATCTCTTTCTGCCCTGCTGTTCCTTCCCAGCCAGGACCATCCTTGGTCACAAAAGCTGACTAACTCTTGCAGCCACTGTTACTACATAACTCCAGTTCAGCTCTTAATAAATGAAAACCACATTTGCACACACACAAACGCACACAAAGCAAAGGTTTATAGAGTAGTCATCTTGTATCTGTCTCTTACAGGTATTACTTTATTAATTATCAAATCAATCCTTGGAGGTAGGTACTACTTTGTCCCCATTTTAACCATGACAACACTGCAATACAAGGTTTAGTAATGCGCCCACAATCACCCAGCTAAGAAGTAGAGAAGAAAGGATTTGAACCCAGGTAATAAGATGCCAGCATAAGTGCTTTTATATTCCTATACATAACTGAATCTCCAAGGTAGAATTTCAGACATCAGTTTTAAGGGAGACTCTTAAAAAGGTCACAAATCTCTACACTCCATCAGTGAAATAAAGAAATTCGAAGGCACAGATCTCCACTATTTTTACAACCTTAAAAGTCAATTAAACTAAACAAAGTCTGGCAACCTCTTTGCCTAGGCCAATAGATCTTTATGCAAGGAGGGCAATCTGAAAAGTGCAGGAGCATTTTAGGTTGTCATGATGACAGGGAGCTAATAGCATGTAGAACCTGCAGCTGCTGAACGGTCTGCAGCATTCAAGGCAGGTCCACATAAAGGATATTTGCCTTCCCCGTACAATGAGGAGACCCATGGAGAAACTCCTATAGGCAATGGAGATATGGTGTCCAGTTAAAGAGTTCTAATAGTACTCCCCCAAGACAGGGAAGAACACTGAGCGGAGTCTCCTCAGGCCCTCTGTAACTCAATTTCAACAGTCTGACCATTCTTGTTGAGGGATTCTGTTTATGAAAACTTTGGCAATTTCAGACAAGGTGGTCTCTATCAGAAAAAAAATCATACTGGCATTTGGGTGTCATCCCATCACCTACCTGAATTATATTGACCGTGTTTTTGGCGATTATATAGAGAATTTAGATCAAAGCAAAGTTTATCTGCAGTTGTGTATGTGCACTGTCAATAACTGGAGCATAAAAGATTGCAACAGCATAAACAAAGACAGGATAAAAATATGCTCCTTCTATGAGTCTATACCAGTAATGGCTATATTAATCACCATTATCATTATAGTTACCCTCCTCGGCATCATCAGAATCAATTCAGCAACTGTTTCTCTTGGTGACGTCTCCTTATTACCACATGGTATTAATTGCATCCGAGTTGATTTTCTGCTCCTACTGCTTAACAGCTGTGTAGGAGTAAATATCCCTCAGTGAAACACCAGCTCAGGCTGCTAGGACTCAGGAAATCAATCCAGATGTTGAGCAGCAGGATCAGTGGGCAGCTGCAGAATAGAATACACCAATGTCTGTGCTAAACTTAGTGATTAGGGTCTGGTGCTGGGGATTCTGAGACTTCCTTTAGAATACAATGAGCCATCAAAGAGTTAACAGTTTGAGTTTTGCTTTCTGTTGATTTAATCTAGGTCAGAAACATTCATCCTAAGGAACTTTTGTCTGGCTCCTTCTTTAAAAAATATATACAGCCACCACCAAGAGAATAGCCACGCTGATTCCCTAAACATCTGATTAAAAACTATAACTATCCCAAATTTCTATTGTGGTTATTGGGGAACAAAGCTGTCTCAGCACTCTGATTTCTTTTAAGTACATTTCAGAGCACTTTAGTTTGTGATTCTGTAAATTAGAGCTCTCACACTTTTTTCCCTAGATAGACCCAGGCAATTACATTCCAAAGCAACATCTATTTCTGTCCCTCCCTTTAGTTTCCAACTGGCTGGCAAAAGCGCCAGAAGACCTGTTGATTTGTATCTCTTTTGTTGCTTTTTATCAGTTCCATTGCCTCTGGGCATCACAAACTGTGTTTATTTTACTTTATTGTGTTTTAAGGATCTAGCACTGAGTTAAAATGCAAGTCACTTACCTACATCTCTTAACTGCTTGTTTGTCCATGTTCTCTAGTGAGGTTACCTGGGGCGCCGTTTCTTCATCTATTAAAAATAGAAATAATAGCTGTTCTTCCCATGGCTTGCAAGGTGAGCAGCGGTGAGGTATAGAGGAGAGACCATGGGACCAAGAGCAGTGTGACAAGCTCTCCTAAGTCCTCTAGGAAAGTAAGTTACAACAGGGGAAAAGCTTCTAAGAAATCATCTGCAGGCAGGGGTCTCACAGCCTACCTTTGGCCTTACTATACTCCTTCTAAGAAGCTATCTTTAGTAAGGCCATAAAAATGGGCTCACAGAATTTTACATATGAATGCAGTTTGCTTCAATATTTACAATGAGAAGTTGCAATCAATCTAAATATCAACAGTATAAGATTAGTTAAGTAAATTACGTTATATCCATGCAATTAAATATAAGGTTTTCAAAAATTTTGTTATGCCATTGGAAAAATTTCAAACGAGGTTTCAAAAAAGATTTAAAATCATTCAAAAGTTTTTTTTCAAAAATTGGCATATCCGCATATATAGGTTCTTGGTTTGTATAACATGTACATGTATGTAAAATGAGGGGGAGAAGCAATTAAGAGAGAGATGTAACAAAAATATTACTAATTGTTGATCACTGGGTGGGCTCTGGTGTCGCATATTCTTTCTTCATGTTTCGAATTTTCTAAAATTTCTTATATTTGTCGCTTTTATCATCAAGAAAAATGAATATTATTTTAAAGCTAATTTGTGTGTGAAACTATTAAAATTATATTTTCAAATGGTTTTAAGATGTGGGAAAATTCCTATACAAAAAAAATCAAGATAAATTCTTATTTCACTTAGAAATATGCATTTAAGTTTCCTCCATGTCTTCATGGAGGATAAATGATTAGGATTGCAACTCTGTCCAAAGCTATAGGTGAAAAATAAAGTAAGTACATTAAAATATTAATACTGTTTATTTCTGAATGACAGGATGGGGATGATCTTAACTTTTTTCTCAAGTTTTTCTGAATTAGAACACAACAAACAACACAAATTTTTTTTGAGAGTAAAAGAAATAGAAGTGCTGATATTGGTACTTGGGCATGAATGGGCATTAAATTATCAATTTTTAAAAATTTAATATTTAAAATAATAAAAATAGTTTGTAAAATCTTTTATGTATCCAGTTATATGAATTCACTCCTCAAAGATATAATACATATATTCTAATACATAAAGTGGGGAGGGACTTTCCTAATTCTGAACCTAGCATAATGTGGCCAAGCAAGATATCTCTAGAGCTCCAGAAGATAACTGCACCAACCATTGTTCAACACCCATCCTGCCATCCAGCCTAGACTTGGAGACACCATTCCCATCTGTGCCAGTGAAGCTGTAGGCTGCTATTCCTCTCAACGTGAAGACTGAGAGAGACCGATTGAAGATGACACGTAAGAAGTGGAGTGTTCAGAAGTTTCATATCGAGATCCAGCATCAGCTATTTGAAAGCCCGTTTCTAGTAGCCTCTTAATATTTCCGCATGCTCATGGTGTGGAAAATGAAGCTGTGATTAATTAAACATATGGTTCAGAATGAGACAAACATCACTTCCTGGTTTTGAGGAATGTTGCAGAATGGAACCGTCACTTTAAAGAATACATTAAAAAAATAATAATTGAGTCCTGAGGACATACGTTATTTCCCATACACTGTAAAATGTACTAGTTCTTCCAACCCATAATGTATGATATATATACATGCATTTGTACCTAAATTGCACATTTAGACAAATGGGTATAACATTAATCTCTGTCAAATGTGTATATTTTTTTTGAAAGGAGAAGGGAATAACAAATTCTACTAAAATTATTAAATTGAATTTTAACTTTAATAAGCATTTTTGTATCCAAAATGTGTTTATTTGCATGGTTCCTCAGTCATCTTGATTCGGGGTTCTTCTAGTGCTGCTTCCAACACAGTTCTGTCAGCCTTGCTTTTCCTCCTGTAGGCTGACAGAGGGCAGTGGAGCAGCCAACATACAGAACTACCCTTAGTGCACGGCTAAAGACGGTGGTGATTTTACAGCATCCTAGAGCTCCAGAAGATAGCTGCACCGACACATTTCACATCCATGAAGTAGGAGTTGGGGCTCTGCACCAGGAGCTTCTTCCTGTGTTTCCTCTCCTTTTCTGGAGACAGATGAAGGAGGTCCTTAGCGAGAGGCATGTTCTCGTGGGGAGATCGTACTGCCAGAAAGGTTAATAAGCATTTATTTTTGAGGGTCCCCCCTCCCCACTCCCCGTACAGAGATGCCAGGAATTGAAAAAAGAAAAAGTCTTTGGCTTTTTTCACCGTTGTCCTGCCTGTAACAAAGGACTTGTGCTCTCTCATTTCCTGTCTCCTAACCCCAGCTCGGCCTTTGCCTGGCTCTTGTGTTCTTCAGGCTCTGTCTTCTGAGCACGAAGAGGACTGATCACTCCATATGTGACTGGAGATCCTGTCTACCCAAAGCATATGTGTTTAATCAACTTTAATACCCCTGCAGTCCGGAAGAAGTGAAATGCTCAGGACTGGGAATAATTATCATTTCCATGACATTATCAAGGTTTTCTGCTGTGCTGGAGGGGCGGGGCTCACCCCATCACTCCACTAACGCTGGCTGGCAGCTTAGGGAAGAGCAGTCAGCGACCGTTCAGCCCATAATGCACACATAGCAGACCTCTTCCTTCTCATGCTCACAGTTGTCTTCCCTCAATTTTCTCTGTCACCTTGGAGTCACAGAGGGTACTGTGATTACTGAGTGAAGTGGCTGATCTTTCTCATTTTCCACAATGTGTCCTTGATATTACTCTTCATTAAGAAGGGAAATCAAAATCTGTGGCATTTTCAAGCCAGTGAAATATTAGTGGGCTCCTAGGCAGTCCAAATAAGGAAGTTCCAGGGAGCGTCAGGAATCCCATCAGATAGGCCAGCCCCTGCAGAGCCATGCTGGAATCCCCAGCTCCACACCACCTCTCAGACCAGGAGTCCTGGGGATCCTGGCTCCCACACAGTTATCTCTAAGGGAAACATTTGGGATTGTGGAGAGCACCGAAGGAGGCACAGAGGACCTAGTTCTTTGCTGATCTCTCTTACTAACCATGCAAACAGTGTGAGCTAATTTACTTCTCTGAATTTTGATCTTCTTTTTTTTAAAGTGAGAAGGAAAATATTTCTTTTTCGTACTCTTGGCACTGTTATAAAGATCGAAGGAGATAATACTTGCGAGGGCTCTTTTTACACCATGAAGCACAAGGCTAATAACTAAGAAGTGGCTTAAAGGAATATTAAAGTTGCCCTCTAAAAAACAGATATAGATATAGATGTAGATATATAGACTATAGATCTAGATACAGGTGTTATAGATATAAATGAAGATAGAGATAGAGATAGATAAATATAGATATCACTAATCTTGGCAGGGTGGGAGGAAAGGCACTCTTTCTTACACTGCAGGAATAAAGATGAACAGGTAAAAATTTTACAATTTATTAATATACATCAAAAAGCATTGAAAACGTGCATACCCTTGGACCTAAAAATTCTACTGTATTGCTCTGAAATTTCAGTCATAGCACGTCAGAGTGACATGTGGATTTGTAGCATATGTAGGAATTAATTTGGCTAAAGCCTTTCTCTGTTCTTCAAACTTAGAAATATTACCCAACACAGTACTTGTTAGAGTAATTCTAGTGCTGGGAATGTTGTCAAAGACATTTGCATCCCAGTAACTTCACATAGAAATAAAATACATTACATAATTTTAAAAATTATTTATGACTTTTCATTCACTCGTGAGCAATAAAACGATCATATGTAAATGTGTGCACATATGTATACAAAAGAGTTCAGAAATACAATAGCAAGAGATTAGAGGTAAGAAGTGGGAGGTAGAATGAAGGATTTTTTTTAATTTGAAGAGCTGTAGTTTTGAATTAGTTTTACAGTGAATACATTTGCTTTTGCATATTAAAAAATCACTTTTACTTTAGAACACAACATAAATCAATATGTGATTAATAATTCATATAACACTAATAATAATTGCCATAAGAATGCAGAAAAGGAAAAGCAGCAAGAGTATCAGTTGGAAGAGTGGGTGTGATTTAGTAGTGACAGAGAAAGGGAATTCTAGTCCAAAGGAATAGTAGGAGTTCAAACTCAGAGTTAAAAAAGAGAATACCATGTACATGATACAAAAGAAGAAAAATCCTGGTAAGAAAGTTATGGATAATAACATCTGATAGGAAGGATATAGGCTGAATAGAAAACATTAAATTTTATTCTCTCAGCAGTGGAGGCCATTGGCTATTCTTGATCCTGAATGTTCAATTTTGAAATATATATTTCAAATATATATATTACAAATATATTTATATGTTTATATTTATATATTTAAGATATAGGCAAATCTATTTGGATGTTAAAGTAAGATTCTGAGCATCCAAACCTGGAGACTTCTAATGTAACTGATTCCTGCCCAACCACTTCGTCTCTATTACAAGAGCGCTCCTCTCTTCCTCAGCATCACCGTCATAGATGCAGTTTCCTCCCCTTTAGCTCTAAACTTCCACAGAGAGGCAGCACCTCTGGAGAAAGCCGTATTACTTTAAGCATCAGTGAAACAAGGAAAAACGGTTCCCACAAAATCTCAGTTCTTCAATATAGAAAACAACTGCCATGATCATTGGCTCTTTACGGGTGGAGAAAGAAAAGCAATACAAGGTTCCAGGAGGCTTTGAGGAAGTCACCAGCTTAAAATTTGAAAATGGGTAGCCCACCCCTGAGGCACTTCACAATTTCTGTTGGATCCCCCTCCAAAATTCCAGAGTTGTCCCACAAGTCTGCTTTCAAGTACAATAATTACACAGGTAAAAAGGTAAATAAAGGCTATTTGTCCTAGACCGGTATTCATTACTGCCATGTTTTAAACAAATATTTTACTTGTCATCTTTTGAATAAATATATTTGAACAAATATACTTCCAAATGAAACGAGAAAGCCTTTTCAGAATATGTACATTTCACGTTATGTCATGCCATGAAGAAATGACAGTTTAAGGTAAAGATCACAAACTGACCTGCTGAAGGCTGGCTGTAGTCTTCGAACATGCTTTGTTTGATAATCGCAGGCTTTTTAAAAATTGTGCTAACATCTTAAAATTCCACATAAAAATCCAGACTTCTGGTGTCTCTTGAAAAGTCAGGAGACCTGGGATCCCTGTGTTCACTTCTGAAGGCCACAGTCATCTGAGCTGAACAGACTTTTTCTCCATTAGATGTGGCATGTGCTCTCCAATCTGCCACCTTCCTTGCACCGCCACATGGCCTTGTTCTAGACCTGTTAACTTCTTGGTCTCTAAGGCATCTAATTCTGCCTTGTGTGCTAAGCAATGGCATGTCTGTAGAAATGAATACACAAGAAGATTGGGAACATACTCTGAGAGAACAAAACAATATGAATGTGTCGAGACTACAGGAAGTATTAGAGCAAAAAAGAAACTAAGGTCATTGAAAAGACAGCAGGAACTAATGGTCACGAGACCAGTAGCTGAAAGATCTGGGTTGTTAGCTCAGCTTTGCTGCTCAGCTGAGAGACGCCACCACATCACTGAATGTCTCTGTGCTACTGGGTCCTCATCTGTGACCTACAGGAAGCAAACGGATGCCTTAGCATCTTGTAGATCTAAGACTATGTTTGGCAAACTATGGGCCTCAGGTCAAATCCAGCCAGATGTCTATCTCTGAACAGCTCACTAGATAACAATGGTGCTTATGTTTTTCAATGGTTGGGAAAAAGTCAAATGAAAAATAGTATTTTGTGGTACAGAAAAAGTATATAAAATCTTTATATGAGCAGCCATAAATAAAGTCGCACTGGAACACTGCCATGCTGATTCATTAACATATGGTCTGTGACTGCTTTCACGATACAACAGCAGAGCTGAAGAGTTGCAACAGAGACTATGGCCCACGAAGCCTCAAATATTTACTACTTGGCTCTTTATAGAAAAAGTTTGCTGACCCTGATCTAAGACATCATTCTAAGCTGCTCCATTAAAATATGAAACACTTCCAGAGAATTCTTTTGTATTTATATAAAGTATTCTTTCTAAAAGAATTTGAAGGTTCCAGGTGATTATGTCAGTAGCAGGTGTTTTAAGTATAACCAAGGGCCTGTTTACATAGGCCTTTTTTCCATGGAAATAATAATAACAGTGGCTATACTTTATTGAACCACACTATATTCTAGGCATTTCATGGGTGTTATTGCATTAAAAGTCTCTGCCATCCCTTCAGGTAGGTTTCATCATCCCCCTTTTTAAGGTGTGCTAACCAAAGCTCAGGAAATAATATTCCCAAGTTTGACAGCTAATAAATGACCAAGTGAAAATTCAAACCTCAGCCTGTCTACCAAACCCAGTTTATTATAAACATGTTCATTATAAATGCATTTATGAATTGAATGCCTATCCCCAGGGATGCAAGGCCTAGAGACAAACTGGTACTTAATGCCATACTCTGCTGCACCTAAAATTTCTTTTTCATCAACCCTATCCCATCCCTAATTCTAAAATCCTACACATAGTAGATTCCCCTGACTTGCTTTCCCCTTAAACCTCATCTTACTCCATCAGCGACATTGCTGTGGGAGCTGAGGATACCTAATGTTCCTCAACTTGATGATGGGATGCTGAGTCCTCATGAAAATAAAACCCCATCAACCACTGATGTGCTGTTCCAGTGGAGGGCTCATCCATGCTGTATTAATACGACCTTTGAAGCCAACCTTTTCACTGCATGCTTGCCGTTCTTGATGGCTGTTCATTGCCCTTAATACTCCCACTTTCATACTATAAGTTTTTTTTTTTCACTGTTTCAGTTAAAGCAAATGCTCTAGAACAGAGAGAAACCCTTCGAGCAGCACATTTGCAAGCAGTAGATTAGTCCTAAATGAAAGAAAAGGGGAAGCAGAAAAAAGAGAGTTGAGTTAGAGCAGTGGTGAAGAGGGAGCTGACAAGAGTAAAAAGATGAGAAATGGAATAGTGAGACAGAAAGATGGATAGAAGAAAGAAAGGAAAAATAGATGGCTAGTGGAAGAGACATAAAGAAGAGAGCTCTGAGAGAACAAAGAGGAATAAAAGATACAGTTTTCCCCAGAAGAGAAGGAAAATATCCAAACACT
>NW_006439192.1:7721546-7741816 GCF_000325575.1 Pteropus alecto
TGAAGCCAAATAATGTCTGAGATTTGGGATTCACTAGTAAACGAGCTCTGATTCCCTAATCCCAGCACCGGATGTTTGGGGGTGTTGGGATTCGGAGTTAATTAATTCAGCCACCTGTAACATTCCTTCAGATGTTGCTACCTTTCATCTTAGTGCAAAGTTATTTGCAGATGCTGAGCAACTGCTTTCCCACCCCCTTACTTCCACAGCTTTGAAGAGCTGTGTCTCAATCTTCCTAGGCAAGCTTGTTAGCCCCATGCTCCTTTATTTCCAAGCTTAGATTTTGAACTTGGGGCAGGGAACCCAGAGAGAATTTATAGTTTTCTATACTCTTTAAATTTGTTTCTTTGTGACCTCTTTATTGTGCTGGCTGTATGCCCATCTTGCTATGGAAAACAGAAAGAAAAACCTATATTAGGTAAAGAGTCCGATTTTAGTTTCTCAGACGTAAGTGCTCAATACTTCGTGGGATAAAAAAGATTCAAAATAACTTCACAAAGAGAATTTGAGGTCAGCCTAATGGCATTCCCCCAGCTTGCCATCGCACAGACTTAGAAGCCTGCAATTCAAGAAACTGACCTTGTTAGGTGTTTCCTCAGATTTTTGCTGTCATATTCAAGTAGAGTGTTTATAGGTACTCACCCTGCAAACTGTGATGATAGTCATTAGGGATTTTTAAAATACTAAACTCCTTACCTCCCAGTATTAACTGAAAGTTTTAATAGGTGTAATATATAGGGAGGTTTGTTTGAAGAACATCAGTTAAAATCATTCCTCAGAATATTTGCTTAGTAAGTGCTAGCACCTGCTCTGCCCAGGCTACCACATGGGGTCTTAGTGAGCCAGGTAAGATATTCAAGTGCTCTACCATTTTAATCCCATTAGTAGTCCCCCGCAAACCTTTTATTTTATATGTCCCCTACTTATTTTATAGTTAGGAGAACTGAGACTAAAACAAAATGTGGAAGAATTGGAATTAAAACTCATGTTCCCTGACTTCAAGCCCACTGTTCTTCTCACTATATCACACTCCTCCCACCTTTAGAAGTAAAATAATTTCTTCTAAGAACACAGATGCCTCTAGTTTCTAATGTGTTTGTCTGACCAACAAACAGCTTAAGAATCTCAATAGATCTCCTCCCAACTTTGAAAAACAAGGCTGTAGTGTAAACAATGTGATCAAACAGAATTTGTAAAATCCCATTAGAAGTCGAAGGACATTAAAAATGGTGGCTGCTAATAAGCTTGCTGGGATTGTTATCTGCATTTCAAAGGATCACTTGCGAGAAGGAAAAAAGCTGGTCTAGCACAATTATCTTGTAGAGTAGTTAAAATTTTTAACTACTCCAGTATGTTGATGGTGAGATTTAATCTTAGTGTAAGGATACCTTTATCAACCACTGGGATTTATCAGGCACACAAAGCAATTTAGACACGCGTGTTTCCTGCCTTTAAGGATCTTTCTAAAATGGAATTCCTCTCCATGGATACTCATTTGTATTGGAGAAATTTCTTGCTAAGAAAACAAAGTGTCTTTGAAAATCCCAAGTTGTTATCAACTTGTCACACTGGAAAGATAATACAATATCAGTTGAATATTCCCTCTCCAGTCAAAAGTTAATGAGATAATGAGCTCAGTTTAATTTCCTGGTAAGGACACCATTTTCAAATCCCAAGGCCCCCTGACAATTCTAGCATTTCTCACCATCTTCATTGCTGGTGCCTTCATTTTCGGTGCCCTTCATTTTCAAAGAAAATTAAAAAGTGCAAGTTCTAGTTTTAGCACGACTTTTCCCTAATTTAAATTTTATCTTAGCTGATATTTTATTCATATCTGGTCACCGTACATATATATGTGTGTGGACAAGACATTTTGCTAGGAACTGCGAATGCATAACTGAATAATATTCTTAGGGCAATCAGCCTAGTATAGAAAACTGACTGAACTATCTAAAGCATTCTGTGCTGGGAAAGGGGTGTAGTGTTGTGGGAATGCCATGGAGGGGGCATTTAATCCTGCTTGGAGGAATCAGAAAAGGCTTCTTAGCAGAGATATACTGGAGCTGAGCCTTCGAGAATGAATAAGAATACCCAAGGTGAAGGAAGGAAGATACAACTGCTCCCTAAACCCTTTAAATGTATCAGGAACTTGGCATGTATGGCAGGAAAGTGGAAGTGGATGAATATATGGTGACCTGATGAGAAGCTTGAATCTTACATAAAGACCTTGACTTTATCTATGGTCCAAAACGGTGACCATGGAGTTTTCAGCAAGGGAGTGACAGTTTCAAATTTGTATTTGAGAGAAAAAAAAAAAGTGGCAATAGTGGTTAGAGGAAAAAAAATTAAAAATAGAAGTGAAGTCAGAGAAACATGGCAAGGGAAATTCAAAGACAGAATAAGAGACGGGGAGAACCTAAACCAGAATATTGGGGTTGGAAAGAAGGGAAGGGGTTATATTAGTCACTTTCCTTCTACCCAGTAGGGCAAGCTCAGCTCCTTAAGCTCTTCTGTTCTCTAGTCTTCTGCCCTTTAAACTCTAAACAGTTTCCCAACTCTCACACACACTTCGGCTGAGAGATAAAAACAAGGATTCCTGCATTCATTTGAATTTCTTTTTATTTTTGAAAATGAAGACTGGCAGATAATAATATCTCATCAGCTGAATCCCCAAAACACCAGCTGGTGGCCTCCTCAGGGTGACCTGGAACAAGCAACAGAGAGCGTGGATGACTGTGTTTGCTGCTGATTAAGTCTAACTCCAGGTTCTGTAGGCTGCAACAGCCAGCTGGAATGCTGTTACCTACCAGCAGATACCTCATGTCTATCTTCATTTGTACTGAAAAGCAGAAGCTCTCACCTTTCATCAGAATAATGAGCAAAGACGCCCACAATAATGAAATCCGCAAGTCTCTTTGTGGTAGCATCTCCTCCTAATCATTCCGTCTGTATCTGTTATTCATTCTGTCTCTCTGTCATGTCAGAAAGGGCTCAGTGGAATGAATACCCTTCCTCCTGTGGATTTCTCCCAAATCGGGGTTTGAATTAATTTTCTGTGTTTAGCTCAGCGAAGTCTTCAGGATATTTTAGAGCAAGGGTCTCCAAGCAATGTAAGTGGCATAGCTCAGTCTTGCTTAACCATCTTCCCTGGTTTCTGGGGGATTTCTCTGGAGAGGTGAGCACAGCCTGATTTGGGAACCACTACTCTGCCCTCTTGCATACTAAGCTCTTAACATTTTTTTTCACCACAGCTTTACTGAGATATAATTCACATACCATAAAATTGACCTTTAAACATGTACAATTCAGTTGTCTTTAGTATATTCACAGAATCATGCAACCATCATCACTATCTAATTTTAGAATATTTTTATCATCCCCCAAAAAAGAAAGTCCATATTCATTAGCAGTTACTCCTCATTCCCCGCTCCTTTCAGCCCCTGGCAACCACTAATCTGCTTTCTATCTCTTTGGTCTTACCCATTCTGAACATTTTCTATAAATGGAATCACAAAATATGTGGCTTTTTGTGTTAGGCTTCTTTCACTTAACATAATGTTTCCACGGTTCACCCACATTATAGCACATACCAGTATTTCATTCCTTGTTATTGCCAAATAATATTCCATTTCATGGATATTATTAATTCATTCATTTGATGGACATTTGGGTTGTTTCCACTGGGGGCTGTTATAAATAATGGTGCTACAAACAGTTGTGTAAAAGTTTTTGTATGGACATATGTTTTTATTTCTTTTGGTTATGTACCTAGGAATAGAATTGCTGGGTCATATGGCAACTCTATATTTAACATCTTGAGGAACTGCCAAACTGTTTTCCAAAGTGACTGCACCATTTTACATTTTCACCAGCAATGTGTGAAGATTCCAATTTCTGTACATCCTCACCAACACTTGTTATTATTTGTCATCTACATTATAGCAATTCTACTGGATGTGAAGTGGTATCTCATAAGGCTGATTTACATTTCCCTAGTGACTAATGATATTGAGCATCTTTTTAAGTGCTTATTGGACCTTTGTATATTTTGGAGAAATCTCTATTCAAATCCTTTACTCATTTTTTTAAATTAGGTTATTTGTTTTTTATTGTTGAGTGGTAATAATTCTTCATATATTCTAGATACAAATTCCCTATCAAATATATGATTTGCAAATATTTTCTCCAATTCCGTGGGCTGATGGTTTGATTTCCTGATATTATTTGCAGCAAAAAGCTTTTAATTTTGATGAAGTTCTATCTATTTATTGTTTCTTTTGTTACTTGTGCTGTTGGTATCATGTCTAAGAAACCATTGCTGAATCCAAGGTCACAATAATTTATTCCTATATTTTCTTATAAGAGTTGTATAGCTTTAGATTCATTTTGAGCTACTTTTTGCATATGGTTGTGAGGTAGAAGCCAGGACCTTTACCCTTAACTATTAATACATAAACTCTCTTCCTTTCTCCTACCCCCATGGCACCAATACACATTTATATTCTATCTATCATCTATCATCTATCTATTTCTATCTCCATCTCTATCTCTAGCTTTATCACCCCCACCCCACCTCCCTTGAAGGTAGTAGCATTCTTCAATTGAAATACAAGCTCCAATTCTTAAAATTTGAGCAAATTGCTAGGGCATTCTGGGCCTCAGTTTCCTCGTCTATAAAAAAAGAATAAACTTAAAATTCTATGTATCACAGAATTGCCAGAAGATTAAATGCAAAGGCCCTTTCTATTTTCTATCAAAAATTTTATCGTAGTTCTTCCTCACAGAAACTTTCAGGGACTATTATTCTAAACCAGCGGTTATCAAACTTGACAATACATCACAATCAGTGGGCAAGCTTGTTACAATACAGATTGCAGATATTAACCCAGAGTGTGTGTGTGTGTGTGTTTCAGAAGATTTGGGGTGAGGCTTAATAATTTTCATTTGTAACAAGTTTCTTAGTGATACTGATGCTGCTGGTCCAGAGCCCATACTTTGAAAATCATTGAAAATATGAAATGGGTGTGTGTAGTAGAGAGAGTACCACTTGAGAGCAGGTAGGAGACTAGCAAAAGCCCAAGACTATATGGAATTTTCTTTGATAAACCACAAGGCCAGTGGGAATATTAATAAATATCACTTTGTAAATTTGAATTATATGTTTTATATCTTTACTGATGGAAAACACCAGGAACTGAACTAAGAAAATCATATTTCACAAATCCCTAGATAATACATGTAGCTTAATGAACCTTTATCTTGTTTTTGTAAGTAAAAGTATAGAATACTCATGATATTATTCTTTAAATACTTAAGGTAGATTTAGAATACTTGACCCAGACCAAACCAATGTCATCCCTGCCTGAGCCAAAATATCCTGGCCAGGTAAGAGTCTGCCCAGCATTGGGCCTAGTACAGACTAACACACACCCTAAGGCAACTGTTCAACCCAGGGCCTCCCCTCCCCCTTACCTGGTCTACCCTGTACTTGCCAGAACTGCATCTTTGAATTCTTACCTCACCTCTAAAATCCTGTCATTGCTCCTACTTCTGACTCTCCAGACTCGGGGTTTCTTCCTGATCTTCTTCACGTTTGAAACATTTTCATTTCCTGTGGACTCAGACTTGCCTCCTCCCTCTGGCACCAAGCATCCCATACCTTCTCAGTTTGGAACCCTTTGAGTTGTCATTGTAAGATATTCATGATATGTTTAAAAGCAGATTATGTAACATATGTGTAGTATGATGCTGTATTATAAAAAAAGTGTATATATACATAGAAATTAATCTAAAAATTATACAACAAATTTGGGATATTTTTACTTAGAGCGATCTTTCATTTGGGGTTTTTTTTTTTTTTTGCATTTCTTTCTCTCTTCTTTTTTTTGTATTGAACATATGCTAGTTATGTAATTAAGATACTTAAGATAATGAAATACCATAATAAGCACCAAAATATCAAATTAACTTTGCCAATTGAAAAATGGCAAAGACTTTAATAATTCACAGAAAAGAAAATATAAATGACCCTTAAACATTTGGAAATATGCTCACTTCACTCATCATAAGAAAATAGAAAAAAATTACCAAAATCTTGATAATATACTCTATTAGCAAAAGTTCTGAGGAAACATATACTTTGATACCATGCTAGAGGAACTACAAATTTGTTCAACCACTGTAGAGGGCAGTTGGCAAGAGCTACCAAAATGTAGATAATATATGCATTTATCCTTTGACCCAGCAAGCACATTTCTGGAAATTGATCCTAGATATATTTGCATATACAGTGAATGGTGCGTGTTCAAGTTTTCTCCAGCATTGTCTTTAACTGCAACAAGTTAAAACAACCAGAGGTCCTTCACCTGGGGACTGTTTAAGTAATTTATGGTACATTTGTGTAATAGATCTATGGAGCGTAACATGCAATGAAGAAGCTTTCTATACACTACTATAAAAAGACTTCCAAAATACATTGTTGAGTTAAAAAAAAAAAAAAAAAAAGCAAGGTCCAGAGTCTGTATATAGTATGCTATCTTTTGTGTAAAATGTGGGGGGATAAAAATCTATGTTTCTATTTTCAGAAGATGAAAACTAGGTAACAGAGGCATGGGTAGAATCAAGATTGTCCAACATGCACTTTTTATGTCGTTTTGATTTATTCTCCATCTACGTGTATTACTATTAAAATATGTTTATTTTTTTCAAAAATAAGTGTGAGGATCATAGACTTTCTATAGATAAGAAAGAGCCTAACTCTCCCTTCCTTTTAACAGAACCCTCTCTACATAAGATTCTCTTTTTGTCTACATAGATTAATGTTTACATATAATTCCTCATATGTGGAGGAAAAGGCTTGAAGAGAAGCATAAGCTTTCTGTTAAATTTGCTGATGGAACGGAAAACCCCAACACTATCCAGAAGTTCTTAGGCATTTGAAAAAGCTGGAGACTGATTTTTTTTTTATGCTATTGTTTCCCCATGACTCTCCCGAGTCGATGTGGCCTAAGGAAATACTTGCTAATACCTACTAAATATAATAATAGGAGTCAAGAAGAGAGAGAATTGACTTACTTCCTGAAGTACTATGGGTGGTATAAAAAAAGTAATCTGACATCAGGAGACCATGACTTACTAGATGTATAACCTGTCCAAATTTCTGCTTCTACTTTTGTAAAATGGGGGAAATGGTAATACCAGCACTATCCATCTCACAGGAACACTGTCAGGATCAAAGTATTAAGTATGTGACAGTCTTTTGTAAACTGTACACTAATAACAAGCATGGTGGTTATATTTTAAAACTACTTCTGATAACTAGACCCTATCAGGGTCATAATTTCACAGAAAACTGAATATCGTATCATTTTCTTTGCGCTTTTCCTCACTGTTATCAAGAAGGTGTAGATCTGGAGAACGAAAAGCATGGTACTAGCTGTGTGACACATGCCACTATTTTAAAAATCTTTACATCAAAAGCTAGTATTTTAGAGGCCACTGTTATGAGATGAATTGTGTCCTACAAAAAGATATGTTGATGTTCTAACCCCTAGTATCTCAGAATGTGACTTTTTGAAAACAGGGTCATTGCAAATGAAATTAGTTATGATGACATTACTAATATAATGTGGGCCCTTATTCCTAGAAACCAGAGGCACAGATGGTGTATGTCCTAGTCGAAGAACAGAGGACTGAGGTCTCAGGTCATGCAATTAGGAAGAGAGAGTGAAGACTCCTCTCCTTTCTTTTTTGTTCTGTTCAGTCCCTCAATGAATTGGATGATGCCCATGTTGGGGAGAGCAATCTACTTTACTGATTCAAATGCTAGCCTCATCCAAAACAGCCTCATAGACACACCCAGAAATAATGTTTAATATGGGCTCCCATGTCCCAGTCAAGCTGACATATAAAATTAATCATCACAATCACCATCTCCATAGAAGACATTATTTGTCTCAATTCTTGTGCTCTGATAAAAAGAAGAAAATTGAACAGGTTACTGATGTCTCCTCCCCACTCCTCATGCTGTAGTGTGTGTGTGTGTGTGTGTGTGTGTGTGTGTGTGTGTGTGTGTGTGTGTTTAATAAACTTAATAATATAAGTAAAGTCCTTGGACCTATCTAAAATGAAAGTATTGTATTACTTGATGGTAATGTTATTTCAGACCATCCTGATTCTGACATTTTTTGAGTTTGTTTTAAAAGGCTATACTTATTTAAAACAACAAATGTAAATGCAATAAAAATATTTCCCAATAATGCTGAGTTTAAAAATCAGGTTACAAACAATTTTATAATATAATCATATCTCTATTTTTAAAGATAAATAGGTATTTTTCTGTGAATAGAGAGATTGTAAGAATACAAAATAACCTAATTATTAATATTTTAACAATTCTTATCTCTGGGTGGTGGAATTGTGAAGAGAGTTATTGTTTCCTTTTTGTTTGTCTTTATTTTCTAAATTATACAAAAAGAACATGGTTTATTTAAAAAAAAGATTTTTTAAAATATAGAATCTCAACTCCTTAAATACTAGGGTTTTTAAATCTGTACCTATATTTGTTGTCAACCTACAGATTTTACCAAATGTAACAACTCACAAATACTTTTAAACAATCTATTCTCACAAAATAAGATATTCTCAGGAAGTTAGTGAGGAAATATTCCCCCAAGTACATGGAATAAACCAAGAAAGATGTATTTTGGTCCAGGCAACAGTAAATTCAACCCGGGAGTGTGATAAAAGGAAACAGGGAGACTGACAGAGGTTAGCTCCAGGAGATCAAAATATGAAGGAATGTCATTGAGAGATGTGTTACAATCTTTAGTTTGAAAGTTTTAAAAAACTTGAACTAAATGTACTGTAAAAATTATGGTTACAGAATAGAATATAACTGTTATAAATACTGACACAGTAAAAATAGTAGTTGGGAGGTTGAGAGGGGAAGCAAATGACTCCTTGTCTAAAATGAAAGCATAGAATTATAAAACACACACAAGGATTTCAATTTTCCTTAAGTTTTTCCTAGTCTTTTCTCATAACCTTAAAAAGATCTTTTAAAAACTTAAACCTCTTGAGATGAGGAAACATTTACATAAGTTCAACAATTCTTATAAATTAACTAGTTTCTTTTATTTCTGTTGATTTCATATAAAACTAAAGTTAGTATGTTGTAAAAAGCAATATATAGGTCTGATTCTATTTTATGAAATTATTCTTTTATCTCCATCTACATATACAGTGTATATGAATAGAATGATGAACACTTAATGTTACTGTTGAAAAGATCTGAGTGGTGGAATTGAGGTGCAAAACATTTTGTTCTTTTCTTTGCTTCTATAATTTTGCAAAAAAAATAAATCTTCATCAAAAACAAGAAGTATAGATATACTCAATCAATTTGATTCTTTCATTGATAAGGTTGAGGGTTGATTTAAGAGCATTTGCTGTATAGTGTTCACTTAGGTAGAAGGAAAGTTTTAGGTAGTGTCATCCTCCTCATTAAAGAATCATTATTTATATGGCAGCAAATATGAGGTTTTGGGAGCTTTTTCCCAGCATGTTGCATATTGGCCAATGGGTATAATCAGTCTCCCTGAAGATCTGGTAGAGAGTCCGTTGTCCTACCAAGTTTAGAGTTTTAAAACAGCCTCTGTTATTCACAGCCTCATAAAATTTGATGGCTGATTAAATTATGATTAAAAGATGGACGATCAGGAATAAGAAAAATGAGCAATCATAGAGAGGCAAGGAATAATGCTTATTAAAGAAATAAAGCACTTGAAATCAACTTAAATGCCAGTGTAAATGAGTCCATCACATCAATCAGTATCATGGAAAGAAAATGTATTATGTTACTGGAAAGCAATATGACAATTATTGTTTTATCTTTTTACTTACAGGTAGTTCAGTTCTTAAGCTAACAACAAAGATGGCTATCTTCTTTCTAAAATCTCTGGAAGAAAAAATCTTTCCATAAATCTCTTGACAAACTATGCCACCTTTCCAAATTCTGATTGTCAGAGATTTTGATTAAACAATTCCAGGAAAGCCATTTCTGCCTTCACAGAACATTCTAAAGTGAGTTTTCAGAATTTTCTCCTCTACGCCAGCAATTCCTTTTAATTATTTTTGCAAAAGTTTTATTTTTCATACATACAAACACTCAACACAGTGAAGTAGCATCATCCAGTACATGAATATTCAACAAATTCACTTTGTAATTTGGCATCTGAATAAGAACTTGTAGGTGGCTGCAAGAGCAAATTTGGTATGTGGCTGTTATCCCCCAATCTACTCCTAGGTGTATCGAGTGTTGGAATTTTAAAATGGGGACCAATATAAGGGCATCTCCTCAAAGTGTTTGTTTGAGAATCACCCCTCCAAGTCATTGACTTAAGCAGTACTACTTACATTTGTTAAATGTTTAATATTCCCATGCGAAATCAAGAGTTTCTGTCCCTAGTCTCTTGAAATATGATAGGGAAGAATATTCCCTATGATATGATAGTGAGTTTTAAAATGCTGTGAATGGTTTATAGGTGTCTGGGAAATATGAGAGTCTGAACAATTAATCATTAAATACCACAGAATCACCAAGGGGAAACAGCCCTAGATTTAAGAGTCAAATAGCCCTGCGTTCTTATTTCCCTTCTGCCAGATCTGTGCTGTTAGCCAAATTGCCTCATTTTTCTGAGTCTGCATTTTCATATTTGTAAAAGTAAGCCCTTAATGCACCTTCCAACTATAACTTATAAATTCTGACCCAACTAAACCAAGCCAGTAAAGAACATGAAGAGATTTCTAGTAGAAAGGCAACCAGATATGGGGAGGGCACTGGGATGGTAGGTCCAGAGAGAGAATAAAATGGTGCTCGTTGTTGTTGAGTCGGCTTATCCGAGAGGAGCAGCAGGACACAGTGCATCCACACAGGCACAATAGCCACAGACGTAAACCTCATAGAACGTGAAGCATCCCAGTGAAATGAGGATCCCTGATTAATCCTTCTGATTCACATTAGCACCCAAAACAAATATTTTCCTGTAGGCTTTATTAATAAAGCAGTCAGCTCAGGGTTGGAGGATGGTTCTTATTCATCTGAAAAAGACTCTCACTTCTTCAGAATAGGTAATAGAATTCATTCGCAGCTAGAGCTCTGCCCTCAGAGCTCTCTGTCGGAAGTGAGGTGAGGAGAAACATGAACTGATTCCGAGTTTCAGCGAAATCTAAGAACACCAAAGTATTTTTTTTAATTGTCCTTGTTTAGTTGAAAAGAATTAAATCATTTCCTAAAATAGGCATTTTCTCATCTTGTACCCATCATACCCCTATATTCCTCATCTCTATTCAGAAACCCATGCACAAATGTGTGGGCGCACACACACTCACATGCACACACACTACCAGTCTCTTCTATCTCTTGAAGATGGATATTTACCTTCTCAAAATATTGTGCATCGGGTTCTATCGTATATCCCAGGAAAATCTATTTGACTTTCAGACAAGCACTGCTCCCTCATCTGCTGTTGTCATCAAGTCAACTGGAAAAATAAACAGTGGACATGGAAATATTAGAATAAAATGATCCAGCCTAACCAGTTAACCATGGTTACTCTGCACACCAGAATCTCCAACAGGGAGATACACATAGGAATTTATTCAATGACAAAGAGCATCCACATGTACACTTGTAGTATGACTAACAGAACGCCAGCAGTCAACTCCCAAATGTGTACCTGGATTAGGTAGCAAAAGAGATAACTAGCAGAACTTTTTCAGAAAGAAAACTAAAGCCCTATGCCTTTCTTAAAACATAATTTATAGAGTTCAAAGTATTCATAGTTTATATTATTTCTGCTTTTGAGACTTCAAAGATAAAATAGCTCACAGTCAAAGAAGTAGGAATGATTGTATTAAACTTCACATTCGCCTGAAGCACTTTCTTTCTTTATTAATTATTTATTTGTATTTGGCTTCATTCCAAAAAAGAATATGCTGCTGAATTAGAAAATTTACACAGAACTAGTCAATCTCGTGTCACACAAGGCCCTGGTCCTTTAAGCTGACATGGAGTGCTGCAGACACCCACAGCTGATAGTAAGCCACACAGACCTAGGAATAGCCTCATTTTTTGCTCTGATCCCTTATTTAAACTCTTGGATCAATAAGATCCAAGGTACTCCCTCCTGTCCTAGGATTTGGTGTTTGTCCCTAATATCCACAGGGTTCAGATTTCTCCTTCCAGTTCTTAGCATCTCATAATTCTTCAGCTAGAACGTTCTATCTAACTCTAACTCCACAGAATCCAACATCTAAAAGAGCCTCTTGGTTTCTGCCCCTTTTGAACCAACTCCACTCACTCAAAGAATAGAATATGAGGCCAAACTGGGTTTGTTGGCATCAAAGAGAGCTACTTCTAGGCTCAGTTGGACTCACCTCCAAAATTCATTCTCTCTCTCTCTCTCTCTCTCTTTTTCTCTCTCTCTCTCTCTCTCTCAGACTTTATTATAAGCCCAGGCTCTTCAGTTTCCTTATCTGCAAAATGGAAATTATAGTATCTACCCTGCCTACACCCAAGTTTGTTGTATTGATCAAATCTGATGAATGTACTTTAAAAACTTAAAAGAGAAAACAAATGTAAAAAAATGTGATAATCCCAAAACTTGGACTTTATTTTGGTTAATTTTAAATTTGTAACTCTGCATAACAGAAAAAAAAAATTTTCTTTTGGAAAAAAACTGACTTTGAATCCTTGTTCTTTCTCTAATTCTTGTTCTCTCATCACAATTTGGATAAGTTCCTTGACTCCTCTGAACCTCAGTGTCAGCATCGTGGTGCTAATGCTCTTTTCTTTGCAAGTAATAGAAGCTGTCTTTGATTTGAGAAAAAGAAGGTGTGAAATACAAGAAAATCAGGCTATTTTACAGAACCCAAACACAGGAAATGCAGTCAGGCCACATGAACAAAGAGGACCAGGAAACACAAGTCCTCAGGAACTCGGGCAGTCTGTCACTTCCCCTTCTTTTGACCTCATGAGTTATGAGTTATCATGTCTGTGTTGCTATACAGACTCGTTTTTTTGTTTTGTTTGTTTGTTTGTTTGTCTGTTTGTTTAAATGAGACTCTTAGATGTGAAAGTTCTTGCTTCAAACTTTTGATATGTGGTATAAAATTGCTCTCCAGAATTCTGTAATCATTTTACCTTCTAATTCACAGTGTATTGTTTCTCAAGATCATTACCAATCCCAAATATTGTTATTCTGTTAAATAGCTGTATTCTCACAAGTGAAAAAATGGTATTTTAATCTAATTTCCATTTCTTTTATTGCTGATAGGACTGAGGATTTTTATCTGTTTGTCTCGGTCTTTATTTCCTTTATCTTATTTTATTTTTTATTGAGATATAATTGACATATAACATTATATTAGTTTCAGCTATACAATATAGTGATTTCATATTTGCAAATATTGCAATATGATCAGTGCAATAAATTTAGTTAACATCCATACCACACATAGTTACAAATATTTTTTTTCTTGTGAAGAGAACTTTGATGATCTACTCTCTTAGCAACTTTCAAATGTACAAACAATATTATTAGCTACAGTCACCATGATGTACAGACTGCCTTTCTTAACATCTTCATGCATATGGCATAAAATGACTGCCAACACTCCAACCACCTGTACTCAGTGTGTCAGTCCCTGGGAAAGAACTGCTAATTGGCCCAACTTGGGTTCAGGGTCTACACCTGGAACATTCATCTAAGGTCAGCAAAACGATGTCATAATAAAATATGGCCACTGGGGCCTGCAACTACACGTGAGAAGTGGTTTTCAGAGATGAAGGGCACGGACTCAATGGAGATCACAAATGTGTTACGGAAAATGTGGTGCTATGCCACTCAAATCCCTCTTTGGCACTGAACAACTCACTTCCTCAGTGTCTGTGGGTGAGGCCTGCAGACAGCCCTCAGCTGGCATCCCTCTTTGGGAACTGTCCTTGAAGAAAGAGAGCCACCTCCCTTGGCCCAAGGACACCTCCCTTCCCAGAGGCAGCACACAGCCAGCCACAGCTCGATGAGATTACAAAGGCCTAGGCACCTCTCCCAACATGGGATTCCTCTGGAAGGCCATCCCAGCTCTAGAACACCCCATGGAATTGCTGAGGCCTTTGTGGTGGCTACACTACAGCCCGGCTTCTCCATCTGCCCAATGTTTGTTTCCTCCCTTTGTCCCACAGGTGTTAAAGCCAGGATCTCTCCCTAAAAAGTTTCCCACATGCCAATCTTCATCTCAGAGCCTGCTTCCCAGAGAAGCCAACCTGCAACAACTGAGTACTAGGTGTGTCACACAGGGAAGCAATTTTTAGCATGGTAATGACTTTCACACGATGTGTGTAGAAGGCATTTATTGAATGTTAGTTTCTTTTACTTCTCTCAGCTTTCTCAGAGGCAATTTCACAGCAAATCTGCTACTAAACTCTCCAGGATCAGGGCCCTTTTCTGCGTGACTCTGATTTGAGGCCAGAAACTGTGATCAAGCCCAAGATCAGCTTCTATCTATCAGAAGGCAAGGGTCAAGCAGAGCATCCGCAGCTGGGCCAAAAACAGAAGCCAGGAGATGTTGCCTGTCAGCAGCCTCGGGCCCATCTCCTCCTCCAATACCATCTACACTGTCCCCCCAGGACTCTGGAGCAGGGAAATTCTTACACACATTGTTTTTGGAAGGGCAATCAGCAACAGATCATTGAGTGCCCACTATGTGCCAGACTCACATCTTAGGTGGACAGATGAGGTTTGCATTTATAAAAACATAATCAGCAATACAGACTCTGTAATGATGGATGAGTGACCAAGATTGGAATAGATCATAAATTGAGGCATTTAGAAAAGGACAATATCTTGTCTTGCTAAGAAGATAAGGGAAAGTTTTATGGGAAGATGCTATCTGGGACTTGACGAACAGAAGGGATTAGTGGATTTAGAGCTATTGATAGCCAGAAAAGATGGGGAGTTCCCTGGAGCAGGCAGTTGTGCCTCCAAAAAGGACAAGGTCCAGGCCACCTGGTTGTTTAACTTCACGTGTCCTGGAACTCCTGGAGCACAGTATAGAGTGAGGTCCCTGAAGTTGTTCAGGCTGCAGCCCAGAGCAAAGTATGTTTGAGGAAAAGCACATGGTGGGTGGTGCTTATGATTTAAGTAATCAGATGGTCTCCAGACTCGGAGGGGAGGATGGTGACAAGAAAAAATGCTCTTGGCCCCTAGACTGCACTTGGTTCTTCATAAAGAACTGTGTAGCTTAGCACCAGAATTTGTGTTCTACATCTAGAACTGTACCAGGCCACATCATTTTCCTCAAGCATCTTAAAAAGGAAAGAAATAAAGAAAGTATATTTGCCCCCTAGACCCTAGAGAACTCTTCTCAAAGATCAAAACCAGAGAAGACTCGTTCAGAAGATGAGATAAATGGTTTGGGCAACACACTGGGCTAGGCAATGAGCTAAGTGCTTCATAAACCAAGCAGAACTGGAAGGGCAGGGGGGAGGTAGGGGGAGGGGTATGTGAAAGCAGGCGCATTAGCTCCATCAACTTTGCGAAGCTGGAATAAAGAAAAACATTCAAATGAGACAGGAATGAGTAATTGATGATCATAACTGTGATTATAAGGCATAATTACAATTAGCTGCACAAGAGTGTTAATCATGAAAATAATTACATGTCAGCTTTCCTCCTGAAGAAGAGAGAGAATATAATTAAGTGGCCCAAAGGGGGCGAGGAAAACATGTCTCTGGGTGATAGAGGTATGGGGTGAAGGGCTGATGTTTTAAGAGGTAAGGCTTTTTCCGTGTTTGAAATGACTCAACCAATTTCTTCCACCAAAATATAGAGAAGTAGGTAAGAACAAAGTGGAGCTTGAGGCTTTTCTTTCAGGCAAAGCGAACCCAAACTTCAGGTATGAAGCAGAACAATGTAGTGACTACAGCCAGACAGACTTGAATTCAACTTGTTTTTATTTTGGTTACCAGCTCCGTGACATTAGGCAAGTTATTTAACCTTTGTCCAAGCCTCAGCTTCGTCAATAATAAAATAATCATCATACATGCCTCTGAATTGTGAGTAAATAAAGCTTGCAAAACTTTTATGTCAGCGCCTTATACATAACAAGCTCTAATACATGTCTGTTGTTGTTATATAACAAAGAAAGGGGGAAAAAAAAAGAAAGATAGGAGTGAGAAAAGTCTAACCCTGTCTGGCTGAGTTTTTCAGCTTTGTTGTCTATCTGACTTCAAAGAGAACCTGGCTTCTAACATTTCTTGTCTTGTACTTCAGGGGTTTCTTGTACTTTCTTGAAGAGGTCTTACTTTTGATTTCCTTGAAGTCTTATGATTTTAAGGTGTGAGATCAAGTGTGGACTTATAACCTGTGTTTCTCAGGGATGTGTGTGATGAGTTGTTTAGAGAGGCCAGGTCCGGCTGGAGCCACTTACCTCCCGACCCAGCAGGCGTTTGCCTCCTGAGATGCTTGTTGTCAAACTGTCCCCCTCCCATTCATCTACTCATCCATTGATTCATGGATTTACTTCATTTTTTACAATAAAGACAATGAGTTTCAGGACAACTGTGTATAACCATGTGTAAGAGAAACATACATATATATGTTTATTGTATGTTAATATAAAATTCTTCCTGTTTATGTTTCAGCTGAGCCTTGAAGCTAAGAGATGCCACATTCTTAAGTGAACATTTTGTAGAAATTTCAAAGAAAGTGAGACAAATGTCTTGCATAAATGTCCTCAATATTACACCCCCTCTTATTTCCAAAAACTATGCCATGCAGTTCCCTCACACTCTGATCTGGGACTTCTGAATATGGCTAAGTGACTTGTTTTGGTAACTGAGACATTAGAAAACATGACACAAGCATGCCTCTGCTTAGAAAGCCCCTGCATAATTGGACTTGCTCACACTCTTGCCCCTCTGTCATTGCCATGAGGACACGCCTAAGCGAGACTTCTGGAGGGTGAAGGACACATAGAGTAATCACCTGGACAACATATAGCACAGCAAGAAAGGCCCGTTGACCCCCAAACATGTGAGCAAGGTCAGACCAGTATAACCCAAGCTGACCACCCCAAATACACACGCAATAAATATGCACATTGTCGTACACCATGGAGGTTTTACAGTTGTTTGTTACACAGAATCATTGTGGCAATGATTAGCTGATAAGTTTTATAATACTCCATTAGGTAACTTTGAAGCCCATCACCCACACCAAGGGAATAACAGTGGAGAAAGAGGGGAGAGACTTATGAGGAAGATGTCTCTGAAAAGAGTTGTACTATGTGCCCCATCCTCAAGCCAAGGAAAAAGGATTTCAGTGGGAACACTCAGAGAAGTGTAGTTTGGAGGATATGGACAACAGTTGCACTGCTAGCTGTTGACAGGTAAGCTGAGAGCAACAGAGTGCAGTGATACCCACCTGCAAGCCCAGAACTTGTCAGAGCAAAGAAGGTGCAGAGTTTTCTTTGTACTAGAGTTGGACTGCTTGATCTCCAACAATGGACGTTTTAGGATAGATGCTTCTTTGTTGTGTGGGGCTGTGTTATGCATTGTAGGGTGTTTAGTAGCATCCCTGGCTACTAGATGCCAATAGTACTTCCCTGCTGCGACAAACAGAAATGTCTCCAGATATTGCCCAATGTGCTCTGGAAGAAAAATCACCCCTACTGAGAACCTCGGTAAAGAGGTGCTAGCTGAAAGCATTGCCAAATTCCCAAGGGCTGTGGAAGGAGTAAGTGACCAGTCAGACCACAGACACCTCTGGCTGTAACAAGAGAATGGCTGGTGAGAGACCCCTGGCAACTGGGAGGTGAGAAGTGTCCAAAGACCCAACCAGCATAGCATAAAAGAGAAAGATGTTATTTTAGATATCTGCCAAGCTTAGAATGCTTGAAGCCACCTTCCAACAGTGCCCATTAAATAATATTCTGCTTGGTCCTTTTCATCTCTAACCTGGAGGGGTCAGAAATAACAGGTCTTTAGATAGAAGTAGGTAATGGAGGTGAAGCTGCCCACACCTGTCTCTCTTTGCTGCAGGCTTCCCTCTTGCACCTGGCTGGAACTGAAGTCAGCTGGAGAAGTCTTAGCTGTAAGTTAGAATTGACTTACTGCTTACTATAAGGTGGTAGACATTCTATTTTCTGAAACTAGATTGTCTGTTATTTAAAGTAATCGTGGAGTTTTATACTACCTAAGTGTAACCAGAAAAGCTGGGGGGAGGCGGGGGGAGGAATGCCTGAGTTGTTATTTAATGGCAGGAAAACCAGCTGCTGTGGATAGGTGTAAAGGAGCATGGAGGGGTGGGGGTGCTGAATAATCTCCATTATTCAAAGGACCAGTAACACATGCCACCTCACAGAATCCCTTATCCCCGCAAGATCATGACCTAGTCTCCATTTCTGGCAAACCCCATTATTTCTAGCTTTTACCTGGCATTCACTTCTCCCTTACGAAACAACCCCCTACAGCCTCAACACATACACAACAGCTCCAACCAACACAACCACCAACAATAAAAAGGCTAACCACAACAAAGCAAGACGTTGGCCATCTAGACATTTGGGGCGTTTGTTTGAGTCATGCCAGTTCCCTCAGAACGCTGAATAGTGATATTGGGTTTAACCTGACAGTGGTCGTTAAGACTGACCCTCTTCGGTGCCGTGCTCCCAGCCAGTCCTGCAGGCAGTGGCTTTACTGAAATTCCTCCCTGGCCCTGCTCCTTGAGCAGCAAGCAGCCTTGTGGCGAGGTCAGCAGGCCACAAGTCATCAGTCAGCAAGGCAGGCCCTTTCCTCGTCTCAGGCTCCCAGCGGGCAAGAGCCATGAATCACAGAAGTATCCTCCTCTCGGAGCCAGGATGACAAGGTCCTGTAATTTATCTCACATAATATGAGCTGGATTATTTGAATAGGCTGGAGGAAAGCAGTCCATTAATTTTCAGAGATAGCTCTTGGCTCTTGAGGGTTTTATTCTGCACCCACATGACTGACATCCAGCCTCTGTCTCCTTTCCTGTACCCTACTGGCACGCTGAGGGCTCAACCTGCACTCCCCCGGTCGCTTAATACTAAAACAAGGCACAAGAGTACCTTTAACTCAGGGAGAACAAAAGGGCCACTTGGCCTCTTAGTGCCTGGTGGTTGACCCCTTGTTCTTTCCATATCACTGCTCCCAGCCAACACCCACCCTAAGGTAAAGACCAATTTATTTGACACCAAAATCACAACCCATAAAAGGAAGTTATGATCAATTGAACTTCATTAAAATAAAAACCTTTTACTCTAAAAAAAAAAAAAAGCTGTGAAGAGGATGACGAGAGAAGCTACAGAATAGAGAAAATGTTTGCAAACTACATATTCAGCAAAGGCCTCGTATCTAAAATACATAAAGAACTCTCAAAACTCAACAATAAAAAGCAAAACAAACAATCAAAGTAGAAAATGAGCATAATATATGAATAGACATTTCACTGAAAAGGATATACAGATGGCAAATAAGCACATGAAAACACGTTTGACATCATTAGCTGTTAGGGAAATGCAGATTAAAACCACAATGACATATTGTTATACACCTATCAGAATTAATAAAATGAAAAATAATGATAATGCCAAATGATGGTAAAAATGCAAAAAAACTGGATCACTCATACATTGCTGGTTGGAATGTAAAAATGGTCCAGCCACTCAAAAAGTTTGGCAGTTTCTTTAAAAAACTAAGCATGTACTTACTATACTAGCCAACATTTTACTCCAGGGCATTTATCCAAGAGAGATAAAAAATTATGTACAAAATAAAAAGAAAAGAAACTGTACATGACTGTTCATAGAAGATTTATTTATAAAAGCCAAAAACTGGAAACAACCAAATGTCCTTTAATACATTAATGTAATGGTTAAACAAACAAAGATATATCCACACCATGGAACACTACACCACAGTAAAAAGGAATGAATTATTGATACATGTAGCAATTTGGATGGGTCTCAAGGCTAAATACTATATGATTATCTAGTGAAATAAGCCATACAGAAAAAGTTGAAAATCACATGATATCGCTTGTATGTGGGATAAAAACCTAAAAGCAACAAATGAACAGGACAAACGAACAGAGACTAATGGACATGGATAATGGACTAGTGGTTACCAGGGGGAGGGGGGACGGGGGAGGTAGACGGTGGGGGAGGTAGGGAAATTTAAAGCATTT
>NW_006439192.1:7741886-7751703 GCF_000325575.1 Pteropus alecto
AATAAATACTGTGTGATTACATTTAATAACAGTCTTGAAATGATGATATCGTAGAGTCAGAGACGGAGGAGGGGTTGCCAGGGGTCAAGGATGAGGGCTGGGAGGGGACATGGGTGTGACTACAAAGGAGCAACACAAGGAGCCCGGAGGTGATGGAACTGTTTATCTTGATTGCAGTAGTGGTTACACAAATGTACACATGTGATAAAATTGCACAGGACTATGCGGACATATATGGTCACAAATGAGTGTATGTAAAACTAGTGAAATTTGAACAGGCTTTGTGGATTATACCAATGTCCATGTCCTGGTTTTCATATTGTACTATAGCTATGCAAGGGGAAAATAAGTCTTCTCTGCACATTTCCTTTTTTTTTTTTCCAACTTCCTATGAATCTGTAATGACTTACGAAAAAAGTTTCTAAGAAAACATAAATTCTTATTTTTAAAAAGACACTTTCATTTCTAAACACATTAAAGACATTTTCAAAGATAATTCCATTTAGATTTGTTTATTATTTTCAAGTTATAATTTGGATTTGGTTATATAACTTCCTTCCCTAGAAACTAATTTTCTTATTGTTCCTCTGTCTTTGAGCATCCTGGTCTCTTGGGGTAAATTATATGCAGAAGGGCCTTGGAAACCAGGAGGTAAGCATTATTAATATTATTTGCTGCTTCTTCCATGTGCGGTGTCTGAAGCATGAGTGGTCTCATCTGTAAGAAGACATAGAGTCTCTGTGCTGAGTCACAGAGAATGAAATTATTGTTATTACATATGCAAATTCTGCTTTCTTTCCAAAAGAAGAAGGAAAAGTGCTTCTCCTCACCATGACAGGCCCAGCATCAGAAAAGAAGACTATTATAGAAAAAGGGCTACTGAGATGAAGCTAGCTCTAGAATTTATCTGCACAGGCTTAAACCCCAGTTCTGCCACATTCCAGCTTTGTGTCTGTGAGCATGGTAGTCAGTATCTCTGTGCGTCTCAACATCTTTCAAATAGAAATAAAAACCCCCCTATTCCATATGTTTGTCATAAGGATTGATGGCATACACTTGTAAGGACATACACGGAGGCAGGCACATAAGATATGCTCTGTAAATGCTGGTTCAACAATAGGGTTCTAAGCCTCCTACAGCAAAAAATTAAAATGTCAAGTGAAACATTTGGGCCACACCTAACTATGAATTCCCTCTTACTTTGGACCCTGCCCCAATTCCCCCACTGTGACTCCAAGAGTCACCCATACTCCAGACCTTTCCTTCCCTTTTCCTTTTCAAACACTTACTCTTCATAGGACCCTATTTCTTAATATCACTGGATGGTAACTGGAGAAGCAAACCTCGAACAGGTGTGTGCAGTGCGATGGAGCTCAGATCATCAGAGACGGTTTCAGTTTTGACTCTTCCAGGCATGTCCATGTGACCTGGGGCAGGTCCCCCTACATCCTAGGATAGTTCCCTCACAGGAAATGAGAAATGAGAGGACAGAGCAGATCAGAAATCTGCAAACTTTTTCTATAATGAGCCAGAAAGCAAACATTTTAGGCTTTGTGGGCTACATGGTCTCTGTTGCAACTTCTCGACTCTGCCATCACAGCAGGAAAGCAGCCATAGACGAGACAATGAGTGAGTCTGAGATCTAATAAATTTTTACTTACAAAAACAACTTTGATGTGCCAGCTCTCATTTGTTGACCCCTGGTTGAGATCAATGGTTCTGATCATTAGTCATCCTCTTAAGGATGCTATAGTTAGAAAAATTTCATCTATCAAACCCACTGCATTAAGTATGAATAGAATTAGGTCTCCAGATTAATTATAAATATATACTATATGAAATATATATTTCAATATAAATAATATCTATTTATATAATAAGTTCTGATTTTATATGTAATATATATAATGCCAATCAGAGCTTTTTAGTTGCATTCAATAATCAGTGTTCACACTAGGTTAATATATTTCTAGCCAAAATAATAAAACCTGACATTTCAAATAACTTATTTGACCTTAACATGGGTAAATATAAGTACATTAAACCGCTCACAAATCCTCTAATAAAACCTTTAAGGCACCCTAGAGATATGGGGATCCCATTGAAATAGACCTTTTATCTCACCTTCTTTAATGTGAAAACATTGGTTTGTGACTGGTGGTATGGCTCTGGATAGGTCTCATATAATTTCTGGGTCCTTCTTTCTGCCTCATGAAGAGGAGGAGGTTAGATGATCTCCATGTCCTTTCTGGCCCTAACATTTTATAATTCTAAGACCCTAATCCTTCAAATGTGTTTGCTTGTTTAAGAGACAGCTCCCCCAGATAACGGTATCGTAAATAACAGCAAAACTTAGGTTTCCTTCCTAAGGACTCTTCAGTATAACACCAGAAGCCCGTTAGGTATCAACCATCCAGCTTCACGTTAAACCAAAATGCAGTCCTATCCCACCTGCTCACATCTTCCCTTCTTCTACCATCCTGGTTGGGCAGATCCCAATATACAACTTTCTCTCATGATCAGGGAAGGACAGGTAGAGAGACCAAGAACAAAAGGAAGGCCTCGAGCAGTCAACAACTTGACTGGCAGACAAGAAGCATGCCACAGTGGAAAAAATACAACAGGGAAATTGGGATTGTGAGTCAAACCCCACCACCCCATACATATCCCCAGTCTGCTTATCTGCCAGCTGTAAGACAGTTTGCAAATTCCTTTTCTCCTTTGTTTAGTTGCTTTGTTCTTCCTAATTTTTATGTTTGCCTCTAACAGAAGTCAGGAAACTTTTTCTGTAAAGGGCCAGAGAATGAATATTTTAAGCTTTGTGGGATATTTGGTATTTGTCACAATTACTCACCTCTGCTACTGTGGCATGCAAGCAGCCATAGAAAATACGAAATGAATGGGTGTGTCTGAGTTTCTAAAATTTATTTAGAAAAACAAGTGGCAGGCTGGATTTGGCCGATAGGCCATACTTTGTGGACACCTGCTCTATAATAATATTTAATGTTATTCTTCCCCCAGAAGAAGTCTATGCAGGAAGTATCTTCATTATGCCTATTTGACAGTTAAGGAATCCAAGGACAGGTCACACAGGTGGTGAGTGCCAATGCTGAGTTTGTCCACCACCTAAGCCAAAAACACGGTCCCTTGACCTTCTACCTGGGCAATGCCTCACAGCTGCAGGTTAGTCTGCCCTGAGGCTCTCCAACCTCTTCTGGGGAGCTGTGCCACAGGGCAGTCTGGCCATGCTGCTGTCTCTGTTCAGAACTGCCCCTAACCTATCCCAGCCAGATGAGGAAGAGCTATGTATAATGAATTCTAGGTCATCTCGAGGGAAGGCCCCATTGTCAAAAAGAATAAATCAATGGTTTCACCTCTGCAATAGGAGCTTCATTGGCCAATGTCCTTCCTTTCAGCAACAGGTTAGCAAATAACCCAGAAACAAGAAGTCATAACCCAGCATGCCTTGTGGATGATGTGCCCGTTCATCTCAGACTGAAGTCATCTCTCTTTCACTTCCAGGACCAATTTAATTCATTTGACAGTAATGTTTTTCTCCATCATTGATATGACCACTTTTTTAAACATCTTTTACACTGGTTTAGCTAGAGAGAATCAGAAATTTGTTCATTCTTAGAGGTATTTCATTCAGTATAACACTGTACTCTGTGGCTAATTATATCTAGTACCACAGCTTCCTCTAGTTATCAATAAAGTATCAACTGCCCAATGGACTGCTATTTGAAAATATCCCTCCTAAGCTATCATTTGAAGATCCCTGGCTTGGAGCTAGCTCACCGGGTTTTCTTTTAACTGCTGCAACCCCCTCTGTGAATCTTTTAACTGTACCGTCTGTCTTCTGGCATCACTCTGATGCATTTCCCTGAGGCTCTAGCTTTGTTGTCCCCTGGCTCCGTCCATACATCAACGCTATGATTTTTTAATTAGCTCTGTGAAACATAAACTTAAAATCAAATCCCCCCCACAAAACTGGGATTCGTGGTATAAGGTAACCTGGATGTCTGTCTGGAGGCATGGACTGAACCCTGATTTCTAATATAATCACAGTCAGACAACCAGGAACATCTGCCACGAGCGTCTGCCTATGTTTCAACAGGCCCTAGAAGCTGCTGTTTGGAAGGTGGCCCTTCCATTCCCAGCATGCTGTTTTCCTCTTGAGTTAAGAGGAACACAGAGTGGGCCGCCTGACCAAGCCCTGACTGAGTCTAGATAACCAAACCTTTGGGGATGAGGGTACCAGTGATGGTAGCCCCAGCAATCCCATTCGAGATTTCCAAGGCCCTCTCAAGACTCATAGCCAACATCTCCTGGGAACCCTGAGTGCCTGTGCCATGGCTAAATATATCTGTACAGCTCAAGTTCAGCCCAAGACCACAGATAGCTTCTGCAGCAACCCACTCAAAGAAGAATCACTTTAAGCTGAATCTTCCTTCTACTCCAAACATAGTCAGTCCCCTCCACAGAAGTCCTCACTAACAATGACTCAGGAAATACTTCCTGCCCCATATCCCTGAAGCTGCAAAATAATGCAAAAATCTCAGAAAGACACCAGTGGAGGTCTTTCAAGGGCAATCTTTATGCCATAAATGCTGCCCGGTTTCTGAAGAGCCATCGATTGATGGATAGATGGATAGATGATAGATGGATGGATAGATGATGATAGATGATAGATAGATAGATAGATAGATAGATAGATAGATAGATAGATAGATGATAAACAGACAGAGACACTCAGACAGACAGACACAGAGATGGGCACAATCTTTATGAATTACCTGAAGGCAATGTACAAATGTTTTTAGCTCAAACAGAAAGATGGAAAAATATGGTATTAACTCCTAGTTCCCATGGGGACCGAGAAAAAGCTAAACAGTCTCTTTCTGTATCTTAATGCGCAGTTACAACAAATTCAATACAATCTGCATCAATTAAGCTCCTTCCATGTACCTGGCACAATGCTAAGAGGTAAATGCACATATTGCTTGTCTTAAAGAGTTCCCAATTTAGCAGAGAAGAAAGACATACTAACAAATAACCATAATATATGGCAGACTATAATAAGTGCTGTAATAAAGATACAAAAGTGCAGAAAAATAATAGGGTTGTTTTCTTTGTGTTTTCAAGGACCACAAATTTTAAAAATTTACCAAGGCATCCAGTGAGGGCAAGGGCTAATTGGCAATCTTCAGAGCTTAGCAACAACAAATGAAATGAAAACAAGATTTCTCATTCCTCAAAATAAAACATACTGAATTATGGCCAAATACCTTCTCAGTACTCCTAGAAATGATCTAAACATCTCTTCTTCATCTATGACCTGAACAATTGTAATAATAGGTCAAAGTCTGGAGAAGAGACCAAAATGAAAGATCACCATCTTTTAACTCATCATTCTTTTATCTCTGCATCAGCCTCCCAGGTTATTAAAAGCTGCATTTCTTGGTTTCTACAACAGAAACACTTTTGTCTATGGGCCAACCTGGAACAACTCAGGATAATAACCTTCTGAAAATACTCAAAAGTGTTTACTTCTCACATCTATTCACTCCACAAACATGTATTAAGCATTGCCATGCGCCTTACACTGTGTCAGACTCTGAGATCAACAGAAAAACAAGACTTGGCCGCTATCCTCAGTGAGCTCACAGTCTAGTATTGAAGGGAAGGGAAAAGGGAAAAATGAGTTAACAAATAAGGACATTTGAAAATGATAAATGTTCTAATGGTTTTATGTCCAAGGTATTATATGAGCATCCAAATACTATTTCTTTTGCACAAGGCTAAAGAGAGAAGCCAGGAGGTCACCAAATATTTTGAAATGAATTGAGTATTCTAGCACTTAAGGTTTGGTTTCCCAGCTGGCCTCTTACCTCTAGTCTCCTTTCTAATTTATCTTTCATCTTGCCACTAGTTAATACTCCCAAGGTTTAATTCTAATTGTGTTAATCCCCTGATCAAAGACCTGCAACGCCTCACCCCTTGATTATCAAGTGAAGTCCAGACTCTTTAGCATGACACCCAAGCACTTCAAAATCTATCCTCAACCTCCTGTTCCAGCCTTGCTTATTTATTCAATAAGTATCTATTGTCAGGCACTGTTCTGGGTATAGGTGGTACCGGGGAAAATAAGACAGCCAAGATTACCAATTTCATAATAGAATAGCAGAAGGGAGATAGCTTAAGCAAGCAAACAAAAATTTCAAATGGTGATAAGTACAATGAAGAAAAAGGAAATAGAGTGATGAGGAGAGGTAGAGGAGCTCCTTCAGAATGGGTGCTTGAGAAAAGCGACTGAGCAAGTGACTTTTAGGCCGGGACCTGAAAAACAAGATGCAAGCCACCCGATTCTCCAGTAGTGAATGTGTCAAACAAAGGAACTAGTCAAGACAAAGGGGTGGTAGAACCACGAAGAAAGCCATGCAGGGGAGACCAGCAGGGTCTTGCGGGAGAGAGTATAAGTTGGGGAGGGGGGTGGGGGAGGCAGGGCCTACACCACATAGGCCTTGTAGGAAAGGTGAGAAATTTGGTTTTTTACTCCATGTCTGACGTAGTAGATTTTAAGCAAAGAAGCGAACCAATGTGATCTTCAGCTTACGTCAGTGAGTTTGGCTACTCTGAGGACAATAGATTGAACTGATAGTCCTGGAAGCTCAGCTGGAAGTGCTCACAGAAGTCAAGTGGGAGATGATGGTGGGTAACTTGACCAGAGTGGGAAGAAGAGAGATGGAGGGAGATGGACTGAATCATGAGATGTGGGGATATAAATTGACAAAATGTACCCTTGTGCCACATGTGGGAGGCAAAGGAAAAAGAATGAAAGACATCAGAGATGGCTTCAAAGTCCTTGGCTTGAGCAAGCAGCCAGACAGTGGCACCATTCACATAGTTCCCGCTGTGTTCCCTTCTTTGCCCTCAAGCCCCCAAACACTCTAAAGTTAAACTAGATAATGTGCCACCTCTTGAGCACAACCTACTCTTTTCTAATGTGTTTCATTGTCCATTTCTTTGATTTCTGCATTTTTGGAACCCTGAACATAATTGAAGACTCAAAACAAATGTTGTATTTCATGAAATACTTGTATTCACAATGCTTTTTTATACCTTAATCATCACATGTATTCCATTCCACCTTATACTAATAGTATTAATATTAACATTATTACATTAATAGTATATATTAATATTATCGTTTCCATGTATACCACCTCCACCGATAAACCAGAGACCAGATTTTTTGCATCTTTGCATACTTCATGAATCTCTACATCTACAAATATTTCTTAAAGAAGGTAGAGACAATGCAGATTATATTGTCATCCAACCCTTGTTTAGTTCCTCAGCCCTAGAGGAACTAAATTGTTAAGAAGAATTCTTAAGGAGATTTTGGGTTTACGATAAATCTTAAGGAGGTTTGGGGATTACCCCATTCTCCAGATGAGTTGTTCCAGTTTGAATAACTCATCTAAGTAACACAAGAGTGACAGAATTAGAGTTCATACCTTTGGAGTCTAACAATATTATAGAGAGCCATATGGGTTACATACATTCCCTCTTGAGCTCCCTAAAGCAAGCCTGCACCGTACCTTATTTCATGAAGCCTAAAATGCTAATTTTAAGACCCAATATTATATTGTGGAACACTAAAAATAAAACGTGAAGTCAATTAAACCTTGACACATGTTCAAATACCATCCATTATAAGGGCATCCTGATTTCAGAAATGTTAAAATATGAGGGGGGCGGGGGGAGTGTGTCTTAAAACTCTCCATTTTATAAGTGGGTAACAAAAGCTTAGCAGGTGTAAGCACTGGCCCAACATCAGACACCAGGTGATAGAGTTTGTGATAGAGTTTAAAGGCAAACTCAGGTCTCTTGGTGCCAAGAACTGTAATCTTTCCACATGAGCAGTGTGTCTCTCAGACTTTCCAAAAGAGGTATAACCACAACAGGTGAACAGAACTAAATAAAGATCTTAAAGATCAAATGTGGAGTTCAGGCTGAATCTGTGTTCTACACTAATGCCCTCACCCAAACCCACAATGTATTGGCCTTTATTGAAATCAGGGGGAAATGTCTGGCTGAGCGCGTTCTCTGTGGGAGGCACTGTCCAGAATTGTCAGGGATAATGGTAATTTATGTTTTCTTCCACACCTGCTCTTTTCCCTGCTTTAGTCAACTGCTAACACAGCTTCTCCCCAGGGGAAGATGAGGGAGGGGCAGAAATGAGGGAAAGAAAACAGGTCTTGTTCATCGCAGCTCAGCTAAATTGCATTTGCCCTCTTTTGCATAGAGCAATAAAGTGTTATAGAAAATGCAGCATGGATTTTTAATTTTCTCCTTGTCACCGGGTGCTGTAATCACATAATTAACCTAGTGGTAGAAATAGTCATTTATAGCAAATGGGCAAAACAATCACAGGGGTTAGCCACCCAGGGACCAAAAAGGTTGCATTTGCCTCTCAAAAAGGCATGTGTGGACAGACAGCTTCACCATCCTTGGCTCTCTGGGACCTGACACCTAAAGAATGCAGCATTAGAGTAAGGGAAGGGCATTGAGTTTGTCCTTTACATGAATTGCTACTGGCTCAGTTGTTTGGAAGGCCCTGAAATGTATGGGATGGGGACGGAAACCCAAGGCCAGAGGCCAGCAGCTCTATACCTGCTCCAGTACTGCTCTCCATCATACAGGTCGCATGCTGTCTTGCTAAGTGCCTTTGCACGGGCTCCTCTCTCTGCCTGGAATGCCCTTCCTGCTGGCTGGATTCCCGTTATCACTTCAAGTACAGCCAAGATGTTTACTTTGGGAAACCTTTTCTTTCTTCCACTGTCAACCGCCTCACCTGTGGCCCATTTCTGCCATGAGCGTAGCATTTCTCACAGCCTATCTTGGAAACAAATAACACAACAACAAATTATACTATGTAATATATAAATACATGATATATATTTGATATATAATCTATATGCAGCTATTATATACACATATGTAAATAATATATAATATATATAATTATACACACACTACAATCACAAGAAAGGGTCTTGCTTACCTGCCTTCTGTGATAGAGAAGCCCCTCCCCCGATGAGCATGGCAATTGCAAAGATGGTGCAAATACCCACTTTCTAGGACCCAGGGATGAAAAACAAAGAAGTGATTTTGAGGAACGCTCTATCACCAGAAAGCTTGTAAATAATATATAATATATATAATTATACACACACTACAATCACAAGAAAGGGTCTTGCTTACCTGCCTTCTGTGACAGAGAAGCCCCTCCCCCGATGAGCATGGCAATTGCAAAGATGGTGCAAATACCCACTTTCTAGGACCCAGGGATGAAAAACAAAGAAGTGATTTTGAGGAAGGCTCTATCACCAGAAAGCTCTCCTGTCCACTATTATCCCACTTTAATTTTTCCATGGAAGCCTGAAATTCTAGGTTGGGTATTAAACCTTGCCTTTTCCACAGAATGCTGCCTTTTAAAATACAACACCCATGGCCAACGTAGCATTTGACTTATTGTGCCCCAAACCTCAATGTAAATTAGCAGATCTTATGTCTTTCTTCCCTAAAATGTAGGGCCAGACAGCAGAAACCACTCTTTACCTGAGCAGGAAGAGAAATGGTCAGGCAGGGGGAATTGGCGAGAAAGAAATGGGAAGGAGGTGAGAAGGAAGTGGGAAGGAGGTGGGAAGGAGGGGGGAAGGAGGTGGGAAGGAAGTGGGAAGGAGGTGGGAAGGAAGTGGAAAGGAGGGGGGAAGGAGTGGGAAGGAGGTGAGAAGGAGGTGGGAAGGAA
>NW_006439192.1:7752097-7826205 GCF_000325575.1 Pteropus alecto
AAGGGGGGGGAAGGAGGGGAGAAGGAGGTGAGAGGTGGGGGAAGGAGGTGGGAAGGAGGTGGGAAGGAGGTGAAAAGGAGGTGGGAAGGAAGTGGGAAGGAGGTGGGAAGGAGGGGGAAGGAGGTGAGGAGGTGCTAAACGATATCCTAAGTAATAAGTACTGATGGAGCAGACACTTCAGACGAGGAATTATTCATTCTTCTGCTCCAGCCTTGGAAAATAGGTTTATTATTATTATTATTATTATTATTATTATTATTATTATTATTATTATTTTCATTTCATACATGACAAAGAAAGGTTAAATAATTTGCCCAAAGTCTAAGTGGAGTTGCTAGAATTCAACTTTGGGCCTGTCTGAAGCAAAACCCATGCCTTTCCCTATACTAAGGATGTGAAGTACAGAACCATTTTCTCTTTTCACCCTCCTCGACCCACCTCACTCCAGGACCTCGACTGGCCTTTATGTTTTTGCCTCTTAGATGAGATAAGATGCAGACAGCTCAGGGAGAAAAGACAAACCCATTAACTTAAAAGGACACAAATTATGGGGAAATATTCTTAAGTTTCTTTGAAAAGAGTGTCAGACATTGGAAAGTGATGGGAGGTTTAAGGTCCAACATGTGCTTTTAGCATGTTGGGGAAGGGGCGAGAAGTGGAGGGGGTGACAGAGACAGAGAAGCCGTCCAGGACACCAGAAGTCACCCCTTTCTCAGTGGCCAATTTAGATGACAAAAAGGATTTGAATCCTCAGAACCAGTGATAAATAGTGTCTAAAAGGGACCCAATCATCTTTCTCAACTTTCTTAACCCCATGCAAGAGAAAAGAATACAAATTTATTTCATATGAGTTTTATGTAATACAGGAACCTTCATAAGGAAATGAAGCCCCAAAGAAATGTTTAAACCAGAGCGTTTTTATGCTAGGTTTGATGAAGAGTGAAGTACTCTGGAAACGTGATAGGACAAAAAGTGGGGTGAGCTAAGAATAGTAAACTGGGGAAAACATAGCAAGGCCTGTTCATTCAGATTCCTGTCAGCGCCCCTCCATCTTCAGACATAAGGTTGCTCTTTTCTCTGGGTATGTATAGAGAGAGCATCTCTTACCTGAGGATCTTATGACCTGCTTCAGGGGAAGATCAGAAAAATCCTTCCTGCATCTGCTGTTTCTCAAATCCCTGCAGATTAAAACAGTTAATGTGCCAAGGGGCACATTGGGAGCTTGTCTTGAACCCATCACCTGCAACCCCTTCTGATAAACATAGAATCTCATAGCCCCTAAAGAGAGGAAACCTAACACCTTCCTGTTGAGTATTCCTACCAGCCAAAAAATATTAGTGGAGCCTGAACAATACGTATAGTTTTGTCTTCCAAATAAAAATTACAGTCAAATATTAAATATGCCTCTTCACCCCTGCCAATTTTGATTGGCCCTATTTGTTCTAAGACCCTATTTCCTCCTTCTGGAATCTTTTAACACTTCTGCCCTCTCAGGAAGATAGTGTGAGGCTCCATCTCAGTTCATGTTTGTGGTAGGAGACATTGTCTTGTAGAACTTGGAGCAGAGTGGCAAGAACACAAAAGCATGTGAACCTACTGTAGGTGCCTGCAGCTTGCTTTCCCTGGGTGAGCATCAAGCAAAAAGCACAGAGACGTGGAGTTCTGCCCACTAATGTGGAAGTTCCTCCCACACAGAAGCATCCACCTCAGGAGTGTGTCAGACACTGTGAAGTCCTGGCCTGAGAACTGGCCACTACCTGTTGTTCCTGTGCTTCAGGGCAAAGAAGAAAAGCCTTAATGCTGACTGCACTCCTATCTACCAGGCAGTTTATTGCAGCTATTTTATTTCACCCACAAAGCAATTTTATCGAAAATTGACACTTATCCATTTTCTTTTATTTGGTGTTTGTATCATTAGCTAAAGTTGTAATGCTTATTTACTGGTTTACGTGTATATCGTCTGGCCCCATCCACTGAAATATAAATTCCATGAGACACAGACTGCACCCTCCCCCCCTCCTCTGTAATCCCAGATGCTAGAGAGTTCGTGCTTAATGCACATATGTTGAATAAGTAAAGTTTACAGGTAGAAAATTAAAGCTCAGATAAGTTAAATAACATGTTCAAAGTCAAACAAATACAAGAGCTAAGAATTGAATGGACGCAGGCCTGATTAGCTCTAAAGACATGCATGATCTTCCTGTGATACCATGTGGCCTTCGTGAAAAGACAAGAAGTTCAACCCAAATCCCCTCCTTGCCCAATACTGTATAAAAGGAGCCTTCCCCAGAGCCTTATGGATAGAAATATCACTGCCACTGATAGTGGGATCATGTTAGCTCAGATGCCCTGAGCAGAAAACATTACCTGTCGTGCTGGTACACTTAAGTTCCATGTAATGTGGGATAATGCAAATTAGGAAAATTCAAGAATGCATAACTTTGAAGGTCAATACATGAGAAAGTTTAGGAATAGCTGGTTGAGAGCAGTGGTTCTCAAAATATGGTCCCCAGACCAACAGCATCAGCATCATCTGGTAACTTCTCAGAAAAGCATATCCTTGGACCCTACCCTGGTTCTAGTGAATCAGAAACCCTGGGGTGGGGTCTGGCTGTCTGTGTTTTAATAAATCTTCCAGGTGATTTTGATACTCGCCAAATTTGGAAACTACCTATGCAGTAGACTGAGGGAAAATAGTAACGGCAAATGCCACCATTTTTCAATAGCTATTTCCTTCAATTGAGACTCCAAATATAATTAAGGCAAGAAGAGAGTCATGCAGATATAGAACATCAGCCAGACAAAGGCTCCCTTTCTTCTGGCACCCTGAGCCACAGTTCAGAGGCCCTGGTGAAATGAAATGCAATTCAAACGATGTCTTTGACTATCCTGCATTTTAATTTCCCAGGCATGTCTTTCATGCCAGCTTCTCCTAGATGAGCTCAGAGTCTCTCTAAAAAGAGAGAAAAGAAAGCTATTGCTTGCTTTCTACCCCGCCCCCTTGCCTTGAAATTGTTTTCTTCCATTCTAGCCCGCTGGCTTTAATTAGGAGGAGTGAAGGCAGCATGCAAACTGGAGACAGCAGGTGGTCTTAGCACAAAAATGTGTTCAATAAACAAGTTTTGATAATCAGAGGTCACCACATCTCCGTATATGTGTTCTCTTCTTCCTGGCTTCTCCTTCCCCATCCTGTTTGTCTTATCATTTACACCTTGTTAGTTATAAGGAAGCCACCAACTCAGAGTCCTGTTGCTATGGGCTTAGGAGGGGGTCCATCTTCACAAGAGGTTGAGGGCTGGGAGGAGGGAAGTCGGAATAAAGAAATCATATGTGCACAATCGGCTACAATTAGGCATCTTATAAATACCTATTATACAAATGCATTATAATGACAAAATCTGGCATTTTAAATGCATTGATATTCTGGGCAACAGAGGGTAATTTTTTAGACCTGAGAGAAATCCGCTATATTAAAGAGCATTAATTATCGCTAAATGAAAGACGCCAGTCTGAAAAGGCTACATAATGTATGTTTCCAACTCTATGACATTTTGGAAAAGACAAAACAATGGAGACGGTAAAAAGATTAGTGTTTTTCAGGGATTGGGGGAAGGGAGGAATGAATAGGTGAAACAGAGGATTTTTAGGGCAGTGAAACTATTCTGTGTGACATTATAATGATGGATACACATCACTAATTCACTTATCCAAACTCATGGAATGTACAACACCAAGAGTGAATCCTTATGTAAACTATGAACTTTGGGGAATTATGATGTGTCCGTGTGGGTTCATTGGCCACTGTGCTCAAGGGAGGTTGTATGTGGGGTGAGACAGGGAGTATACGGGAACTCTCTGAATTTTTTGTTCAAATTAGCTGTGAACCTAAAACTGCTCTAAAAAAAAATAAAGTTTATTAATTTTTAAAATAGCATTAAACTTAGACTGAAAAGATATGAACTCTGTCATGGTCTCAGTCACATGCTGGCTGTGCAAACTTGGGCAAGTTAGTTGGCTTCTCTGGGCCTCCATGACACCATCTATAAAATGGGAATGGTAGTATCTGCCAGCTAGAAACATTGCAATGGTTAAAACAACTACAGCCAATGTTTATTTTGTTAAAAATAATAGGAAAATACCATGTAGAATCTGGGGCAGAGACTGAGGACTAGGATTCTAGAGTGCTGCTCTGAAGCAGACAGGCCTAGCCCAGACAGCACCACCTATATCACACCTGACTTGAGATATGTTTCTTTTCTACCATTGAAAAATGTCTGCCCCACTGAACGGCTAGAAACTAGAGAGAGTCGAACAGCAACTCCTGGGAGTAGCACATTTGATTTTTAGAACCAAATTATATTGTACTGTAAACACCTCAAAGGGAAAAAAATGAATAATAGCATTTTAGCATAGATTAATGAGTTACATTAGCTACTTAAAAGCAAAGTCCTAAGAGAACAGAACACGGAATATGTAAGTTTTGATAAAGGGGTTTGGGAGAAAACCTGAAAATATCTAGAAGCTCAAGGCACTGCCTGAAAAGGTAGATTTAATTTAGAAGGTCAGAGTGAGCAGTCAGAGGAGAGTTTTTAAAGCAGGGGCACCAAACTGAGAGAGGAAATCGATCAAAACACAAGCAACAAATATACTTAGTACCATACTCTGTCAGCCATTGTTCCAGGAATTTGGACTATGTCGCTAACCAAAACAGAAATTCATGGAACTCACATTCTGGTGAAAGGGACAGACAAAGATAAGTAAATAAACATAATAATTAAGTTTATACAGTATAGTAAAAGATAACATATTCTATAGAAACAAGAAAAGGTAAAGCATCGTTGGGAAAATAATGAGTAGGAGATTCCATTTTAAATAGGATGGTCAGGGAAATTTTAATTAAGAAGATGACTTTTGGGTAAAGAGATGAAAGAAGTGAGATTAGCCACTCAGATCTCAATGGAGAGGAACTTTCTAGATTTTGCTCGAGCGAAGGACCAGGGTGAGAGCTTTCTGGGCTGTTTCAGGACTAATGAAACCAGTATGGGTGGAGCTGAGTGAACAAGGAGAAAATAGGGGAAAGGAGGTGAGAAAGTTTAAGGGAACAAATAACTTATGGCCTTGCATGCCACTGCAAGAACTTCGATTTCACTCTTGAAATAAGGAGCTATTGCCAGGTTGTGCGCCAAAGGAGGGGGCATGATCTGGATAATGTTCTAGACAAATCACCCTGGCTGATGTACTAAGAGCAGATTCAAGTAGATGGGGACAGAGGTAGAAGCAGGTGAGCTTCTAGAAGGCCCTTACATTAAATTGAACTTGTCAGGCAAGTATTGACATAGTTGAATCAGGGTAATAGCAGCAAAGGTGTGAAGAGTCGTAGATCCTGTCTACACGCTGAGAGCAAAACCAGGACCCTCTGGAGGAGTGATGTACAAGATTTGGCACTGAGCTCTGGGAAGGATGAAGTCGCTATCAAGTAGGATAGGGAAGCCTATCACTGCAGTAGGTTTGGGGGAAGATCAGGCATTTAGAAAAAGTGGCAAGAGGAGGAATGGGCATGGAGGAGACACTGAAAGCACGAATCTCACGTCTCCCACATTTCCCTATAGATCGGTCTGGGTATAAGATGGAGCAAATGATTTATCAATGCCATTAGCCTTCAGATCATCTAATTAAGTTAAAAAACCACTGAGTGCAATTACAAAAAAGGAAAATTATCCAGCAACGGAACAAACAAATTAAAAAAAAAAAAAAAGAAAAGAAAAGAAAAAGAAAAAGAATAAAACAATTTAAAGGAAGCATAAGTATATTTGGTGATCCTCTATGTGAGCATTTTGCGCCCCATGCCCATCCCAACCACCTCTGCCATCACTCCAAGAGGATAGCCAAAAGTCCCCAAGAGTCACATTCCATTAGATTGTGAATTATCTCACCAGTGCCCCTAGAGTGCAATGCTAGTTATCTCCTAAAGACTCTTCTTGTGTGTGCCATGCTCACTCTCTCGCCCCCTCCAAACATGTCCACAGGAAAAGATCTAATAAACCAACTATTAGGTATCAATAAATAAACACACACACACACACACACACACACACACACACACACACACACACACACACCTGAAAATACTCCCTTCCCTAAAGATATTGGAATTTTAAAGTAGCAACATCCTAGACCAAGGGACAAAGTAATGAAATATCAGTCATCAGATTAAGGGAATGTAAGCGTCAGGGGCCTTGGACTCACATTATTCTGTAGCCACCTCCTGAGAAAACAGGGCCATAAGCATGACTCAGAGTGGCTTCCTTAACTGTTCTGTCCTGCCCATCCCAAAAAGAGGAAATAAGGTCCTTAGGGGTAAATGCATTTCATGCTTGCTCACATATTATTCCCCTTGTGTGGAACCCCTTCCCTTCCTGCCTGCCAGTCCCTGCACACATAGACTCTACTCGAACAAATAGATAGCTAACTGGTCTCATTTCCCTTGCCCTTCCACTGCGAGACTCCAATAGATACAATGCGTATGTGTTCCCCGTGCATGTGTGTGTTGCCCGCACATTAACTTCCAGAGTTTTTAAACTATCTGGACGCAGAGGGATCTGCTAAGTAACAGCAGCCCAGTGAAGTGAGAAGGAAGCCCTCTTGCCTTCAGCCAGCAGGAGCTCCCAGGGGTCTTTCAGGCACCACTCACTCACTCAGCATGAAGCTGACAGAGACCTCCAGCAACAATTACAGCTCCTCCATGTTTTTCAAAGGCTGTAATGTTAAATCAATCAATCAGGTGTGCCACTCGCAGAAGCTTGGCTGTGACTCACTTAAGGGGCTCGAGGGCAGCAATCATCCCGAAAGCGCCTTCTCCTTGCAGTTTTATTTGAGTTCAGCCCACTTTGTGAAGCCATTACATAACAGTCCTTTTGAAAGTTTTTCCTCTCTCGTTGGCTTTGCACTGCACTTGACACATCAGTAACTCTTGGACAAGCCACAAATATTCTGAAATGCACCTACACAGAAATACACTGCCCAGGGAGGCAAAGAGAGTCCTCCCCCAGACATACAGAAAGACATGCACAGCGGGGTCACATGGCTTAGACTCCAACGAAAAACCTGAGAAAACATGATGTCAGAAGAGAAGAAAAGATCAGTCACCAACATCTTGTCTTGCAAGCATGCTGGCCACACTAGACAAAAGGATAATGGTTTCATTCGTTTTTGTTTTGTTTTTGATAAAAAAGAAACAACAGGAAACCATAATAGTCCAGTGTCCCACTGTTTCAGGCTGCATCTATCCACTGTGTGACTTTCATTTTAGCCCCACTTTCTTTATGTCTTTTTAGAGTTAACTAATCTTGATTTTTATGTTTCCTCCCCACAAACCCACTTTAATTTTCACTCACCTGACTGTCTGTTCCACCTACCTAAAACAGAGGCTCTTAAAACAGAGTTCAGCATCCTTCTGGGAGAGTCCAGAGAGTACTATGCCTTGTAAAATTATCTTGATTAATTTCATTGAGGCACTAGGGGTATATAATAAAAATCAGTGATAAACAAAAAGAAGGAAATCCAGGGGAAAAAAAATGCATACCCAGAAACTCTTCACTCTCCAAAATTACCTTTATGAGATATTTAAATAAGAATTTAAACATGAAAACACATATCTTGGAAACTCCACACAGATAGGCTATATGCACACATTTATGCCTCAAAATTAAAAACCCCAGCGCCTTGCTCCATGCAATGAGCTCCACCTCATGCCTGAAAACAGGTAAATGGCATGTTCGGGATTGTAGCTTCCATATTTAAATTGTTACCATGCAAGACATTACAGGTGTCACTTTGAACTGTAGACATCAATATGATTTAAATGGCTGCCACTTAATGTGGTGAAGAGTAATCAATTGTGCCCTGAAAACAGGAGACAGGTACGTCATCCAGTCGGTTTCCCGGGAAATAATGAGCCCTATTAATAGTTGTTAACGTGAATCAACAAATCACTCCTCTGTCAATGGCTGTTGGGCTGGGGCCCGAGTCAATTAGTGAAGAGGCAGAAAACTGACAATTCAGGAAGGATCTCAGCAAGGGAAGGGGGCAGGACATCAGTCCCTCTCCTAACCTGGGCCAGCTGGAGCCTCTGAGGAAGGAAAAGAGGATTCAGCATAACAAGGAGGCCCCGAGGAGATGCTTACCAGTTAGACACATAAGTGTCAACCAGACAGCCTTCACAGTGGCCTTGTAGCCAAAAGAGAAGCCTACAAGGGCAGGGCTCCTCCTCCCCTAAGAACTTAAAACTGCTAAGGAGAGGGTCAGTGAGGATGGTTGAGCAGGACTAATAGGTTTTGTTTAGGGTACAGCTTAGGTGATGATGATATGCTCTCCATCACCAGGTACATGACTATTTTTCCTCTCCATTTCTATCCATTTAAAATAGACTCATACAAAACATTTTGCCACATATATGTCAAAAGATAAATAGCCTAAATAGTTAATGAGCTTATAAGCTCTTACAAATCAAAAAGAATAAAAAGATCTCATTAATAACTAATATTTATTAATACCTTACTACATGCCAGGCAGAAGCTAAGAGCTTTATCTAAATTATCTCCTGTAACTCTCTCAGAAACTTTAGGAGGTAAATAATGTTATAACAACTTGAAAGGCGAAAAAACCGAGGCTCAGATGATTTCAGTTACTTGCTCAAGATCACGCAACTAGCAGATGATAAAACAGTGATTCAGAACCAGATCTGTCTGTCAAAAGTCTACACTTTTACACTATGTTGTATCAGTTTCTCACAGGCAGCCCACAAAGGAAGAAATACAAGTGACCAGTAAACATTTAAAAAATATCTAATTGTGATGGTAACCAAAAAAGTCAAAACCAGAAGAATAATTATTTATTCTTTTGCTTATCAAGTAGACGAAGATTATGAAGACTATCAAAGCCTACTTGTTAATAAGTTTATGAAAACACAGTCGCTATGCAGTATCGTTGAGAATGTAAGTTATAAAACCATTCTGAAGGGCAGTTTTTTGAAATATATAAAAAGTATAATTTATACATACTCTTTGAAACTCCCCACTCCCAAGAATTACCTTTATGAGATATTTAAATAGGTAAGATAAGATAAAAAGGCATTAACCACTGCTTTTAAGCGCTAAATATTATAAACAACATAAGTATCCATTTATGAGTTGCTTAAGTAAATTATGAAACATCCATACAATAGAATATGACTTTGTCACCTAACAAAATGGTGTTGAACTATATTTATTGACATAAAGATCTCTATGAAAAATTATCCACTCAAAAAAGCAATTATAGAAACATATATAAAATATAAATATTTATTATACATACACACAAAGCAAATTTTCTAGAAAGATGTTGTGAAAATTGTATCAGTGCTGATTTTTAGGTGATGAAATTTCTGAGAGCTTTGACTTTCTTTTGTGTGTTTTTATGTATTGTTTGAATCTCTTCGAATAAGAGCTATTATTTTTACAACAATGAGTTTCCTTCCAAAAGAAAATAAATCCACATCTTCTATTTTCTAATTTAACTTTTTGGAAGATAGTGCTGGACCTGGGGACATTTTTAAATGATGAAACATAATAACGGAGAAAACATGGGTTTAGAGTATGACCTCAGGTGCAATCTTGGCTTTTACTAGCTTTGTGACTATATTAGCTTTCTATTGCTGCCATAACAAATTATCACAAATTTATTAGTTTAAACACAAATTTATTATCCTACAGTACTATCAGTGAGACCTACAAATTCACTGGGTTAAAATCAAGATGTTGGAAGAATGTGTTCCTTTCCAGAAGTTCTACGGAAGGATCCATTTCTTGCTCGTTCCAGTGGCTGGCAGAGTTCAGTTCCTTGTGCTTGTGGGCCCGAGATCCCTGTTTCCTTGTTGACTATAGTTAAGGGCTCTTCACAGCTTCTAGAGGCAGCCACGTTTCTTAACTCGTGATTCCTTTTCCCCATCTTCAAAGCCACAATATGGACTCGAATCTTCATTCACTTCTAACCCACTCTCTACTTTCCTCATCCGCTTTTAAAGATTTATGTGATTAGATTGAGTCCACCCAAATAATTCATTATCATTCTCCCTTTAAGCACATCTGCAAATTCCCTCATGTCCTGTAAAGTAACATATTTATAACTTCCAGAGATTGGGACACAGACATCTTTAGAGAGCAATTATTATTATATCTTTGGAGAATAATTTTGGCAAATTACCTGAGTAATCCTCTACTCTAACAGGTATGGCAGGATGCTTATAGGATTACTATTTTTATGTTTTCTTCTGTTATTGTTGCATTTTAGTATTCTCATTCTAAGAAGGTAGCCAGGCCTCCCTCACCTCAGGGTGATTTATGATGACTGAAGACAGCTTTTCTTCTTGGCTTTTGTTTTCAGAAACCTAAGCTGGCAGGATCCCTAAGAGAATGTGGTACAGTAGAAGGCATGGTTGGATGGTTTCACAGGAAGGTGGGACCCTAATCATCTTTATGTCCAGTCTTGACAACGATGCCTTTAAAAATCCAGGCAGACTTGAACAATGAACAAATGAGCTGCGATCAGCATGGACAAGATACCAAAGGGTTTTCTCCAAAGCTTCTATTTTAGGTAAGACCTTTGTATTATCCCAAGAGAGGGAGTGGTAAAATAATCCAAATAATGACAGATTGAATTTCCCACCACTCCAATGGGATAAGGATACATGAATTCAAATCAATTGAATTTATAGAAAATAATATAACATCTTCAACATCTCTAGCTGACATAATAAACATATCTATCCACTACAAGGGAATAATCACTACCATGTGGGGATTTGTGACAAATATGGCAGGACAAATATGTGAAAAGCACTTGTCACATAATAAACAGGCTCAATAAAATTAATATTGATATATGATGATATAACAATGCAGATGGGTCAAAAGCATGTAAACACTATTCTCTAAAGATCTAAAAACAAATAAATAAATGCTACATGTATTTTTTGGTATTTTGAGCCACATCCAGAAGGCTGATAAAAGACTCATCACACTGTGTTTAGTATAAAATACTATTAAAACATTAAAGAAGAGAAAAGAATCACTCACTCCATGTAGAAACTTTGGAGTTATCTCCTTCACTTTCCTTTTTCTTATCCTCTATATCCAATTGGCCACGACCTACATCTTTTCATTTCAACCCTAGAAATAGCACCTGTAGTACCTCTTTCTGGATCTCATCCCCACTGTCAATGACATGTCTCCAGGCCCCCATTGTCTCTCTCCAAGGCTGCATGGCAAGACCTTGCCAATGGGTTTCTTTGCCTCTTAACTCAGCCGCATCCAATCCATCCTTCACTTCCCTGCTTAAATTTTTTTAATGAGTACACTTTGGGCCACAATCTTGCCCAATATCTCACTACTTCAAGATGCTCATTCTCACCTTCCTCCCTGACTTTACACAAGCTGGTACTTCTTTCTAGGATCACCACCATTTCCCTTCTCTCCTTACTCAAACATCAAGAGACAAATCAAATATTAATTCCTCTGTTGGACGACTCCAACTCCCCCAATTCATCAGTTCTATCTTCTTCATTCTTGTCAGAGTATAGTATACAATGCTCTTTCCACATTGTTTTGTTACTCTATTTACACATATTTCCCCTAATAAGCCAAGAACTTCTCAAGTGCAGACACTGTGCCTTGTTCAATTTTGGATCCTTAGAACTAACCCATTGCTCATCATGTAAGAGGCACTCCCAAGTATTTCATTAAATAGAAAACAGAGAGGGTGCTGCTGTGAGGTTCTTGGCAGCTACGATGAAATGGAAAGGCAGAACTATGTCCAGACTTCTCAGGGACAAAAATCCTTTTTATCTTCGTCTCTCTCTCTCATGGCAAAATGACAAAAGGGCACTTTTGAAAAAGAAATGGCAGTGAGTAAATCAAAATGAAGAGATAGTGAGCAGTCAGAATTCAACCCAACAAACATTTCCTGAGCACCAGTACGCTGCCAAGATCTAGCAATTCCACTTTCAAAAAGTTGAAAGTAGGGACCCAAACAAATATTTGTGCACCCAAGTCTCCATCAATAAATGAATGGATAAAACAAACATACACTGGAATATTATTCAGGCCTTAAAAAGAAAGGAAATTCTGATACATACTACAACATGAATGAATCTTGAAGACATTATGCTAAGTGAAATATACCAGATGCAAAAAGACACATGTTGTAGAATTCCACTTATATGAGGTACCTAGGATAGGCAAATTCATAAAGACAGAAATTAATGGAGGTTACCAGTGGCCAGACGGAGGGAGAAAGGGGACTTTACTACTTAATAGGTACAAAGTTTCTGTTTGAGATGATGAAAAAGTTCTCCAGAGGGATGGGGGGATAGTCACACAGCAGTGCAAATGTACTTAATGCCACTGAACTGTAGACTTAAAAATGATTAAGATGGTCCTTTTTCTATTATGTGTATTTTACCACAATTAAAAGAACAATGAAGGAAAATTTTATTCTCCAAGAATGGAATTCAGGAAGGCACTGATAACAAAAGGTACTGAGAAGTCACGATGTGTGAGGTGGGCCCTGAGAGGTGACTAGGAGTCCACTGGACAATGAGTCAGAATTCTGACTTGAAGTTGGAGCTGCCACTTACTTTTATGAGGTTATTTTTTCTAATCTATAAAAGTGAGAAAAGATCTACCACACACCTGTGGTGAGGATCTCATGAGATAGCATGTCTGAAATTGTTTTATAAACTACAGGAGGATTCTCTGATATAAATTCACTGACAACAAATGATATAAAGTGGAATTATGACAGAGAAGACCTTCATGTTTATATTATATCAGCAGTGACCATCCCAGGATATTTTCTAAAGTCTAAACATGATAAGCACTCCTTTCTGTCCATGCAGGATGAAATCTAAAAAGATGTCAGAGAGAAAATAAAGGTTAAAGAGCAAGGTTTTAAAAGTATGTTCTTATTTTAATATATGAATATTATCTTGCCAATAAAATTGAGAAACAGGAAGATAGAAAGAAGAAATATGAGAGGGTGTTTAGTATTCTGCTTCTTTCACCTAATATATTATAAATTGCAACTCTGATTTATAACTGTGTGAGTATACAGACACAAGAACAAGAACAAGAACTGGAAGTCAATATGCAAAAGTGAAAATAGTTGCCATGCAGAGATAGAGGGATTATGGGTCATATTTTTCTGTTTTAATTTTATTTTATGTTGTTTTATTATTTTGCAATAACAAATAAAAACAAAAATAAAGGTATTATAGCCCCTTGTTATAGTCGCATATATTATATTAGCTTCAGGTGTACAACAGTGATTTGACATTTATATATCTTACAGTGTGATTACCACACTAAGTCTAGTAACCATATGTCCCTTTTTAAACAGTTATCAGCTGGCTCCTTTGCTGACTACTTACCCACAATCTTTGCCCCCACTAGCTTCTGAGATGTTTGAAGGCCTTGTACCTTTAAGCCCTGAGGGCCTAGAGGGTAACATTTGCTTCTAGCAATGACAGAAGCTTGCACAGAACAACTAGAGGATGCTCCAAGGCCCCTTCGGGGTAAAGAGCTGCCACCTTCTAGAGATTTGTGACTCAGGGTTCCAGGGGACACTAAGGGAAGGGGAAGAATCATCAAACTGTGTTTGGCCTTGGGCTCTGATTCAAAGGCCGCAGCTTCCTCGCCCTTCCCATTTCGAAAGATCAGGTACTGACTCCAGATACTTGCCACCCTCATTTTAATTTGCTCAGATGCAAGGCATAATTTTTCAGAGCAGGGTTCCTCCAACAGCGTCTCTAGACAGGAGTGGGCCATAAACTATTTCAGTGGCTAAGCTCATAACTAGATCAAGGAGAGAAACTAGGAATGGCAGGTTGATTTTATGCCTTAGCGCTATCTCTCTAGTCTATCAACCTGTAGAACCAATAAGTTTTAGCATCCCTGACATTCATCAGAAACTATGGCCTATAAACAGGAGAAACAGAATCAGAGAGATATCTCAATTTCACTCTGCAAAAAAAGGCCATTCTCCCTGATAGAGAAAACTTAACCCTGTGGCGACAGGGGCTGTTCCCTTCAGTCAAAGCCTTTGATTCTTCCAGCCTCAGGGCCCTCATTCCCAAGGTGGAGGCACCGAAAGTGATTGTGCAGGGTGTGTATGCACAAGGGTGCCAGGCTGGGCAGGCCGGCGGAGCCGACCCCCAGCACAACGCACACTCACCCAGTCATGTCCCCGACACTGGGGCAGCTGACTGCAGGAAGGAGCGTCTTTCTCACAAACCTGTGATCTGCTCCCAAGCCACACTGCCAGTGGCTGCGACTTTTTCTAACTCACACAAAGCACCGTAGGCTCCAGCAGTGGCCCTACCTGAGGAAAGAGAGAAAGCCATTCTGCACTTGTCTGTGAGTCTTGTATCTGAATACCTCAAAAATCTGACAAAACGCTGTACATCAACTGTCTAGGCAGAAAAGCCTAGCATTTTATTTTATTACGGAAGTTCTTTAGACTCCGACAGACTACCCTAGGCTTCATTTAACCTTCAGAGCCGATTTCCCTTTTAGTTCTCACAGTCAACAGTGCTTCCCTTTGTGAACTATCCAGCAGTTTTTCCTTACAGTTTCCACTGTGTTTGACCCTTGACAAATGCCAGCCCTGGCTTCTTTGTCCCTGACTCTCCCTTTCAGATCCTGCTTCCTTGGTCACCCTCTCTCAGAGCCTCATCTTCCTTGCTTAGCACTTTCCTCTGGCCCCAGTGACTCTTTGAGAATAATGTCATCATGAGTCTTAGCTAGGCTCTCTGTCTGAAGTCACAATTTTAGAACTACAATATGGAGCCCTGAAATTACATGATAATTTGGGAATTAAAAATTATTAATTCCATAGAATTAAAAATCTAGTTCCTGGAGGGAGTCATAGACATCACCTGATGGAATTTTATCTTTTAAAAGAAAATGAAGCAACCAAGGCTAGAAATGTTGTGTGACTTATCTAAAATCACACAAGTATTTGTTGCAAAAATAGGAATAGAATGCAGCCTATTTATCCATCTGTCAAAGAGAGATCAATCTTCTACATAGAGAAATTGTCTCTGATATTATCAAGAAAGGTAACATCCAAAAGACTGTGAAAAAGAAGGTATTGTGCTTTCATGCATGACTATGAGTGCATAGTTTTCAAGGGACCTTGCTAGAGAACATAGTAAGAAAAGAGATATTGAATGTGGACTTAAGAATCCACTGACTGGTTTCAAATCCTTCCCCTGCCATTTCCTAGCTTTGTGACCTTGGGCAAGTGCTTTAGTTTCATGATCTATAAAATGAGTACAGTAACAGTCTGACCTCAGAATGTTGAGGTGAAGATTAAATGAGATAGTTTATGGAAGAAATGCTTAACTCAGTACTGACATATAACTTAAAAGAGATCCTTTTGCCACCTGCTAATAATCTCCCAAGACATATCAATTTTAGGCGCATGCCATGTCCGGGTGGGTTATACTAATGTGAGAATCTAGGATTTTGTTTAATTTTCATGGCTCCTGGCATCATATAGTACAATCACAAATGTTCCGGAAGGAAAACATGTACTGGGCACAGCCAATAAATACAAAAATTGCTAAGTCAAGCTCATTTAAAAGCCACATGGTAATTCCCTAGTAATTCTGGGTTAATTGCATATTAATTACTATCTTGTTATAGCATCAATGAGCCATACATTTGATGTGGGAACCTGCAGCAGAGATTAAATGCTAAAATGGATTTTCTTCAAATGTTACAGAAAATGATCACTGATCACTCCGTATCGCCAAAGCTTTTCAGAAAAACCTCCTATGTTACTGCTTCTTTAAAGAGCTCAGTAATTATCTAAAGTATCCTCCAACTAATGTTTCTTCTAGTATAGGTATATGAAGAGTAGCCAGTAACATCTACCATCAGTGACCAACTGTTTCCCGATATTAATTAGATCAAAGCCTTTTGAGATAACGAGCCCCAGCCTACTGACCTCTTCTGGGGCGATGGTTTAATTGGGGGCAAGTGTCTTGGAATGTTCCCAAGGTCCTTCCCTCCACTTCTTTCCTGGGCCTTCAGAAGTTGACTTTTCCATGTTCCCTGCATTGAAATATGATCCCCAAAAATAAGTTGTATGAGCCCAGCTGAATTTCTTGGTAAAGAAATTATGTATAACAAGACGATTGGCAAGGTTATATCACTCCATGAAAGCTGTAATTTCCCTGCAATTGATTTCCTAAAGATAACTCGCTGTTTACGTGCAGTGAAAGCTAATTTAACAAGAAAGATGAGTCTCTTCAGAACACCTTGATTGGCAATTGTGATAAATTCCTATAATTACTATTGACTCAGAGAAGGATTTTCATTTGTTAAGATGTTGCTGAAATGACAGCCCGGTGATGGTTTTAAAAAGAGGAAATGGGATTGCTACATGCTGCTCCCATCTTCAAAAAAGAAACTTGAGGGATTGACAGGGTTACAGACATTTCAGAGAGTCATGAAGACCCTGTTGAATCTCAGAGAGACCTGCACATCCTACCTGGCATTTCTGTATTGACTGAAAATTCTCATAGGAACCATAGTTCTTAGACCCAAAGAGTCTGGCTCGGTCTCCTAACAAAGAAACAAAGCTGGATCTGGATCAGTAGTTCCATAGCAGAGGCAACAAAATTTAGTGTTAATGTTAAAAATTGAATAATATGAAAAAGTCCAACATTAGGCAAGTGGTAAAATCAATCAGTATAAATCCAAATGATATATTACAGTCATTAATGTGATTATACAGAGAATTAAAGACATAGGAAAATGACCACTACATGTTTTTAAGTATAAAAAGTAGGATACAAAGTTACAATTTGAGCTCAGGTATATAAAAAATACACATAAAAAGAACAGGAAGAAAATATGTCCCAGAATGTTAACAGTGGTAGCTGCTAGATCTCGGAATGATGGGATAAATAAAACCAATTAAAAAAAAAAGAAAAAAAAATCGACTTTTTAAAAAGTCTACACTATAATTAGGGTTTTTTCCTGATATCCATTTGGGTTGGCTTACTTAACAGAGCCAAACTACAGATGTATCTATTTCCTAAGTAAAAATTGTCCTTTGCCATTTGGGAGCTTTATCCATGACTATCTCAACTACCATTGTCAGCACCACCAAAAAGCTTCCCATAAACTTGTTGTTTGTGTTTCTACATGACACATACAAAAACTACAAGAACTTGTCTTCCAGGTGTGAGCTAAGATAGTCTACTCTGACATAATGTATAGACTTTCTATATAATTTGTCATATAAATGTAAGACATTACTAGTATTGATCATAATTTTATAATTATAATCATTAACATTCCTAAGTGCTCTCTTGCCATTAACTCATTTAATCCATTCAGCAATTCCAAGAGACAAAAAAGATTATCATCCTTAACAAAGATGACAAAACAATGGCTCAGAGAGCTGGACTAGTTTGCATGAGGTCACAAAGCAAAGTAATTATTTAAATCCAAGTCTTCTCTTTCAAAGTCTAGGACTCTTTCTACTGTACCATATTTATGGTAAAATTTTATAAACGAGGGGTGCTTAGCAAATTAGCATTTTATGCCTATATCTAATTTTTTTCTACTCCATTGAAAAACTATTAGCCAAATGTCCATAATATACAAAGCAATCCACAGATTCAATGCGATCCTTATCAAAATCCCAATGGTATTTATTTTTTCCAAAATAGAACAATCTTAAAATTCATAAAGAATCTCAAGGGACTCTGAATAGTCAAAAGAATCTTGAAAAAAAAAGAACGAAGTTGGAGGTATCATACTTCTTGATTTCAAAACATGCTACAAAGCTACATTAATTAAAACAGTATGGTATGGCATAAAGTCAGACATGTAGACCAATGAAACAGAACAATGAGCTCAGAAATAAACCCTTACATTTATAGCCAAATGATTTTCAACAAGGGTCCAATACTACACAATGATAGAAGAACAATCTCTTCAACAAATGATGCTCAGAAAACTGGACAGCCACATGCAAATGAATGGAGCTGGACCCTTACCTTACACTATATACAAAAATTAACTCAAAATGGATTAAAGACCTAAACTACCAGGGAGCCACATGAATGCATGCAAAAAGAATGATATTTAATGATATTTAATATTTATTGAGTGCGTACTATGTGCCAGCCACAGTTCCAAATGCTTTACATGTATAACATATGTAATTCACATCAGATTTACATGTATCTTATCAGTATTGAGAACACATCATATTTAAGGCACGATGGCCACTCTCAAGGAGCTCATAATCTAGGGACTCATATGTTCAGCACAAAACTCAGAACATGATAGAAACTTACTAATTATTATTGTTTAATAAAGTATTATTCAATAGATAAACAGAAGCAAGAAAATAAAATATATAAAAGAATAACTTCTACTGCTGAAAACTGAGTGACTGTAGCCTAACATAGTGAATATTTCAAGACTGTAATCTCATCAAGATATACCCACTAATATTCTTTTGTAAATATAATTAAAAACAGTAAATCTATTTTCACTGTGGGCAAGAATTTAACAAATCCTTACCTCTGATTTTGAAATAGCCACCCAGGAACTTATAACAGTGCTACAATATTTGCCTGCTCTAGAGACATATTGAAATTTTAAAATGATTGTAATAGCAATAAGAGTGGTCTTTCTCTTCTTAATGAAGTTCTAAAGAGCTACAGTCTCCTGTAATGCAAACAAGCATTTCTGCCTTGGCAGATTCATTACACAAACTCAGTCAACCATAGCTGAGCGGGATTGTATCCAGCAATGCTGCCACCTGCTGTATAAAAGTGAAATCGCTTTTCTTGGAAGGAAAAAAAAAATCGGTGGCATGACAAACGGGCGCTGCCGGGTTTAGGTAAATAGCTCTACTATGCCGGTGGCTCAGCACATTATTGAAGTCGGTTACTCTTCTATCTATCTAAGCTCACCTGGCTGTTGGCTAACTTACCCCTTTACTTACACTGTTGACTAACTGACCTGTTATACAGCAATTTGGCTTTCTGATTTTTTTCATTTACTCAAAATGAATTACTTAATGTTGAAATACTGTTTGTAGTGTCAGAATTTATAATGACGAGCCCCATGGCCTCATGTCTTAAGATAGCCTGTGTACAAGGTAGAGAGATAACAATGACTAGCAAACCTCCTCTTCTACTAGGACCATAAATATGCACACATCACGTATCTCCTCTCAAGTTTTACATATGTGCACACCCAGGCATACTGTCTAGGAGACTTTGTTTTTAATGTGACACACACACAAAAAATTAGTTAAATATAAACATTAAATATAAACATTCCCAGACCCTTTTAGCACCCCAAAATTATACACAATGGCCCAAGTACAATTAAGCAAAAGAGAGATAAAGCCAGATTTCAGAAAATGTATGACAAAAGCAAAGTTGATCTTTAGCAATCTGTTCACCTTTTAGTGATGTATTTCCCTTTGCTCTTGCTTTCCATGCCCATAACCTTTTGATGAGCCTTTAGATGTCCAAGTTATCCTTTTGAGACACTCAAGGAAGCATATTGCAAAACCTGAGATCCCCCAAAATCAAGACCTTTCCTGATTTCTCTTGCACCACCACCCACAACCACTGCATTAAAACTTAGTATTCCAGTTTTCTACTCCTGAATGATCTAGTTAATTATTTCTGGTAAATCATATAAACTGAGAGCCAAGTTACTGTGGCTAATTATTTAATATATTAACTACCCTCAAATGTTTGCATGTCTACAAAGGCTTCTGTCAACCCATAAGTTAATTAAAATCATGGAGAACTGGCAGGATTTTAGGCACCATGAATATTGATCGAGCCAGTAGGAATATTTAGATGTGTCAGATGAGGAAAAATGTTCTGTGTCAGCCTTTAAATAATAGTATGTAGATAGCAGCCAGCAGTTCTACCTACATCTAGGAGTTCCTAAGCATACGTGTGCACGTGCACGCGTACACACACACACACACACACACACACACACCTTTTTCTGCTGTATACCCATATATAGATACACACTTACACCTCTACAGATGTAAAGACCTCCCTACCTTCCCAACTCCCCACCCCCGCCACCAAGGAGAGAAAATGCCATCCACTTGTAAATACAAACATCCTAAATGTTTATAGACACCATTCGCCCAACAGAAGCAGTTCCAAGTCCAGACTTCACATGCTCTTTCTAGGATACCACAGTCACCTTACATCCATACAGTAGCTCAGGTAGTGAAGTGGGCAGACTTTGGGGAAAACATAAATCACTCTTGGTATGAAACATTAGGTAAGTGCTTTCATCATTTTCAGTTAATGTTCCATAACTTTTTCTCTGAGATCCCATGCTGAAAGCAGGAGGTCGTCCCGATATATCAACACACCCCTTTTAGAAGACTTATCCCATCCAGCTGAAGCAACACCTACAAGAAAGAAATCCAAACTTAAACAGGAAAACTACGTAGAAGGATCCCTTGCTGGAAAGTTTTTCCTAACAGCTATGGCAGAAGTCAATTAAATCGTATCTCATCAAAATCATATTATAGTGCGTAATTTCAGAATTTGCTTTTCTAAACTCAAAGATTGATATTATTGGCATATTAGTGCTTAATATTTTCCCCTGCTAAGTAACATTTGCTCAACAACTTAGGATAGATAAGGATAGGGTTCCTATAGGGTTGGTTGTATGGTTAAAATAAGATTGTGTGCTCTGAGCTTTAACCATGGAGTCTCCAGTGACATAGAAGAAAGCATCATTCTGCAGATGGAAATACTTCAGACAGCAACAGCATGACCAAGAAAAATGTAAATCTAAGGTATGGATCTGGGCAATAATCTGTTAACATGATTAACTTGCTATTCACATTCTCTTTGGTTTTGCTACTGAGTTCAGTGAGAGCAGAAGTTAGGCAATATGTATATGGCCTTTATTGTATATCTGCATTTCATGTCAGAAACACAAAGAAAAAGGAGTGGAATCCTTACTTCGAAACACTTAGACTTGGTGTGATTACCTAATTCCCCATCCTCCATCAGGTTGACATGAAAAGTTCCTGATTCATACTTCACATTCGTGGTAAATGGCTGACTCATAGCACCCACCAGAGAAATAACAGCTCGCTGATAACATTTCTCCTTCAGGGCTGCCCTATATGTTTAAACTGAGTCTTGACTACAAAATATAAGTAAAGCCAAAGGCTACAAAACCTAATTAGTAGTATAATGCGAACCCTTGAGAAGAATTGGAAGATTGTTAAAGGGAGCTTTGAGAAGACAGATTATTCAACCAGACATTTCATCTTGTTAGATTTGAGGAAAAGCTTAGTGAATATTCACATACAACATATCATAAAATTTCAGTTAATTGTAGATTTAGTCTGTATCTTGTCAACATGAAGTTGAGTTTCTAAAAATGTTTTGCTAAGAATGGTAAAGAACTTTCCTGGCAGATTGAAAGATTTGTTTTAAGAGTCCCAAGGACTGCTGATTCACAATTCTGATACCATGAATATTTGTGATAGGAAACTACATTTGTTAAATTGTTTGCTGTAGTAAACTGTTAGATCACTAAGGTTGTAAACTATTTTTTCACAGAAGGCTTATGTTAACAATTTACTCAATTTCTATGATCTCACTCTTTCATTACTTCATAAATGTGTAAGTAAATTGGCATCCCTGTTACTCAAAAAAATCATCTTTTTTTTTTTCAGGCTATCCCACACAGTCCTCTTTGAACAAATCTTTGCATTCTAAAAGTTTTATCTCTAAAATATAATGTAAATTATTTCTATTTTTTAATTTTAAGTTTTAGTATTAGTTTTTTCATCATGGCCTATATTACTGCTTTGGTAATATTCTCTTTAGTCCTTAAACTAATGATAAGATACCACTCATCTGAAAGACTAGATAAATCAAGAAGTAATTGTTGAGTTCTGAGAATATACTGTCTGAATATTTGTAATCATAAAAATTAATAATTTTTTTAAATTTTAGACACCACATGTCAAGAGTTAACTTAATCATACTCTTCGGTTCATGGCACACTGTCATAATTATCTATAAAAAGCCCCCCATTTTGGTTTATATTTGCTTTCATTTCCATCCCTCAAACAGCAAACATTTTAAAGCACTTGATATATATTCTTCTGTCTGAATGTAATCTAGTAAAAAATATATTGTTGTTACATGTGTGTATTTACAGAGATAGTATTGTATTCCAGGTCTCAATGTGCTTCTTTTCTTCACGTAGCACCTGTTTTAACTTCTATCCATGTTGCTTTATATATGTATGTTTTACATACATATATATATATATATATATCATATATTTAAAAACCAAGAAAAACGTTAAGGTGAATGTTTAACTCATTCGGCTGAAAAGTCCCAGGATAAAGCCAGGGTTGCTAATGCCATCAGAAATTAGTTCCTCTCCATCTCTTAGCTTTATAATCGGCTTCATTGGCAGTTTTCCTGTGGTCGTTTCTGGCACTCACAGGATAAAACCTAAGCTATAATTCCTATGTAAATCCTGGGATTAGCTATGATTTGACCAGTCTGAAATTACCGAATCCTCACTGTGACAAGAGAACAAAGTCTCCTAATTGGCCAGGACTAGGTCATATGTTCTCATTGACCAATCACTGGACTAAGGAATGACTATCAAGCTTTGGTTACATATCCTACCCCTGATCTGAAGGGATCCCACCCAAACTATGTGGCCTGAGAACAGAGGTTTGTATTTCTGAAACTAGAAAAGGAAATTTAAAATATTATTGCCATTTAAGGCGGGGGGTGGAGGGCGGGGGAGAGGAAGCGGGTGTGATTTAAGGCACCCGAACCAAACTAAATGATTATGCACAAAAACTGGGTAGTGAGTAGAAAGATGAAATTTCTCTTAAGTAGAATAATGCCATTCAAAGCCAGTTAGACAATCATCATGAGGTCTCTGGGATTAATGCTTTATTTTAATATTCCAATAATTATCATTTTTGCAATTACTATAATGATATAGAATAGCTTATTTGGTGACATATTGTCTCATTTTACATCTTGACAATTCATTTTTATTTGAAACTTTGTCATATACTGCTTTTTGGTCCCTCACAAAAGCTAACAATCATAAAAACTTCTTTCCCTTAAAATATTTATTTTTGGCTCAAAATTAGAAAAAAAAAAATTCTGAATCACTTTTAACTCCATAATCAAAAGTGTATTTTGAGTATTTAAACCTCACTATGAAGGTAAAACTATGTGTCAGTAAAAGATATGTGGCAAAAGTAAATTGGGGTGAGAATGACATTTAAATAAAACCATTTTTTTATTACACCAAAAAGAAGATTTGTTTTCAATAAAGTGCATCATGAGAAAAATTTGCAGATAAAGATTGAGAGACAGTATTTGCAATAGCCAAAACTGACAAAGGAATATTTTCTAGAATATACAAAGAACTACAACTCAACAAGAAAACATAAACACTAATAAAATAAATGGGAAAATATAAAAATGCAGTTCACAAAAGAGGAAACTCTGAAAGGCCAACAAGTGTATAAAGAAGCATTAATAATCAGAGACATGCAATTTAGAAAAATAATGTACTACTTTGACACCATCAGATTAACAAAAACCTGGAAGCCGTGATGTCACATGTAGGTGGTCACGTGGGATGCAAGTGCCAGCACACCCTAATGAAGGTATAGGCAGGTGTGGCTACTCGAAAGAGCAGTCAGGAAGTACTTAGTTAAGTTAAATATTTATCCTCTGATCTAACAAGTCTCTTTTTGGGAATACATGCCCAAATAAAATTTCAAGTCCATAAGGGGACATACATGAAGACTTTTTTGCACCATTGTTTGGGGAGACAGCATATCAATCGGGGTCCAGACAAGAGAGAGAAACCATACAAGAATTTAAGCAAGAAAATGGAATATAAAGAATGATTGATTATGACAGGGTATTGGAGGAATGTGGTACTGATTAGTGAGAAGTAATGAGAACTCTAAAACATATAGGAACAGCAGGTGTGAGGCCTGGCCATGCCCCTCGCAGAGACTGAGCGCCCTAGGAACAGCTTTGCCCTCCTCCATGGTTAGGACCCAGACCTCATTGGAGAGGGCACGGCTGCGGCTCATTTGATGACAGAGAAGTCGCTGTGGTGCCATGCCTGTGTAACCTGCTGGGAGTCCTTCCTCTAGAGTTCGCCAGAAATTCGCCCTCTAGGGTGCTGGGGAAAGCTGTTCATTCACAGAGGGTGTTTCACTAGAAACACTTCACTACAAAACTGCATGAACGAGGGTGCTAATGAATATTACTGGGTACTACTGGCTTCTGTTCACTACAGGAGCAGAAGGCTTGCTGCTGCAAAACTACCTATTAATAGCAGGGGCAGCAGTCCTGGGGAGAGCTGCTGGCCTCTGGGTGCCGCCAACTGCCAGGCACTGCAGGAGCCTGGCACCTGAGAAGCTGCCTGTGCTCAGAAGCCTGATGAAAGATCACGTCAGAGCCAGAAAAGAAACCCCTTTCCCTCTCCCCCAAACATTTCTCCACCTTCCTCTACTGACAGAGCTTAACATTATGTCAGCTGACCAAAAAAAACAAACAAACAAAAGAAAACAAAAAATTATAAAAAGAGCCTATATTCATTTATTTCAGAGTAGGCAATAAATTGATAACAGTCACAGATTAGAAATTGAAAGTATCTGAGTATCACTGTGGAAGTGAGTAAAAACTCCCACATGAAGCCTGCTGATGGAGTGACTATAAAGCTAAGAGATGGAGAGAAACTGATTTTTGATGACATTGTCTAAAGTTGGCTTTACTCTGGGATTTTTCAGCCAAATGAGCTAATAACGTCTCTCTTTTGCTTAAGTCAGTTTGAGATAGATTTTGTGTTGTCTACAACCTAACTTACTACCAAGAAGCAAATTAGAGATCTAATTGATCAATCTTTCCAAATGCATTATTTCATACTGAGAAGTGATCCAGCAGTGAGGGAGGGACTGAGCTCCCTCCCCCTGGTGTGAATTCTAACCTCTATCATAACCATACCTACCTTCCTTTTGCCATCCATCAGTCCAGGACAGTGTTTTCCCAGACTTGGATTTGGGAGGATCTAAGCACATCACTTTGGAGAAAAGCTAAACATTCATTTTAAAGTATTTCTTAGTTTCTAAACTTCTCTTCCTGTTATCTATCTCCCCTCCCTTCCTCCCCCCCGGTGTGAATTCTAACCTCTATCATAACCATACCTACCTTCCTTTCGCCATCCATCAGTCCAGGACAGTGTTTTCCCAGACTTGGATTTGGGAGGATCTAAGCACATCACTTTGGAGAAAAGCTAAACATTCATTTTAAAGTATTTCTTAGTTTCTAAACTTCTCTTCCTGTTATCTATCTCCCCTCCCTTGTTTGATAACAGTGACAGAACCACTACCAAGAAGGACATTCAATAAAAGAAAACAGATAAAAGAAAAGAGAGGGAAATCAAAGGGAGAAATTTAGTGCAACCAGCAAAAGCTTCATTAGGCTCACAACAAACAGAAGCTCAATTTCTTTCTCTCTGACATTAACGAGTTTGATGTCAGTCCAACATAAAAGCCAGGCAAATCTGCTCACTCTAACTGGGGTCCCAGGATCTCTGCAGCTGCTTGCAAATTGCTTAATTCCACTAAAGGTCATCCTTCTTGATTGGTTTTCATTCCTTTCTATGTCCAACCAATCAACTACTGGCCAAGCAGATGGCTCCAAGCGAGTCCTGGTGGCCAGGTCAGCAGCTGCAGCCTCACCCCGGAACTGATCCTCCCTCCCCATCCTGAAAATCCTTCTTCCAGCAGTGGCTCTTTAACTAGAAACCATAGGGGCCCAATTGATATTTCTGGAATAAATAAATGTAACTGAATAAAGTCTGTGCATAGCACTAGGCAGGGACTGAGAGTGAAAGAAATGTAACTAAAGGAATAAAATAAAATAGTCTACACAATTTATAAAAATAATAAAGTCATTAGCAGGACTGATATTTAAACTCCCATCTTTATATCCAAAGTTCTTTATTCAATTAACATGATGTCTGTCCAGGATAGAAAAGGGCCAAGAAAAAAAGGAATGGAACAAAGAAATAGATAGAAAGAAAGAGAGGATGGGAAGAATTAAGCATAGGATAATTTGTTGCCTTTCTTCCATGTGGCAAGCATTAAACCAGATCTTTCATGTTTTATCTTACTTATTCCTTATGTCAATCTAAAAGGTAGCCATTATTGACTCTATGTTTATTGATAAGGATTCCAAAATTCAAAGACATTAAACAAGTTTTCCAAGCTTATAAGACTTATAAGTTGCAGAGCTAGAATTAGAATATTTTCAACCATTTTCAAAATTCATACCCCATCAATGCTGGGTAAGACTGTCTCTTTTCCCTCTCAAGAGGGAACACCAGAGACCTAGGTGTTGCATTTGTTTTCCAATGAAGACCTGACGTTGTACCCATTCTCTACTGCATCATTTTAAATTTTAGAAATGTTGATGTCAATGTGATTTAATCATTGATACATAGATGTTTATTTTGGATCTACTTTATTCTGGACATGCATTCAGTAATTCAACAAACATTTACTAAGAGCCAGGTGTTCTATCAGTTCTTAAAGATTCAAAGGCAATTAGGATATGGTCCATTTCCTCATGAGTCTGGAGACTGCTAGAGAAAGTAGAGATATAGACAATTACAAAAGAGTGTGCTTACTGCCCTTTAGTTAGAAGTCCATACAGGCTGCCTAAGGAGCTCGGAGGGAGGGGAATTAGCATATACTGGGTGAAGCGGAAGGTCAGAAAGTATTTCTTGGAGGAAGTGATGTATGAACTGAGTCCAGATAAAGTATAGATCGGGGAGTGGGGGGAATGGAGACAGTATTCCAGGCAGAAGGAACAGTGAGTACTGAAGCTCAGAGAGAATACGCTGCATGTCAGAAAAGTTAGCATTCAGTATAGTTTAGGCATAGGTTATTTACAGGGCACTATCAAGGGATTGCGTGCTGGGATTATGTGACAGTTGAGGGCTTTAGGGTTTATTTTGAATTATGTAAGAAACCGTTGAAAGTGTTAATCAGGGAAGAAGCAGAGTCAGATTTGCATTTGAGATACCACTCTGGGATCTCTCAACTGTGAAGAAGAGCCTGGAGGAGCCATACCTGAAAGTGAGCATGGTTTAGGGATTGATTTATTTCCTAGCTCTGCCACAGCTAGCCATAGGAGTTTAAGAAATTTACTTAGTCTTTCTGGGCCCATTTCCTCCATATGGGGATAGAAATACAATAGAGTTGTGGAGACCCCTATTAAATATAGCACATGGAAATTCCTAGTGCAGAATCTAACACACAAATGAAAGCTATTATTGTTCATTTGGGCATTTACCACGTTTTGTCAGATTAATAAACGAATCCTATATCATTTGTTTCTGTCTCGTTACTTTGCTCAGTTCCCCTGGGCTAGGCTGAGATCAGTGTGTTCTTATTTCAGGACCCATGTCAATGGAGAAGCTCCTGAGACATGCTACAGGCTCAAAGCAGAGAGCAGAGTACAAGAAGGTGATCACATGTCAAGCGATAGTATTTAAAGCTTCTGTTTGCACATATTTCATCTACACACACTCCGCTGGCCAACTCAAGTCATAAAACCAAAACCAAAGCCAGTCAAGCAGGCATGTGAACTCTGCTCAGGAAAACACAGCAAAGGTAGAGAAAGAATAATAATTTAGACAAATAATACATTCTATCACTTATTATACTTATCTGAACTGTTTAGGGTAAAGCTCTAATTGAAGACAAAAGTCAGAGATCACGCAGAAGGCATATCGGCGCTCACCAAGATGGTAAAGGTTGTTCCGATTCTGAAAACTTAGCTCCTTTTGCCACATCCACATGTTTGTTATCTCTGACCGGTTCCTGCAATGGTCAATGTATTAGTTTGCTGGGGCTACTGTGACGAAGTCCCACAAACTGAGTGGCTTAAAACAACAGAAGTGTATCATCTCACAGCTCTGGAGGCTAGAAGCCCAAAATCACCTTGTCAGCAGGAGTGGTTCCTTCTGAAGACTGAGGGAAGGACCTGCTCTAGGCTTCCTTCCTTGACATGTAGGTGGCCACCTCATTTTCACATAACGTTCTCTCTGTATGCGTGTCTGTGTCCAAATTTCCTTTTTATTAGGACTTAATAAAAAGTGACCTCCCTACTCCATTATGATGGCATCTTAACTAATTATATCTGCAACAACTCTATTTTCAATAAGGTCACATTCTGAGATACTAGAGGTTGGACTTCAATATATGAATTTAAGGGAATATCATTCAACTCGTAAGAGGCAAAAATAAAACCCTTAAAAGACCTGGCTTGTTGTCAAGAGACAAGAAGGGATTGAAGAGTTGCTATCTCACCCTACAGTCTTTCTTGTCTACATAAAAAACTGCAAGTAATGAATTTTAGCAGCATACAAAGGAGAGCCATGAACTGAGTCCCCTTAGCACACTAAACCAGAAACTGACGTCCCTTGCCCACTGATAAGACCAGTGCACAGAGCACTATTCAAATGGACAAGTTCCGTAGAGACACAAACTCAAAGAGTCTATAGGGATTCTTGGTCAAGCTGAATTCATTGTCTAAGCTGAATACTTGTAATTTACCTAAACTCATTCGCACAGAGACCAAATAGAATTTGTGCCGCATATTTCTGACTAAACAGGAACTAGGCTGGCTAGCCACCATGAAGAGGCTGAGTGGGGAAGGGCAGTTGGGTTACAGTGCTGTACAGCCTGTTCTCACTTGTGGTGGCTGCAGAAGGGGTCAGCAGTCAATAAGTAAGGCCTCTTCTTCAGGGCACCAGAACAATTTCACTAGAACTCTGCCTGCTCTCAACACCTGTCTTCCTTCCACCTTTCTTATTTTAATAAAAGCCACATTCTATCTGGCACTGCAAAGAACAATGCCTCTTCTTCCTCTTCCCTGTGTAAATCGCTTGCTCTGTAGAAAGGTTACTCCTTTCATAGTCAGACAATGTTAGCTGTCAGCTGACGCCTGCTGCCCTTTCCTAAAGTAAATTATCATTGTTCACTTTGATAGAATTTACTGTTTCCCTAGCTTTTTCTCTGTCTCTCTCTCATCCTTTTGATTTCTTTTATTTTCTTTATAAACCTTTGCCCTTCTCCCACCACCACTCTGCCTTATTCCTACACACACACACACACACACACACACACACACACACACAATCTCTTCCACGTAAAAGTTCAATTTGGCAGCTCAGGAAAGAGGACGCTGCTGCTTACGGCTTTTGTGTTCCCATTCAAAGTTATAAACTGATTATAATAAATACCATTGGAACATTCCAAGCCCTGCCTCAAAGCAGTGCTGGAGTACAGATACTTTCTCCCGTCAAACCCTTTCTCATTATCATAAGGCCCCACAATTCAGCTACAGCCCCAGACACGGGCAGAATCTCAGGCTAGTTCTGCATAGAGGGGTTAACTAAGGAATGATCCCAGGTTCTAGTCAAGTTCCTTACAGCTAAGCTACTGGCCCAATGATGTTCATTGGTATCCACGACCTAGTACAATATTAGAAAGCACCTCTAACAAAACCTCAGTCAGAGGCTATGCTGTGTTGTATGACAGCAAAGCCTAGAAACTGCCTCATGCACCCAGAGGTGAGGGACTAGTCTAAAACTCATACTAATGTAATACGAGAGGGAAGGACGGAAGTGAGACTATGATGGGCCCACCTGCATTCCTGGGGCCCTCATCTGTATCAACCTCCAGGTAAGCCCTGAATCAAGCCAAAGTTCCTTTCCAGTGCTATCCCTTGACAAAATCTGGAACGAGGTAAGTATTGTCTTTGGTACTTCCCCCATACCTTTTGCTCAAAATCATCTTACAGGCCTACAACACTCCTAAGCTCCGGGCAGACATGAACAACTGCCAGCCAGGCCTGTCCATTTCAGTGTCCTATGGAATCATAAGCATCATTTGTTCAAAACTAAACTCCCATCCCCCAATGCCATCACACCAGCTTCCACCCACCCAGCTGCAAGCTCCTGCTCCGGCCCCCCTCACACCTCCTAAATGCTTTGGACTGTGTCCATTCTCCATCCCACCACCTTTTTCAGGCCTTCCTTGTTACCCATTTAGTTAGAATCATCATGAGTCAGCAGGGCAGGCATTCGAAGTAGGGAGACCTGAGTTCTGATCTGAGTGCCTCCACTAACCCGCCCAGCGGTTTACAACAAGGAAATCAACTTGTTAGCCTTAGTTTCCTATCATCTAAAATAGGATCTAATACCACCTTTGCAAGTCTGTGGGAGGATTTAATGAGGCAATCTATGCAAAGAGATGTCGATCTTTTACTTCTGAATTCAGTTCTGGTGCCCTTCACATCAAATGCCATGTGAATAGCGCCCCCTGGAGGACAGCGACCCTGTGGCTCTGCCCCTGAAACAATAATATGAAACCTCAAACTTTAAGATTTATTAAAATTATTTCACCATTTTACTTAATCTATGACATTTAAGTTATTTTATGTAGGAAGAATATTATTTTAACTATATATCTTGAAATGTTGTATTATAAAACTTACTTTAATATAATTTAATATATATATTCATTTATTCAATACATATGGATCGAAGGAATAATGTTTACCAGGTACTGTGCTAATTCAGAAAGGCACATCTTAACTTATTTTCAGTTAGCAAGCAATATGTTGTTTAATTTATCTTAAATTATCTACATATAAAAATAGTTTTCTTGTCAAAAATTCTAACTGGCATCATATCACATTGAAGACTGAATTTATATCAAAACATGTTTTCAAATCAATCCTATGTTAAGCCAGCAAATCCAGAGCAAAAAAAAAAAAAAAAAAGACTTTACTACCTAGACTGAAATTCATTCTTTTTTCATTAAAATATGAAGCGGTTTAGTATTTGTATGTATTATTTTTAATTGACAAGGTGCAAGATGGTGATATTTACAAGTATCTCTCTGCGAATAACACATTTTCGGTATGGATAGCATTACTCCCATTTAATGAAGAGGAAAACTAATATATAACCACCACTATATTGCCTCTTTCTAACCTATATTTTAGGCTAGAAACATTTGATGTGTCACTAAAACATTTGATCAGCAGAAGATAACTCAAACCGATGATAAAGATCTACTTGAAGGGAATGTGAAGAAATATTTTTCAGTTTCTACTCCTAATTTGTTATTTAAAATCTGTGTTCCTTACATTTATTTTCTTCAATCAATAGCACATTATAAGACTATATTAGTCTACAGCCATGCTATCCTGAACAAGCTGGATTGCATCTGATCTCAGAAGCTAAGCAGGGTTGGGCCTGGTAAGTACTTGGATGGGAGACCAACTTAGGAAGACCAGGTGCTGTAGGTGAAAAAAATTAAAAAATAAGGGATTGTAAATTGACAAGGTCCTTGCAATCTGTGAGGTCAACCAAGGGTTGCCTTACCTAAAATAAATAAATAAATAAAAATTAAAAATAAATAAATAAAAATAAAAATAAAGAATATATTAAACAATGATCAATAGAAAGTAAAAATTCAAAGTATGCAAAGATCGCCATGGTAGCTACTGGTATTCAACTGAGTAGTAACTCATCTGCCAAATGGGAGAATCACAAGCCTCTCTTTTAAAACAGAAGATCTCATGTTGTTCTCTTTTGAAAGGGCAAAAAAATACTAGCATGTGTATTTGTTCATAAAAATTAAGATCCACTACTGCTGCCTTTAGTGATATGGTCACCCTGGAACACCTTTGCAAACAAGCAACTATGAGCACGTAGTAGATGGTAGGTCCTACTCTTTCCTTTCAGCCAGTCAATAAATGTTTTGAGCACATCCTATTTCCTAAATGTGATACTATTGCTCCTGCCTACAACCTATCATTAGTTCTTCAGAAATTTGGAGATGAAATCTAAATTCTTTTGCAAGAAATACACAACACCCCTTACAATCTAAGTGAAGCCATTCCATCCATGCTTTTTGTAGATACCGTGCTTTTGTACATGTCCCTACTTTTGCTGGGATGTGTCTTCCACTCTCTGCTTTTCCACTTAGCTAACACCTTCATATCTTTCTAAAAGTTCAAAATTCACTCTTCCCAGGAACCTCCCTGACCAAAATGGCTGCCTTTCCTCCACTCTCACACATGCTTCATTTTCTGAAAATTTATTCACAACACCACTATAATTCTTGCCTTAACACTTAAGGTAACTGAGATGTGATGAGGGATGCCTCTTTTCTCACCTTCTGCTCACCCTCACTTAATTATAGAGCTATGTGGGAATGGCCAAACCCAGAATCTCAAAGGCTGAGAACCACAGAGAATGTTCTTCCTACTTGTCAGTAGAGAGTCAGCTGTGGCTTCACTCCTCATCTTCTGAAGTCTAGGCCAAAAAAAAAAAAAAATACAGTCCCTATCTGGGTCTTACATATCCCTTGGCAGAAGGAGAGAAGCAGGAAAGCTGGAGAAACATTCCAATGGTTCCTAAAACTTCTACTAAGAATGCACCCTATCCTTGCCAATCAGATTGGCCAAATCAAATCACATGGCTAACCCTGATATAGGTGAGGTTGGGAAGTATACTCCTTCTGAGGCAGGCACAAATCTCATGACAACAGGCAGAGAGGTATCCTCCTCTTACAAGGAAAGAGAGAGAAAATAATCAGGAACAATAATGCAATCTGCTACGAGCAAATAGCTTTCCTCTTCTATCTTCACTAATAGGAATTAAGTCCATGTATGGTTGTGCCGTGTGTTGAGGCAGAGCCCATGTCTGGATTTGGATTGCATTTAAGAACCACTCAGTAGCTTTGGAGTTCCCATTGTTTTATGTCAAGCACCAAAGACTTACGTATTTTTTTCCCAATCCCTCTTCAAAACTTCCAGTTCAATTTTATTTCATAGGATTCTATTCATTGTTCTCTTCTAGCTCCTTCTTTACAGTCTTTACCAAAACAAACACACCTGTTCTCCTATACTTCTCCATCTCCTATTCTTGCTAAGCATGAAAATAAACAGAGTAGTGACAAAAATGGCTAGCAGTGACAAAATGGCCAACAGTGGGAAAGCACTAAGGCTCAATGAGCCCCCAAAAGTTCCCACAGTCATAACCTGACTGCCTTTCTTAACAGATACGTGGAAGCTCCAAAATACTTTGTAAAGATGGATTCTCCCACCTTCTTCAATCTGTAACTCCACCTATCTTCTGTCCAAAGGCTTAAAACATAAAAATAGTGAGATTTGGTATAAAGCCGATGAAACATAATCTTCAGAGTTGTATTAATTTCCTGTGACAAATTACCAGAAACCTAGTAGTTTAAGACAACACATATTTATTCTCTCACAGTTCTGGAGACCTCAAGTCTGAAATCAGTATCCTTGGTCCCAAATCAGGGCATCTGCAGGACTCCACTCTCTCTGGAGGCTCTAGGGGACATGTGTTCCTTGCCTCTCCAAGTTTCTGGTAGCTTCTGGGATTTCTGATTTACAGTCATATCACTTTAGTCTCTGCCTCCAGGGTCACACTGTCTCATCCTCTTCTGCCTGTGTCAAATCTTCCTTTGCCAATCTTTTACAAAGATATATGTGATTGCATTTAAGAACCACTCAGATAATCCAAGATAATCTCTGCATCTCAAAACTCCCCTTGAAAGACAAGAGGATATCACAGTTTCACATACTCATGACTATTTGTTTTCCCCAAACCCAATGTCATGAAGATAAAATTGAAAAAATAAATAAACAAACAAATATCGGTCACCAGAGAGAAAACACTGACCCTTGCCACCTTAGAGTACTTCACATGCAGGAAGACAACAATCAAGGGACTTTGAGCAAATGCCAGCAAGTGTCAAGTTAAAGGAAGGAAAAATGCAGTCTCGTGCTTTCAGACTCTCTCCGCCAGGTGGCGTGTGCTGAACCTTTGAAAACACAAAAATCAAAAAAGATTTTGGTAAGTGACTTGTATTTCCTTCCAAGTATAAATAGAAACTTCGCTTTCTAGGAACGATAGGTTAAGCCCCCAAAAAAAGGAAATCGAATTCAGATGCAAGATTATGGAAGAATTTTTTTGGCCATACTTCTGCCTTCTATTTTTCTCTGAAACTGTCACCGCTGGATGGGAAGCGGATTCTACCAGGCCTTTCCTCATAAATAAATGGTTGTTAAACTTTTTGGTAATAAGTCACCTGTTTTCTTCATGCCCTGAAGTATGGGTGGGGGAAACTACTGATGACTCTTAAAAGGTAAAAGTTTACTGTTCTTATGAATCTGAAATATTCATACTTGAAACAGAAAGTCTTGCCCAAAACCTCAACTTAGACCTTGCCATGTAAGGTATTAAGATTGTCTTGTATTATAAGGTGCTTAACAATTTACAAAATAAGAAGGGACATTGGATTCAGAAATCCTGGACTTTCCATCCTGGCTCTAACTCTTAAAACTGTGAAACTTTGGTCAAGTCACAACATGTAGGAGTATAAGAGCCTGTTTCAATATCCACAAAAGGATGAAACTATTGACAAATGTTTAGGAAGCCAAGTGATGTGAAATCTTAAAGCCTGAGATACTCAACATCACTAATCATTAGGGACATGCAAATCAAAATCACAATGAGATAACCACTCGACACCCATTAGAATAGGTATGATCTAAATAAATAAATATCAAATGTTAATGAGGATATGGAAAATTTGAAAACTTTCTACATTGCTGGTGGAAATGTAAAATCATGCAGCTGCTGTGGAAAACACTTTAGCAGTTCTTCAAAAAGCTGAACACAGAATTACCTTAATCCAGCAATTCCACTCATAGGTACTGAAAGCAGGGACTCAAACAAATACTTGTACACCAATGTCTGCGGCAGCATTATTTACAATAGCCAAAAGGTAGAAACAACACAAGTGTCCATGAGCAGAAGAATGGATAAACAAAATGTGGCTATACAATGGAATATTATGCAGTCATAAAAAGGAATAAAGTTCTGACATATGTTACAAGATAAATGAAATCACCATGCTAAGTAAAATAAGCCAGTCACAAGAAGATAAATATTGTATGATTCCATTATATGAAGTAGCTAGAATAGGAAAATTCACAGAGACAGAAAGTAGATTAGAGGTTACCTGAGGCTGAGGGAAAAGGACATGGGAAGTTATTGCTTAATGGTTAAAGAGTTTCTGTTTGTGATAATGAAAAAATTTTAGAAGTAAGTACTGGTGATGATAGTAAAGCATGGAATGTAATTAATTCCACTAAATTTTAGACTTAAAAATGGTTAAAATTGTACATTTTATGATGTGTATATTTTACCACAATAAAGAAGTACAAAAAAATAATGATAACTGGGTGGTTTTAGATCAAATTAGCATTCAAAATCAAGAACAGAGTAAGGAATGGTATTTTTCTAAGTGACTATATTTGGTGATTAACTTTTCTTTTCCACAGAAAAAAAGAAACCTCAAGGCCTGGCACATAACTCATTCAAATCACATTTGTATTCAACTCACATGTGTTGAGTTTCTTCCGGCCCATTTGATCCTTCCAGGAATTCTGCAAGGAACCCCAAGAACCATGGCCAAAACACCCGCTGTCCTTCTAGGTGCAGACTATTGATTAGTCTTAGGCAGAGAGGACAGTAGCAGAAAGAACACAGTGAAGAGAAAGAATTTAGAAGAGAACATCTGGTGAGCCAAGTAGTCTATGTGTGTTCTTGATCCCTCCTTGAAGCCCAAGTTCTACCTCTGCGTTCTTCCCAGATTCCTCAGTAAGAATGAATTTCTCTATATCTATTAGTTTCGAGTCTCTTTAAGACATTTCCCCCATCTGCCCTCATGTAAGGGTTATATTTGCATGCGTCTCATTGGGCATCTTATGAAGACCTAGAAGGCAAGGTCTTTCTCCTTCCCCTCTCTTCCTCCTCCTGTCATCCCACCTTCATTCCCACTATCTGCAATAGTCTTAGGAGATGTTTGCCATACTCACTGCCCAAGCTCACTCCAATCTGACAGCAGAGTAGCTTTACCAAGTATTTTTCTCCATAAAAATTGCTTTTCATCTGGTTTATTTACAGTAATCTCAGCTGTTATCAACTCCTCTCCCTCCCCCAAGATACCCATGCATCACCACCACAAAACCTCAAACACAGGCACACACTTACTAATCCTGAAAATGATAAGAAGTAAACGTCACTGACAGGGAGACTATCTGAAGGAAGGCACTGTGAAAAAAGCCTGGATTCAGGCTTCAATTCAATATAGCATCAGACTATGTTCACATATAAAAATGATTAATAACACCCAGTCGCTCTTCTTCAAGGAGCTAGCAATTGTCTTTGTACAAGAATCTTTCACTGAAAAGAGCAATATCTTCCCCCACTGCACAAGATAAAGTCAGGAACAAGCTGTTGTTGATATAATTTTCGCATTTTACTTCATTTAAATTTTACATCAGTCCTTCTCAATCTGGTTTCTGCTTACCTCTCTAGCCTCTCTCACTGACTCTACCTAGCACTCTAGTCTCCAGCCAGGCAGATCTACCTTCAGTCTGTTATCTGACGGTACCAATTATCTCTTGTCTCCAATCCTCTACAAATGGTGTTTCTCCTGCCTAGACCCTCTGCCCTGTCACCACCACTACCCTCAACATTCTTCTAGCCAATGTCTACTCATTTTTCAGGTCTTATCTCAGAAGTCCCTTCCTCCTGAAAACCTTCCATGCCACCTCTACACTCCCAAGACTGAGTTTGCTACCTGTCCTTCAAGATCCCATAGGGCCCAATTATTATCTCGAAGGTAGCACGAATCAGGCTCTTAAAATGAATGTTGGTGTTCACATGCTTGTTTTCTCTACTAAGCTGAGTGGTCCATAAATATAGACATCATTTGTATACCAAGAATCGCACTCATTACCTGGCACATGATAATCATTATATATGATAAGCACTCCAATAAATATCTGTTCAATAGTTGTGATAGGTAATATTTTCTTATATTTTAAAGATAAAAAAGCTGAAGCTAAGGAGGTTTAAAAATGTATCCAAGCTTGCAAGCAAAACAGCTAGATTTGAGCCCCAGTTCCTCCAGCTCACTAGCCCATCTCATAAGCAAATCCCTCCACTAAAGTATGTGAGAATTTGAATTAATCAAGGACTATTGAAAAGTTCCCATTGGAGTCCTCAGTTCTTTTTCTATTTCACCATAATACTCCATCAGAAATCCCCTCAATATCCAGTGATGAGGTGGAGGGCATAAGTTGAAAAAAATTGGCATCTTCTTTCCATGATAGTTTGTTTTCTCTTTAAATTATATATTTTTTCAGGGCTCTGATGTTGAATAATAAGCCTTAAGAACTTTACTGGAAACCTTTCCTTTTCTCTGATATAGAAAAACAGTTAATATAATGGACTGAGTTGCCCACCTAATTACTCCATTCCTGGAGCTATTTAGGGCCTTTGGGGAATCTATAAAAGCCAGTTACATTTCAGGATAAAGGCATTCTCATAAGAACTGGAAGAATTTTCAGGTTTTGAGATTTCTCAGTGGTGCTCAGCAGAAAGCAGCCATGGTTCAAGGTCAGGAGCCTGAAGTGATCTGAGCCCACTGTGTAGTTGGTTATCTATCGCCATGCAACACACTGCTCCAAAATTCAAAGCATAAAACAAATACTTATTATCTCACAATTTCTGTGGGTCAGGAATGACTTAGCTGGATGCCTCTGGCATGGGGTCTCTTATGACATTACAGTCAAGATGTTGGCTGGGGCTGCCATTATCTAAAGGCTTGAATGGGGCTAGAGGATTCACTTCTTAGATGGCTCACTCACCTGGCTGTTATCAGGAGGCTTCAGCTCCTTGCCATTTGGGTATCTCCATAGGTTGCTAGAGTATCTCCATTATATTGGTAGTATCTGACACCAATTCCACTGTTTGGGTTTTTCCCCATACCAAGAAATTCTCTGACACCAGCTAGGTGTCTTACAATTCAGCTCAATTCTGACACTATCAACCTGGAGATGGCATGAGATTCCACAGGTTAAAGGTTAAGTCCCACAGACTATCTCCACTTCAGACACCAATCATACGCCCAGATTGTTATCTATACTTCGGACTATTTGGCTATATTATTCAGAGGTTCCACTCCCAGTTTATTACAAACGATATTAAAGGATATAAATCAATAGCCGGTAAAAGAGACACACAGGATGAGGTATGTGGGAAGGGAAGCAGAGCTTCCATGCTCTCTCCAGGTGTGCCACTCTCCCAGCAGCTCCACATGTTCACCATCTGGAAGCTCTCTAAACTCTGAACTTTGGGGGCTTTGTTGAGGCTTCATAACATAGATATTATTGATATTATTGATTAAATCATTGGCTGTTACTGTTAGAATTCAATTTGGTGATCTGTTGAATGATCTGATGAAGAAAAGGAACCAAGGGAGCCTGAGGAATTCCGGCTTCAAGATTAGGCAACTGGAAGAAAGGGAGTGTGTCCCTAATGAAATAGGAAATAGGGCAAGAGTGGGGAGAAGAAAGAAAGCAGTTTGGTTGGAGTACATTGGGTTTTAGTGCTTGTAGGAGAAATACTAACACAAAAGCCACTCATTAGTTTAGGCTCACTGGACAGAGACTAATTTGAATTAATAGAAAACTAAATGATAGACTTTATGTGAAAAATTATGATTCTGTTGTATTTTTTGTTTTACTTTGCTTTGTTTTATTTTTCTTTTTTATTTTATTTTGATTTGTGTTTTTTCTTTTTTGTTTTTTTTTTTTTTTACTGTCTATTTGACCTGTCTTATTGAATATTCTTTTGTAAACATATAAGAATATTATTATTGCTTGGATTGAAATGATTATTTCCAAATTCTTAGAGGTACCAGAAAACTTCTTTTCCTACATATGTTTTAAATGTCTCTTTCTAATTGTTTATCCAATGATGCATTCACACAGTGAAATACTTGCAACCAGTTAAGATGCTTGTACTTAAAATATTTAATGAATGGAAAAATAGTCATGAAATACTCCTAAGTGAAAAAGAGAAGATTACAAAATAGTATGTACAATATGATTCTAATTTTCATAAAAATATTGATTATCTTTACACAGGGAAAAAAATGGAAAGCAAAACAGCAAATAATCATTCTACCTCTGAGTATTGGGATTTGGGAATGATTTTTTATTTCCTTGTTGTGCCTTTATGCATTTGCCAAATTCAAAATAATGAATATTTAACATACTAAAAAAATATTTTTAAATTAACATTGTTTCCAAATGTTTTGTCTTATAAACTTATTCTATACTTATCTTAAAACCAAAAATAAATTCACCAAATCAGCAAAGGTTATTTTTGGATTGTGAGAATAAAAATAATCTGTTTTCTTTAAGGGTTTTTTTTTTTCGCATTTTTTCCCATAATGGAAATGTTTATAATTAGAAACAGGCATTTAGAAGGAAACAGATTTATTTCCTTTCTCTGTCTCATAAAAGTTAGCTGTCAGGAAAGAACCTCCTGTTAGTCATTTACACCTCAGTATGAATTTGACAGCTCTCCCTCAGAGGTATTTATGTTCACATTATGCTCTCTAATTAGGAGGATATCTGAGGTCTATAAAGTTCAGAAGTCATCTGTCTTAGCCCACCTACCGCTCCACCAGACTTTCATAAATAACATCGTTTTGTTCTCAAAAGAGATCTCTTCTTCGTGACAAATAGCTCTGTGTGCATGGTTTCCTCCTTTGAACATATTTCCCACATATTTTGGCTCTTCAGTGTTCAGCGTGAGTTCCTTGACTAGTAAAGCATGTTGGCTTCAAAGAGCTACTTATAAGAAAAACCACAGCAGCCTCCAGTGGCTGGAGAGGTGAATTCCTCCTAGGTCTCTTTTTCTTTCTCCCGAGCCCTTTCTTTCTGCTTTTTTTCTCCCAGTTCATTTACTCCTACAACAAGTCCCGGATTTTCTGAGATAGTTCAATTCCAATATCATGTTCCATGATGTCCTTATGTACACTCATGCTTTCGTCACATCATGCATTCTGATTCTTGGTTCAGAAAATGTGGTCACCATAAGATGACCTTTTTGAATTATCCCTAACACTTCTCTCACTTCATCTGTACCTACTTAAAAGAGAGACTAAAGCAATACATTATATACACATACATAAATATGAAAAACAAATAAAGGAATGAATGAACAGTCTTTATGGGGGAGAGGTTAGCGTATGCTTTACTAGCAGTGAAGTAATAATAATGGCTATTTGCTGAGTACTTACTAGGAACTGGTTCTGTGTAAGTGACTTACATGCTGTATCTCTTTCAAACCACAGTATATAGCAAATTGAGATTTAGGGATTTTAAGTAACTTGTCCAAATCACTTGGGAAGAAAGCCAGAAGTCTGGGAAAGGCTTCCTGAGCCCTATCATTCAACTTGAAAATAACCCTTTCAATTTGCATTGTACTTTACAAGGGTGAGTGTGTGTGTGTGTGTGTGTGGTCTATAAACCTCACAACAGCCCTGTGATGTCAACAGGGCCAGGTAGAGATTCATTCCTCATCTACAGGTGAGAAATTAAGGCTCTGTAAAATTAACTAATTTGCCACAGTCAGTGAAAAAAGGCCTAGAACCAATACTCAAACACTGTGTGCCTTTATTTACTCCTGCTTTCCTGTACTCTGAAGTTCCCTAACTATATACAAAACCTTTCATTCCATCATTAAGAAACTAGATGCCTGGTGAACGTGAAGGAAATGACTCATTGTGGACAGCTGAGTTTTCTAGATAGCTAAGAGCTTGTTTTCCTATCACTCACTTCTACTCCTTCCTCCTTTCTTTATCCCTCTTCCTCCTTTGTTCCCCTCAGTTGCTTTTAAACCATCTAGAATAATCTATATATGGCTGCCTTCAAATGTGGGCTACAGTGCCCATTCTACCCACATGGTTGCTACAGCCACTGAGGCAAGTTCCCTAGCAGAACACACTATGTAAGTTACAGCAAGCAGGTTGACAAGGGCTAAGGGGTTGGGAACTGGGTCTCCAACTCAAGAGCACACAGGAGAGACTGAGGTTTCATTAACCTTCAACAGTTTATCCAGCATAATATATTGCAAAGTTTCTTTCCTTCCTAGAAATAAAAGAGCTAAATTTACCCTTTGTGTGCCAAGAATATCATGATAAACCTAATAGCTAATATGTATTTAGTGCTTACCAAGTGCCAGACACTGTTCTAATTGCTTCACATATACAAATTCCTTCATCATAATCAACTCATTTATTTAATAATTTTGCAATACTGTAAAGCAGCCATGCCTGAGGTGTTATTGAAGTATTTGGGGACTATTAATTAGCCTCTACATTTTTTATTTCATGGATTTTCCTCTTTTCCTGCACCTCCCATTGCTATCAAAATGCTAAATATCACCACTCTCGATTTTTAATTTGTTTCCTTTAATTTTCTACAGCTTTAGATGGATAAACACATCATGCTGGAATTGTATCCAGAGAGAGGTAAATAAATATGCTTTACTAAGAACATATAAGTAAAATATATTTACAATATGCATGTAGTACTCAAATAGAAATATACTCAACATATCTATTTCATTCATTTTAGGCACCAGAACCTTTATTTTTAACTTTTTTTTTAGTTTGAAATAGTTTCAAATTGACAAAGTTGCAAGAATAGTACAAAAATCTTCCATATACCCCTCACCAACCTTTCACTAATTCTAGTTGTAAATATCCCAGTGAGGTCACAGGATATAATTTCTCAGGATCACTGGTAAAGAATGCGGTCATTTTAGGTATTGTTTAGTCTGTCATACATTTAATCTCCTAACCTTTCCTCCCCACAAAGATAATTAAGATTTGGCTTACCTATTTTGAACCTGGAATCAAAAGTATGGAAAAGGCCTAAAGATGTCACTGAGGTCATTGACCCAGTATACTATAGAAGTTAACTTAAATCATTTCAGGTTGAAGAAAATAAATCCTGGCTTGATGCCATACTATTTATTTATTACAAACATTTATTGCTAGGAACATTTTGTAACTGATATAACACTGTTAGAAGTCTTTTTCATCTACTCCTACTCTCTAATAATGGGGACACATCTGACCTCATCAAGGATAGACAATACTCTAATTAATTTTTTTTAAATCTCATTTTTCTCTAATCTTTCATTCTTCAGCCAAATTAAAGGTCATTTAAGTTTTTTCTCAGTTATCATATTTTCTAATCTCTAGAATCTGTATTACTAAAATGAAAAAAGAAGAAACAGGTAAGGATTGTGTCTTGCACACAATAGACTTTTAGTACTTAAGTTAATGTTGAATAAAATACCAGGCTGACTTGAATTAAATGCTAAATTAAACATGGGGTCAGGGGCAACTTGGTGAGAAAAAACTCAGGATGTTCTTTATCATGGTATCTCTAGAGCAATGGTCCCCAATGTTTTTGGCATCAGGGACTAGTGCTCCTATGAGAATCTAATGCCTGATGATCTGAGGTGGAGTTGAGGTGGTGACACCAGCGCTGGGGAGTGGCTGCAAATACAGATGAAGCTTCGTTCGCTCACCTGCCACTCATATCCTGTTGAGCAGCCTGGTTCCTAACAGGCCACGGACTGGTACTGGTCTGCAGCCCTGGGGTTGGAACCCTGCTCTAGACCATGCTTCCTTTCACTGGGCTTAACTGAACTGAAGGCCCCAAGTTGAAAGACCCATCTTGAACCACGCTTCAAAATCTCTATTAATCTGACCTTCCCCTTCCCCTTGAGAGACCCTCTCAGACTCTGTTCAGGCAACATTCTCCCTTATCATGGTTAAGCAATAAATCCAGCCTCATCTTACCTACAGATTGTTCTAGTGATATATCTAACCTGGCATTTGATAGTCTTGGAGACTCCACTGAGATCTAGTCAAGATCAAGAAGTCTTTTCCACTATGATCCAAGGTGTTGGACTTGGAAACAGGGCGTCCCCTGAGCCTCCTGCTGGAGGGCCTTCTGACTACATCAATAGAGTAAGTAGGCTTCACATTGTGTAGAACTCTGATTTCCTTTTGTTGAGCTCCCAAAATGCTGAGTTTATTTTGTCTCCTGAGAGTAAGAAACCATTTGAAGGAACCTTTTGGTTATATGAGCAAATTTGAAAAACTTTTATTTTGGTGGAAATCTCCTTTGTTACTTTACAATACTAGTATTTTTCTCTGTCATTATTTTGTTGTGTGTCTATTAGAGGAAAGTTAATGGGGAAAGGATGGCCACAGGTACCCAAAAGACTCATTCATCAAACTAGCCCTGGAGACTAGTTGTTTAGAAGGTTTCTTCTCAGACCAGTAATCTGTGGACAAACTTTGTCCTGAGTCACCCATCAAATCCTTTTGAGAACTTTCCTCAATCTTGTCATGTTTCATCCATCAGAGTCTAGTTCTGGAATATATTTCCTCTCTCAAACTTATCTGCTTTCCTGGAACCACAAACCTTGTCAGGATGGCCAGCTAATAGGTTGGCACCCTGAAATATGAAGCGCAAAAGCAATACCATGTATCTACTGCCCCTGAACTCTGACAGGCTTGTCTCAGTCTAAAATTAAGTGTGCATTTCCTCTGGGCCAGATTTCTGCTACTTTCATACACGTGTGTGTGAGTGTGTGTGTGTGCGTGCACGTGCGCTTAATACTTATCTATTTAAATGGCATAATTTCAAAAAAGATAATTTAGAATTATAATATCCACTCTGATATGAACAAAATTGATTATTTAAGAGGCACATTAGAATTTTTAAAAAATCAAACATCTAATGGTCTACATTTTTTCATTGGTATAAAGAAGTGCTTAAAATTTTTCATTGGTATAAAGAAGTGCTTAAAATTCAGATCCCCAAATTGCTGCCTTAAGAGATTCTTCAACCAAGGCAAAAAAAAAAAAAGTGGAAAACTCAAAATAATCTCTCTTTTTAGATCCCACTAAATCACAACTCCAAATCTCATAGCATTTATCCTACTATTCCTCTTCCTAAATTCTCTGTTCCTGAACTTCTCTATGCCTCTTTCTCTTCCTCTAATCTGTTCTCCTTCACTCCTGACTGGCCAGAAACCCTCAAGGCTCAATACTCCTTGAAATGAAACTTCTCTTTGAACAAGGAAAAGTTCTTATGGTTGATTTTAAGTTCTTATCTTGCTCTTACTAAAAACCATTGTCAAAAATTTAGAAAGCCTAGACGAGACTGAGACAAATTTGCAGTGGGCAAAAAAATATTACTCAATATCAGGTGTTTCCAATGCAGAGAATTCCAACCTATCTCTCTAGTGACAGAGGCATTCATTTTCTTGGGACTGTTATTAGACTGTTATTAAAGTGCTTTGCCAAGCCCTGCCACACTCATACCTCATTGTCCTTATCACCCAATAATCAGGGAAGATAAAAAGAAAGAATGGAATCTAAGACTCAAACTAGCAAAATTCTTGGAGACTCAAACTTCCATGGCTTCGGGTATTGCCATTGGCTTTAATGATAATGAGATCGACTACTTCTGGTTCATGAAATTAGACTAGCTGTGGACAGAACGAAGCTACCTTAGATTTGATACTGGTCTCTCATGGGGGAATAGGTACTCTTGTAGGGGAAGAATGTTATACTTACATCACTGCAGACCTCTTTGAAATATTTAAAGTTACCAAAAAAGATCTAAAAAGCAAATAAAGAAATCAGAAAAATAGATCATTTGACTAATAATATCTAACCTAATTTGGGGGATCTTCATATTAGGGATGCGACCTATTGTCTTATTTATGTGGACACTCTTAGCTCTCCATGAGAAGTGGACTGCAAATTCTGAACATGATCCTTCTCTTAGCATGTTGCAATGTTCTGATGGGTGGTCTCCAGAGTCCTAAATGCTAAAGAACAACAGCTGTCTCATCAAATGAGTCAACAAATAATTATCTAACAAAAAGAGCAAGAATATCTGATACTTATGGAGGTTGAAACAAATACCCTCAGAATCTTGGAAGTTAAACCAACTATCCTTAAAAATTTGATATATGATTACAATACCTCAAATAGCAGAGAAGATCTAGATGGATCACATACCCAGATACCAACGACCTATCTTCAGCCCAGGCTAAAAAATGGCAACAAGGGTAGACAATGAAAACAGCTTGCTGTCTTCATTAACATGACTTTCTTTACTATTGCATTATCTTCATTAGCATCACTTTACTATGCCAGGATTTGTCCAGAAGGTGAAATAATTTTATAGTTCATCATAGAAACTTATCAAAAGACCCAGCAACTCAAAAAGCATCAATATACAGTTTATATTCCAAGACTTTTTAAACATCTCATCTCAAAATCTTCACCTTGCTGTTTCCACAGATCCTAAACTTTTATATCATGATAATCACCCAATTCCAATCAAGCCCCTGGATTGAAAGACCCACCTTAAACCAGACTTCAAAATCTCAATAACTCAGGCCTTGCAGTTTCTTCTCTGAGATGCTATATGTCAACTTAGCATTCTCCCTTATTGTAATAAGCCATAAACTCAGATTTGTGTTACCAAGAGGTTATTCGGGTACTATTTGAGAAGGTGGCAATCTACAGGGACAAAGAGAAAATTCTAAAGACAACAAAGAAAAAAGGCAGATTACAATAAAATAATGTCAAGAACACTAGGGGAAAAAGACTTCTCATCAGCAAAAATAAATGCTGGAAGACAATGAAGTAATATCTTTTATGTGCTGAGGAAACATAATTGGGAATCTAAATTTCTAAAGTCAGGCAAAGATATCATTTACAAGTCAAAGTAAATTGGAAATTTTTAGACATGCAAGCACTTAGAAATTTACTACTAATAGTCCCTTACAAGAAGAACTACCAAATAAGAAAAAAAAAAAATGAACCTAGAAGGAATGAATAGGATAAAGAATCAAGAGCACGCAAAAAAAATTGTTAAGACACTGATAAGTCTAAATAAATATCAAGTGTAAAAAATTAAAATATCAGTCACTTTTTGTGTGTTTTGAAAATCCAGCTGGCTATCCAGTTAAAGATAGCATATTAAAAATGAGCATTTAATTCTGCATTTAATTCTGAAACCCCACAAAAATGACAGCCAAAAGATTTTTTAAAAACATCGAACCCACCAGAATGAAAAGAACAGGAAATATTTCAATAGCAACAAAATGTTGGATGCTGAAAAACAGAAGGCAAGTCAGTTGAAGAATATTGAGGATCTATCTGATTTATACCACAGAGCCTCCAAAAGGCCAGGGACCTGGCAACAGTAGGTATCTCTGGAAGTGTGAAGGTGGACTGAAACACAGACTTGATTGGACTCTATTTAAGTTAAACTCCACAGACCTCCCATCACTGCACGATCAGGCAACTTCTTCCCTCCCCAGCAAAAGATTGAAAGCTTATTCTCTGAAGAGACAGAGGGTCTCTTGATTGGGGTTTTGGGGGTAGATATTAGGCATATATGAGCGTAGTGGAATCATACTAAAAACAGAGGATGACCAGGACACAGGGCTTCCAAAGGTAAAAGGAATTCCCAGCATGAGAGTAAAAGGAGGCCCCAGGGTACTAGCGTAGAGACTCACAGTCCAGATGGGGATAAAGCAAAAGGCTCCTGAATAGACTTATGGGGGGAAAAGATGATAATGAGAAAATAACTAACATGTTTACTGAGAGGAGATTTAGGCAACTGGGGAAAAGTGTAGGGTTGAATAAGTAAGATATCCGTTGAAAATTAAGCAACCGAACAAGAAAAAAAATAGTTATTAACTGAAGGGAAAACAGAAAAGCATGCAAGAAAGGAAAAGTTCACAGTGAACAACATGGTTCAATTGTGAATAACAATTATATGGTTGTAATATCTTAAACACTGAATAGTTATATAACAAAATTATGACATAGCTTTATAAGAAAAATGTATAGAGAGGGGATATTTACATATATCTTGTCAAGATGGAATCAAAGGGAAATAAACTTTCAAAGTTTATAGTGGGAAATGAATAGAACTGAAACTGAAAAATCAAGAAATAGCAATATAAACATCACTGAGAGATACAAAATTTAAAAATACCTGAAATTGTTCAAAATGTTTGCTTGGGACATGGATGAAGGACAGTAGTGGAGGGTTGCTATTTTTTTTAATAAGAATTTCAGAATGCATTGATTCTTTAAACCATGTGTGTTATGTCACTGATGACTATTAAAACAAAAAATTTTAAAGCCTGCTTCAAAGTACTAGGTGACAATAATAATAAAGAAGAAGATGAGAGAGAAAGTATTTCTGAAGGAAATTAAATAAAAATTCTTATCTTATTTAAGGAGAGTATAAAAGTACCAATTAAATATAGACTTTGTTTAACTTTCAAATCAATAGAGCTCAATAAAGTGAATAAAGAACACCAAATAAATCCAACCAAAGAAAGGAAAATAGAAAAAAAAGAAAGAAAGAAAGAAAAAGCATGACAAATAGAAAACACAAAATTGGATGGTGAAACTGAAGGTCCTTATGACTTTGATTAAATTTAGTTTTAAATCTCTGCTCTAAAAATTCTATCTCTCTCTCTCTCTTCCTAAGCCCTTCAGAGACCCAGCCTTTCCCTGGAATAATCAGCAAGCCCGAGGCAGCAGAAGACAGTAGCCAGGACCTGACTAATGGTCACATGGTCTGGACCTCTGGGAGGCTAAAGATAACATCTCAACTTATGTTTCAGTTCCTGAGCCCTAAGGTAGAACGACCCCCTGGCTACTTTTCCATGAAACCTGAGAGATGGACTTCAGAAAAGATCTCATAAATGTCCTCAAGACCTGAAGAAATAATTTATTACCCTTATCTCACCTTGGACCAATCACCTCCCAGCATGACCACGAACTCCTAACAAACTGTCTTGTGATTTTATTCTATACAGCCTGTAACCTACACATTATCAGGGAGTCATGTCTTTAGACTATTAGCTCCTAGGGAGATAATATTGAATTTGCCAATTCGATATTAAACTTTTTTTTTCTATACTGCAAACCCTTGCTTGTGTATTTCTTTGGGCCAGTGCTCACAGACAGGCTAACTCAGAGAAAAACATTGGCAGAAATCATTTTCAAAAACCAGTAATCACGATAAATATGAAAATAAACTCACTCAACATACAAATTAATTTTTTAAATCTAGCTATAAACAATTTATAAGCATGACATTAAAATAGAAGGTATATATATCAGGAAAAAGATTTTTCAAAAAAGGGTCTTAGAAAGACTGCCTATTGACTAACAAAATAATGTTAATAATAATAAAAAACAGAAACCTGTGAATTTTATGTATTTAATAACATAGCCTGGTACTGTTCCAAACAAAAAAGTTACAGAATTAGAAGGAGAAATTAATAAGCCTACAAACATGTAAGAGATTTTAATTTCTCTCTTAAAAGCTGCTAAAACAAGACCAAACAATTAAGAATTTAGAATATTTTAAAGCTTTATATAAAAGGAATATATAAATATTTGCATCCCAAAAAAGAGATTAAACTTTCTCTTCAAACATGTGTGGGACATTTACTAAAATTGGCCACATAGGAAGTCATTAAGGAGGTCTCAACTAATTTGATAGAACTAACATTTATAATTAATTCATACCGATTATAGAAAACCTGGGAAAAGTAGAGAGTTTAAAGCACAAGATAAAAGTTATACATAATTCTACTGACTAAAGTTTACCTCTTAAATATCTGGCATATTTCCTTTCAGTCTTTTTCAAAATATGTATTTACGCATGTTTTTATTTTTTCTCTTTTTGTAATATTGAGATTTACTGTATATTCCCTTTGTATCTTGTTTCATTTGTAAATAATAATCTTGGTTTATTTCTCCTATAGGGACACTAGTCTCTCTAGAATTTATTTTCATTACAAAGTCAGGCTAATGGAAAGAATATCTGCTCCCTGTGATAATGTGTGGTTCTTAGAAAAAAATTAATAATCACAGTGGTAAGATGTGTTCACCCCTTGGTAAATCAGAGAGAAAGTAGTTACCAAATGCATTGGTGGAGAGGTAGAGAAGAAAGGCATTAAAGTTGAAGCAAAAATGAGATTCTCACTCTAAGCAAAGAACTCACTTGCCTCCCTCCCCAGTTCCAAGCCAGCAGGAGCCCAAGCAAGGGAAATTCCCATTAACATCTGCCTTAGAAGACTGGCACACAAATCACCAGGGCCTGGGGAAGAGGAAGTGCTAAATAGGGACCAAGAAAGGAACCAAAGAAAAACAGGGACTGGAGGGATGAGGATTTAGAAGGATAAGTCAGTGTCACCACCCGGCACCTCAAATGACATTGGGTCTTTCTCTGCCCTTCCTACCCTCACCACACTCCCATTGCTAAATAAAGTCACAGCCCTTAGTTCTCTGCTTGAACCTTTAGTGAGTAGTTTAAACCTGAAGCAGAGTGCACGGGTGGACCAGTACAGGAAAGATGGCCGTGGTGGTACTTAGGGCATAGTTGGGAGGAAGCCAGGTTCCACTCTGTCTGCATTACTCTATAAGTGAGAAAGGATTATAGAGCAGCAGGAGACACTCCAGGGGACTAAAAGGCCGCATCTGCCAAACTCCAGCACTCTCTCCCAGATCCTGCCACTGGGGAGCCATGTTCCCTAAGAAAAGGGTGGAGAGGATTCTTGTGAGGAATTCACATCATTTCTGCTAAATGCCTGGCGTAGGGTAGGGCTTGATACATTTAAACGATTACTATTATTTGTTATCACAGTGGTTGGAAGCACAGGCTTTGGTTTAAAATAGTTCTAGGTCTAAATCCATGCTCAAGTCCCACTTATTAGCTGTTTAGCTGCTGCAGAGTGGATTACCACCATTCTAACCCTGTTTCCTCAAAGTGATATTAATAATACTGACTTTATGGGATTAAGTTATCTACTATATATTGATAAAGACTAACTGGAACTTTAAGCAAACATAATCAGTCAGGAGAGTCTATGGGAAGAGCTAGGACTTATGGAAGTCTTCTAAGTATTTAAGAGAACGCTACAGGAAGAATTCTATAATTATAATAAAGTTCTATGATTCTAAATTCTCCTTCCCTTTTCTTCCTTTTCCCTGCTGTAAATACCCCTCCATCTTGGCACATAGGCCAGAGTTATGCACTTGGCTTACTATATCTGCATGCACTGGGTTGCAACCCTTTTCTTTTTCCCCAAATAAATCTTTTTTATGACAAAAACACCAAGTTGATATTATTTTCCAGTCGATAATGTAAAAACACTTAACAGTGCCGAGTCTATAGTTAAATGGTAGCAGTTAGAATTACCATTTAACATATATTTGTTGGTCTTTCTTGCCCTGCCCCCTTACTAAACTTCTTTTTCTCTCTCGAATTTTTTAGGGAGGTAGGGGTTCTTTTGAGATTATTTGGAAATCTATTGGTATCTCCCAGTAGCCTCAATAGAGTTCATAGGTCCTTTGACAGAAGTCTATATGAGCACAAAAAGGAAATGGACAAATGGAGTGGATCTAGTACAGCTTTATAGAGGAAATGACTCTTCAGCCTCATCTTGAAATGTAGAAGTTTGGAATCAGATACCCCTGGGTTTGGACCCATGCTCTGCCACTTACCAGCTATGGATGAGTTAACTGATCTAGCCAAGTGTCGGTCTCCTTGAGTATTCACCGGAGATAATAATACCCACCTAAAAGGTGTGAGATTAAATAAGCTGATAAATGTGAAAGCCCAATGAATTGACAGATAATAAATTATCAATACATGCCATTTATACTTTCTCTCTCCCCTTTTCTGTCCTACCTTCTCCATTATCTTCTCTATGCTAACTCTTTCCTGTATCATCCCTCCTCCTCTCCATCTTTATTTTAGTTTGATAGCAGCTAGAAGCAAATATATATATATAAAGCCACATGAGTTGTAGGTAGACCCCTGGAAATGCTCCTCATGAAAATATTGATCCATGGACAATTTCTATGGTTACCCAAAAACACCTATCCACATTATCCACAGTATGCTTTAAAGCATATTTTCCCAGCTTTTTGATAAAAGTACAATGCAGTGTCAAAGCACAAGTCTTGCTAAAGATCGAGATCAAATTCATCTATATCTTCTCAATCTACCAACCCTAAAGACTGTCATTTAAAATGAGGTTAGTGTGATACATACCCTTTCACAATTTGATTTGTGACAACTTTCAATCTGGGCTTTCCTGGGTCTACAAATTAAAATCTCAAATTTCCTAGGTCGATTCTTTGTTGTAAATTATGAAGATTTCATTTCTTCATTTAAACTGCCATACCAAGAAGGCACAAGAAAAACGGAAAGGAATTGAGTTTGCTTCTGTGGGGGCTAAAACTAATACTTTTCCTCTCACCTTCTAACTTCTTTTGGCTGGGATAATCAAATTAACAGAGACGGACTAACAGGAGAAAATCAAACTTTAATATGTGTGCACAGGGAATTCACATAAGCATGTCACTTTGGCCAGTTTTTTGTCTGACCCAGAGACCGAAATCTGATAGACCGCCTGCACTGGGAATGTAGCCAATCCTGATTTCAGCTAAAGCTGATATCATTTTCTCATCCTATACTAGGTCCAGGCTGACCTTACAGGTCCCTGCCTTCCTCCTGCGAGACAGTTCTCCTGGAGTCCAAGTCTGCTTGGTTCTCAACAGCATTATCTGCTAACATTCATTATCTCCCCTTCCTTCCTCATCATACAAGCTAGGCACAAGGGAATGCAACCCAGTCCTTGCCTTCCAAGTGTTTACGATCTCAAAGTTGACAAGGCGCTTACAATAGAAAAGCAAGTGAAAGTAAACATCACTAAAAGGCAGCACAGGCGAAGAGGTATGGACATGAATTTCTTCAGAAGTCCCAGGAACGGGGAGTTCACTCTGAGCCGAGCTAGTGGAAATGGCTTCCTGATTGAAATCCATCGTGCCTTCTCCACTGTGCTGAGGCATTGGTTTAGAAAGCTTTAGAAAGCCATTAAGGACATAAATTTGGGAGCCAGACTGCCAGGATTTAAAGCTCAGCTCTGGCAATGCCCTGGGCAAATTACTCAGCTTCTCTGTATCTCAGTTGCCTCCTCCTTAAAATGGGGACAATAATAATACTACCTACTTCATAGACTTGTGGTGAGCATAAAAGGAGTTAAAATACGTGAAATACGTGGCATATTGTAAATATTAATAGAGTTATTGACTATTATTTATGAGTGGTGTTCTTGAGAAGGAGGAAGGTACAAGTGAGTGTCTATGTAATTAACTAATGCTGTCTGGGGAGGAGCGTGTGTGTTTAAGACACCGTTTAAGACGACTTGCATAATGTCATCTTTAAGCAAAATGCCTTGTAATTGGCGCAGCTCCGAAAATACACATGCACATGAGCATGCATGCGGGGCGGAGCTGCTCTAGCTGCGTGGTCCGTGTCTGGTCTGTAAATTCGGCGGCCCGGGAGGGGGTGCGGGTGAGCCCACGCTGCATGTTGCTTCCGACCACTGGATACGAGACTGTTCCTGTGTCACCAACACACACTGATAGAGCCTTGCTTCGACGTGCGTGTCATGGCTTAAAAATAGATGCTCATCCGTCAAGAGGTCTGGCAGTGGAAACCACGGCAGCGGCGGCAGCGGGAGAGTCATGGCCGAGGTGCTGCGGGCTCCTTCCATCTGCCTCCGGGACTGAGACCCCCGCCGCGCAGAGAGGTAGAGGGGCTACGGCGGGTGGTCGCCTTCCCGGACAAGGATGTGAGAGAGGGAGGGGACAGGAGAGGGGGCCTGGGAGCCGAGCAAGCTGTGCCCTCCCGGGCTCCCTCCCTCCACCGTCAGCGCCAGGCTGTCTGGGTTGGCAAAGGCTGGGCGACGGCCATGGACCTGTTACAACCGCGATAGCAGACGGAGGGAGGGGGGCGGGGGACCAGGGCCCCTGGAACTCCGCAGATGGGACTGGAGAATACCGAGGGGTGTATCCTGGGACAGAATGGGGCTTCTCCACACCCCCAGGAGAAATAGAGTCCCCGGAGGGTCTTTCTACACCTGATCTCCTTCCCGCTCCCTTTTATCATTCAGCATCCCACAGGCAGCAGAATCTGCTTCCAGAAAAGGTTGTTTTGAAATAACCGATGGAGTCTTTAGGCCTGAGGAGACAAGGTAGATGATGATGATGATGATGATGATGGCTTTAGGGCTGTATTTCTGTGCTCTTTCTGACCCAGATATTGAAAAAATATTTCTTCTTAAACACCCTAAAATTCAGTCTCCTCTGGCCAATGCCCTGTAAGTGCTTGGTCTCTCTTGGCCTGGGGGAGCAATGGGAGCGGTGTGGGGTGGAGATGCAGAGTGTGGGCAGGACAAAGATGGCCTTTCACTGCTGGACTTTGGTTGAAGGCTCTAGGGCTTAAGACAGGGAAGGGAGTGGGAGAGGGATTCTTTCTGCCAGCCCTCCTGCCTTTCCAGACATTCAGGACCGCAGTGTGAAGGCAGAGGCTCTTGCCACAGTCTCCCCTCTGCCTGAAGGTGCCAGGGCAAGTCTCAAAGGCTGGCCCTTGTCAACTCTGCAGCTCAGCACATGGTCTCACTTTTGGAAGAGCTAGCTGTCCAGACAGAGTCAGGGGCACACCTGCTAGGCCCATAGGCTTCAAACTGTCACTTAACTCCCACAGCAACACAGATAGGAATTCCAGCCTCTGAGCCCCTGGGCCTGGCAAGATCCCTCATCCTTCATTTTCTACCCCCTCTTCAGTCCCCCATCCTCTATCCCCATCCAACACACACACGCACACACACACGACAATACTCTAGCCCTGCTTCAACTCAGAAATTCTCACATTAGAGATGAGGTTTAATCAATCTGTTCTTTATACCGATCAAAAGAGGGTGGTGGTTTGCTTGTTGTGCACATAGACTGGCGCCTTCTCCCGTTAGCTCATGCATTCAGCAAGTGTTTTTCAAAAACTTATATTTCCTTTTTACTGCTATTCCCCACTCATCCCATTCCCCAACATACGCTTCCCACGACAGCCTTATCTCTGAGGCAGTGGTAGGACAGGTAGGAATAGGTTAAAGCAGCCCATCTTTCTGGCACTGAGGTGGCAAGATTGGCATATGTCATGGCCCCAGCTGCCACTGTCTTCCTGCCGATTCTCTCTGGATGGAGAAAGCCACCCTCCAACCCCCATCCTAACTCCCTAGCCTCTCTGGCTGTAGCCCCAGGCAGATGAGACCCAGATTCAGGCTGGCAAGTGCTCCAGCAGTGGGTACTGCCACCCAAACACCAAATGTTTGTGTGTGTGTTTATGTATGTGTGGTGGGAGTGGGGGTGGGGTGCTGGAGCAGAAACCCAGCAGCTGGGCAGCTCCCTCTCCTCGTAAACAAGGACATGTGACTCTCCCACCTCTTTGCGTGACAGAACCAAAAAGCAGAGAGAAAGGAGCTGCCGCAGCTGAAGAAAAAAATAACCCTGGAGACCCCACCAGGGACAGACTTACCTTCCCTTCCTCAAGAATCTTCTTTCCAGGACCCAGCCCAGTTGGCAGGAAAGGAAGCAGCTGCTCTGGACTCACTCAGGTGTGTCTCATATTCCTTCCTCTTCCAGCAACAGCTACCTGGAGACTGGCCCATCATCACTGCAGCCCATCCAGCAGCTGCCACGGTTTCTGCCGCCTCTAAGATGTGCCCTGGTAACTGGCTCTGGGCCTCCATGACTTTTATGGCCCGCTTCTCCCGGAGTAGCTCAAGGTCTCCTGTTCGCACTAGAGGGGCCCTGGAGGAGATACCAGCTGTTCAACATCCCTTCCTCAATGTCTTTGAGTTGGAGAGACTTCTCTACACAGGCAAGACAGCCTGTAACCACGCCGATGAGGTCTGGCCAGGCCTCTATCTCGGAGATCAGTATGTACCCTGCAGACCAATATGTACTCAGCCATGGCTGAGTGTGTGTGTGTGTGTGGGTGGGTGGGTGTGGGTGTGTGTGTGCGCGCGCGCGCACATGTGCGCGCAAGAAGAAAGGAGAAGGGGGCCAGAGAGGCACTGAGTTGTGTTGTTGGTTCCAGGTTGAGGACTGAGGGGAGGGGGGTGCATGAGCAGAGAGTGGAGGATGGAGGGTTTGAAAGGGTTGGGCAGGATTATTGATCTACTCAACTCTGGACAGAAAAACTCTGTTCAAGTAATAATATCATTTATTTAGCAAAACTTATTACTGAATGCTATGTATCAGACATGACAGATGACTTATCTGACCTTCCATCTATTGTGCTATGGCTCTGGAAAAAAAGACAGTCATTGGGAGCCAGGAACAGTGGGTAGGAAGGAGAAGGGATGACCAAGCAAAGCCGTAGTGAATGCAGACGTTCTGCAAGGTGGGGGGCTATGGAGAGAAGAGCATCAGAGAAAGAATAGTCCCCGCTTCTCTCTCGCAAGGGCTCTGTAGTATACGAGGAGTTTTTCACATGCATTTTCTCTCTTAATCTTCACAACAGCCTTGTGAGGTAGGTACCACTATCCCCAGGTTACAGATGAGGAAACTGAAGCTCAGAGAAGTTGTGACTGGCCCAAGGTCACACGGGTCGTAAGTAGCAGAGCCAGGACTTGGAGGTTCAAGTTCAGTGCTCTTTCCATTTGAAGAGTTTGCACTGGACAGAGCGCTTGTCCTGAAATATGACCATGTTGCCTGAAAGCTGTCTATCACTAAACTGAAAGGTATAGGCCACATGAACACGTGAAGGTGATGTCATAAAATGGGGTAAATGTGAGCATGGAATAATTGGCAAAATATAAGGAGATTCTCGGTGTCAGAGCATAAAGTGACAGGGGAGTTAGGTATGGGAGCAAGGGTTAGAATGAAATAATTTCAAGGATAGCAGGGACGTTAGTTGTGAGCTGGTCCAAACTAATGTCCCATCTGATGTCCAAACCCAATTGTAGCATCCATACCCACGTGTTGACCTCCTTTTTCTGTTTGAATTGAATACCCTGGTGACAGGAAAATCACTCTCTCCCAAGATGCTCCCATCTGTCTCAGCTAGATTCCACTGTTAGTACATATTTCCTTCCATGAAGTACAGATCCAATAAATTCTTCCTACAGATCATAAACCCTCGCAGCCTCAGAGCACTCTCTCAATGTTCCATTATGGCTATCGGTCACCCACCCTCTAGTCTTCTCTTTTCCAGGCAAAACCTCCTCAGTACTCTCAACCCTTGCTCCAGGACGAGACTCCAGGTCATTTCTCCTCTTGATTCTTCCCTTCTGGGTCATCACTAAGCAAAGGGGAGACCAGGAGCCAAAGACATGAGCTCAGCAGGGGACAGGGCACAGACAGGGACTCTTGCCACACAGCCTTGCTTCCCCACCTTCCCTCTAACCTCTACTCAATGCAGGGACATAGCTAACAACCACCGTGAGCTCCGGCGTCTGGGCATCACCCACGTCCTCAATGCCTCACACAGCAGGTGGCGAGGCACGCCTGAGGCCTACGAGGGGCTGGGCATCCGCTACCTGGGTGTCGAGGCCCATGACTCGCCAGCCTTTGACATGAGCATCCACTTCCAGACCGCTGCCGACTTCATCCACCGGGCCCTGAGCCAGCCAGGAGGTAGGAGAGGAAAGCGAGGAGCAAGGAAGGAATGGTAGACATTGAGTGAGGGGAAAAGCTGAGGAGGGTTCAGTATGGGAGAGAGATTTCAATGACATGACAAAATGCTCGGGATATAATGTTAATGAGAGAAAAACATTCTCTCAACCATTTTTAAAATACATGAAATACATAAAAGACATAAAAAGATGAGAAGGAAATGATCCAAAATGTTAAGAGAGTGGCAAGTTGCACTTGGGTGGTAAGATTATGGGTGATATATTTCAATTTTTTTCTCTATTACATAATTCTGTACTTTCCAATTATTTCTACTTTGAGCATGTCTTGCTTTGGTGATCGGGAAAAAAAGTATTTATAAATATAAGCTATATAAACATCCTCTCCAAAAAATGGTTGATAGAAATAGAAAGATGGACAGGTGGGCAAGACTGAGGAAGGGCCAAATTAGACACAGGGTGTTTTCCACTGATGTACTCAGGAAATATCAGCTGAAGTCCTACTCTGTGCAGAGCTCAGTTTTGCATCGCTTATGAGTCTCTACCTTTGAGTCCTCTTTAAGTTTATAGATGCTGAGCTGCTGCATGTTCTCCATCTCAGTCTGTCTTGAGAACTTGTCAGGGGCCTGCATTCTTACCACCACTGATCTGCACCCCGTCGTCCTGTCTCCATGCACCCCTACTCAGGTTTTCCTCCTCGCCATCCACATAGCCCTCTCCCTAGTCTCCTCCAACCCACCACAAACAGTCCCACAGCTGCTTCTTGTTTTGTCCTCACAGGGAGGATCCTGGTGCACTGTGCCGTAGGAGTCAGCCGATCTGCCACCCTGGTGCTGGCCTACCTCATGCTGTACCACCACCTCACCCTCGTGGAGGCCATCAAGAAAGTCAAGGACCACCGAGGCATCATCCCCAACAGGGGCTTCTTGAGGCAGCTCCTGGCCCTAGACCGCAGGCTGCGGCAGGGTCTGGAGGCATGAAAGAGGGGGAAGAAAGTTGGTCGGGCCAGGTGTGTGGGTCCCTGGCTCCCAGCTGGAGAGAGGAGGCCCAGGTGGCAGGTAGCAGGAGGCCCAGGAAACCCACCCTCTCCTGTAGGCAGGAGTGTGAGAGGGCTGGGGCGCGGCGGCCCCAAGCCACCATTGCTATTTGTTAGGAGGAAATAGAGAGTGAGGGTGGGGAGCACACAGGAGGGAGCTGACCAGGGAAAGAAGAAATTAGCCTGTAAGTAGAAGTTAGTCCTGGGATTCGGACACCTCTGGACTCCAACCAGGGTGCCACCAGTGATTCAGAGCCCCTTCCCCTGTTTGTGCCCAACTGTCCCCCTCTCTCACTTAGCAAAACAAAAGGGTCATCTCTGTCCTGTGCTTGTGCAGGGAGTCAGGGATGTGGCAAACATAAATGTGATAGTGGAGAGCTGTGTGGAGATGGTAGTATAGAGACAGACGGTGAAGAGATGGTGTGAAAGCTGTGAAACCCGAAGGAGAAACCTACAGACTTGTTACTCCAAGCACAGGAAGAGGAGGTGTGGGAGGGTTGGCACTGTGCCCGTGGGTGCATGACTGGGAGTCTTTAGATGATCACTCGCTCACTGGATCCAGGTGTCTTGAGGGAAAATAAAGATGGTGGACAAGAAGAAAGCCTCTTGAAGTCATTGGTGGGTTGCATGAGTTCCACACTTTTCCCCTGAGAACCCGAGCCCTGCTGGGTCAGCAACAGTTTCTGACTCCCCCATATTGGGCATTAGCCTCCACCGGCCTTTAAGCCTCGGCCACCAATTCACAGGGGAGGTTTCTGCCAAGCACAATTTCACACTCCCCGCAAGCAAGTGAAATTTAGAACTGTTATTTCCAGCTATGTCCACACTAGGGCAGCAGAGGACCGAACACTTCAGGTTTGCAACCACTTTTGTGTAGGGGCTCAGAAAACACATCCTTCATCTCCTAAGTTTAAAATAGGTTCACAAGCTCGAAGGTGTAAAAAATAACTTTATTTTCAAAAGGTCAACTTGATTTCTATATCAAATTCCCACACCGATGGTAGCAGAATATTATCATAAGTCAATCCCAGGCCTAAATCCTACCTTGAGGAGTTTGAGTTTTCTGGGTGCCAAGGAATTGGAGGTGAGGGAAGGAGAGGTTATACAACTGCTTCCTCTTCTAATCATTCCAGGTTTGCCGCAAAGGAGTGTAACAAATCTCCTTAGTAAACTTGGTCAAACGTTAGGTCCAACAATCAGAGACAATAGTGTGGTCTTTCTGTTCTCCTAAATGCCAAACTGCCAGCTACCACATCCCTCCTTTTAAAAAGGCATGTTCCCAGAACAGATGATCTGCCCGAATGGGAGAAGGGGATGGAATGGAAGAGGAAGTGAAAATAGAGAGAAAAACAATTACAATATATCTAAAGTGTATAATTTACCCCACAGTATAGAAACTCAGAATCTCAAAGCTTGGACAGTGCCTTCATATGTGTTCCATTTCCACTCGGCAACAACACATAAATAAATCATCTTTTCAATATCTTTTACGATGATCATCAAGTATTTGTTTGAACATCTTTGATGGTAAGAAACAACTATGTAATTCTGACATCATTTTGTTAGCTCTAAATATTAGAAAGCTCTAATATAGTATGCTCATCATGCAACCATGTTACAGAAGTGTGAGATGAGGCCGAAAGATTTGAGAGCTACCAAATATAGCACATGGCATTTGGGGGATTTGCATGTCACTCCACCTCTTCCAAACCTAGTTATATGCAGTAGTTCTGTCTACTTCCACGAGGTTGTTATTGGACATTTAATTAGCTATGAGATGCAAAGCTCTGAGCAGTCAGTATCTATTAAGTGTTCTTTCTCTTACTCCATCTGTCATGATAGCCCTTCCCAGGATTTGGAGCCAGTTCTCATAGCTCTCCTGTATCCTCCCAGTTATAGCCTAATGGCTCTGATTGTTTCCAAGAGTCTACATTTGTAATGTTTGGAGTTTCCTCCCCAGTTTGCCAATGTTGGCATCTCTTTCTAATTGTGGCAACCAGAACTAGTTGCAATGCTTCAAGCTAGACCTACAGGATGGGAGGCCAGCTGGAACCTCAAATTTTGGTGATTGTTGAGGGACAAATTTATCTAAGGGACAGAGTGAGGTCTGTTGATTCTAACTAAAGTGTATTGATTCTCTGTCCAAACTGTCAGTGAGCGGACTTAAGTATAACTGAAAAGAATCCCAAAATAACCCAGGCTCTTAGAGGGACTGACTCTTACTATGATCTGACCAGCACAGAAGACAGTAGAATTCTTAGGTTACTTCCTTTGTTCTAGTCTAGTAAGTATATTACTATTAATGTAAACTACATCCACAACCATATTTGTGCAGTCTGAATGTGCCTCGGATAAATCCTCTAGGTTTCTTTCAAGTTGAATAACTTGATAATTTAATTCTAACTTCTAGTAGAGAAGTATAGTTACTAAAGCATATATGACCAAAGAATAAGTTTCCAGACTATTTTCACAGAGATGATTATACATGTTTATTATTTAACAAAGCCATGTTATGGCTATGCCCAGGCACTCTTCTGTATTTACAGATATTATTAAACTCACTTAATCCTTACAAAAACCATGTAAAGTAGAGGTAATTGTCACTGCTTAGGAACAAGGAAATTGAGATAAAGTCATTTTCCTCAGGACACACACATCATATGAGGAAGAGCTAGGATTCAAGCCGAGGTGCTCTGACTCCAGAATTTGTGTGTGTGTGTGTAACCAACCTGCTGCAATATCTTGGACTTACAAGATTTAAGGGAGAGAAGAGGACCTCCACGGCCTGGTCATCACACAAATAGAATTAGTCTTATCCTCCAAGGGGGCTGAAGGTGATACCTGTCACAGGTGGGTCTCACTCATCCTGCCAAAACTGAGGTCGAATGTCAGTCTTCCTCACCCTGTTCTTGGGGGCAGTTGGCCATTTGAATCCAAGCAAATGACTTGGAAAATTAATAGGAATAAATGTGCTCTTGTTGGATTTAGCCTATGCTTCCAGCCGGCTAAGCTGTGCGCCCTCGGGAGCTGCTACCCAAGTCAGACTTGTCATCCCACCCTGCCTCCAGCCTCGCCACTGTGATGTTGACTCTGATCTTTGCACAGGCCCCCAGGAGCCTATGCTGCCTCTGGGGAGAGGGAGAAGGGTTTGCCCAGTCCTTTACCCCTGTAACGAATCTCAGCTGAGAAGTTTCACAGGGAGAGGCAGCCAAGAGAAAAGTGCTGCTCCCGAGCCCTGAGGCAGCAGATGGAGCTGTAACCAGACAGGCAGCTAAGAGTTACTGGTAAGAGAGGGCTGGGCAAGGCTGCACTGAAGGGCACCCCCTAGAAACGATCCCTTAAAGAAAGGGAAGCCTGAACAGAGGAGGAGTGGGCCAGGTTATGAGGAAAGAAAACCCCTGTTATCATCGGTTTGTGTCTTATGATAGAAGGAGCAAAAGATCCAAAAGTTGAGGGAAAAGCCTTGTTCATATCCCAATCCCTAGAACCTGTAAATACATTACCTCATGTGGCAAAAGGGACTTTGCAGATGTGATTAAACTATAACCACGAGATGAGGAGAATACACTGGATTTTCTGGTGGGTCCAATCGTGGGAATCCTTACAAGGAGAGAACCTTTTCAAACTGCTGGCTTTGAAAGACTGGAAGAGAGCCATGAACTGAGGAATGCAGGCAGCTTTTAGAAGCTGGAAAAGGCAAGAAAATGGATTCTCCCCTAGGTCCTCCAGAATGGAACACAGCCCCGCTGACAGGGCTTGATTTTGCCCACTGAGAACTATGTCGGACCTCTGATCTACAAAAGTGTAAGATAATAAATTTGCACTGTTTAAACCATTAAGTTGGTGGTGATTTGTTACGACAGCAATAGGAAATGAATATAAGCCCCTTGACTCACATGAAGACCTTTCCCCTGTGAACATCTAGCCACTGGTTAAAATGCCGAGACTAATCTCTAACTTGGCTTTTAGAACTGAGAACCGGTGACACACATATAGAGAGAAACGGTCATTTGACAAGAGCTTTACATCAGGAGAGCAAACGAGCAACATGAGCAAAACCCGTCAGCAGAGGGTGTTTCATTTTCTGTGCAACGTTTTAATAAATGTGAAATGTTACACAAAATTTGGTTTCCAGGAACTAGTACAAAGTTGAAAGAGACAGTGAGCCCACATTTTTACAAAACTGTCTCACTAGTGGCTATCCCATTTAGATAGCGTAATGTCTGCTCTCCTGTTCATCACTGCCCATCGTTATCTATTTTCTTATACTGAACCTGCTTCACTCCTTCAGATCATTTGCTATCAATCCTAGGGTCAATCGACCCCCCATTTTAATGTCTTACCCAGCAATTTAAGATATTCCTCATCCTAAGAAGCCCAGAGTAGTCCATCTCCCTTCATCTTCTCAATCCCCACCCTGCTCCTAGACATTCTAGAATGTTCTGTGTTGTGGGCAGTGATCACTGGCATTCAAAATGGCCTGTGATTTTTACCATGACAGACATATAAGCCCTCTGCCAAATTCCCATTTAGCATCTGGAGCTGGCTTGGGAGAAGGTGGCTGGCAGAGGGCTTGTGTATCTGCCAAATCATGGTCTGCCAGTCTCTCAGGAAGAAATCTTGAAGGCAGGTGGGAAGAGGCAGCCATAATTATCCTCAGGAAATATGGGAAGGAGGGAAATGCAGGAGGGAGGAAAAGGGAATGATCATCAGTGCAGCAGTGGTTTCTGATGGTCTCAGACTGAAGAAAGAAACCACCTTCCCCCTAGGCAACTTCCCCTGAGGCAGTTTATATTCTTGAGAATTCTGAGATTAATTAGGGTAGGAAAAAAACAGAGGAGAGAGCCCTCTTCCAGCTGGTCTCCAGAGTTCACTCACAAACTGGATCAGGGCTGGGCAAGTCCACACTCCCCATCTATAATCCTGACAGATCCTGAGATCCTAATCCCAGTTGAGGCCAATGACAGCCCAGAAGAGGACAAGGCAAGAGGGGTGGTAAAAATATTAACCTGGGGAAGAAGAAGGTCTGCTCCAAGAACCTCCATGTCCCCACCCGAGGATCTGAGCATGAGGCTAAGTTGTGCTGGCAACTCAAGACTCCTTCCTGGCTCCACAATGGCAGCTTGGCCCCAGTCTAGACATGGGGGACACTCACTTGCATTAGGAGAAAGGAGAGATATGTCACAAGATCAAGAGAAGAGTAAAAAGAAGTGAGATGAGGCTGGACACCCAGGGCAAAGGCTCACTCTGTTTTCCGCTGCCAGTGCATAGCGGGTACCACAAACTCTCAGCTGCCAAGCAAGACCCAGCCCAGCTCAGGGCACACAGGTGAATGATCACAACCTCAAAAATACTAGAACTGGAGGAAATCCCGGGGGAACTTCTCATTTGGTGATTTTCTGATTGTGCTTCACAGGGCTCTAGTATTTCAAGTAGTTTTCCGTGGAGCCACCAGTGGGGAAGATGGACAGGGAGAGAAACCCCACCAGGATTCAAACAGAGCAGCTCTATTTTTATGTCTTTTAAACATGCAGTTTCTGTTTTTAAATATTGTTTAATAAAAAAGATTCTGCTACCAAAAAAAAAAAGTTTGAAAACAACAAATCTGCTCCAATCTTTCACTTTATAAATGAGAAACTTGAGCCCCGGAGAGGTGAATAACTGTGTTGTAGCCGCCAGCCCCCGAAAGACACACGGACCACGAGAAATCAGTGAGTTATAGGAAACACACTCTTTATTCAGCCAGCTGGGTCTGCCAGGGGTACGCAGACCCCAAATTAAGCAGCAGCGAAAAGTAGAAGTACAAGGTTTTTAAGCCCTAAATCCCATTCCTCATTCTGTCTGAACACAAAGGTCTATTTTTCTTCTATTCACTACCTGTCGACCCATAGGTCGGGTGTGCAAGCGGGGGTACAGAAGCAGAAAGCTTGTTATTAGAATGTTATGTTCCCATAATTAAAAGCCTTATGTTCCCATGGCGATAGTCAAACAGTAATTTCCTGCAAGTAATAAATTTCAAGCAGTCATTTTTCAGCCACCATAACTGGAAGTCACAGAGAAGGTGCCAACAGCAAGGCAAGACATGGGGATGGGGAGATTGCTCAGAGTCTACCAGATTCCATTATCCACTTCTTCCTGTTATTCACAGAATTGTCCTGAGTTTCAACCAGACTGATGACTCTATTCCCCAGCCTCCTTTGCAGATAGGTTGTGACCATGTGACCAAGTCCTCACCAATGGAATGGAAACAAAACTAATGCTCAAATTCTTACAAAAAAAATATGTCCTTGCACTCTATCATAACCTCCCTCAGGGTTAGAACATAAGATACATTGGAACATAAGAAACCGGTGAGCCGGCTTCTACCATATGAAAAAGGGATACATCTTAGTACAGTGGCAAGCAGCAACAGAAAAGAAGCCGAGTCCCTGATGGCTTTGTGAAGCAGAACCACCCTCTGTTTTTAGAATATTCATGAACAGAAATAAACTAGATTTTCTGAGCTTCTGTACTTTTTTATGTTTCCTTGCTACAATAGCTATATCATTTACCTATTGCTAAACAGCAAATTACCCCAAAACTCAGTGGTTTAAAACAACAAACACTGGTAGTCTCATAGTTTCTATGGGTCAGGAATTCAGGAGCGCTTCACTGTGTGGTTTTGTGTCAGGATCTCTCATGAGGTTGCATCCAGGTCCCGCAGTCATTCAAGGATTAACTAAAGCCAGAATACCCACCTCCGAGCTCATCCACATGACTGTTATCAGAGACCTTTATTCTTCACCATGTGGCTTCTCCATAGCTGAGTGTCTTTGTGACATGGCTCCCAGCTTCCCCAGAGCAAGTGATTGGAGAGAGAGAGAGAGGGGCTAAGAAGGAAAGTACAGTGCATTTTTATGACCCAGTCTCATTCTACTTGTTAGAAGAGTCCATAAGTCCAGCCCAGTCTCAGGAGAATGGGAACTAGACTCCATCTCTTGAAGGGAGTATCAAAGAATTCATGAACATGTTTTCAAAACCACTGCAGAAGCTTAGCCTGCATCCTAATTAATACACTAGATGTACTGGCTCCTGTTCCAGTGCTGTGATTCGATAATAATAATAATGAACATTTACTAGGGACTTTTTATGTGCCAGACACATGCCAAATATTTATCAGACATTTTGTTCTTCTTATGACCGTCTGTGGTAGAATCTACCACTGGCATTAATTTTCCAAGTGAGAAAACAGGTTTAACCTAGTTCGTACTACTTCAGAGTCCAGAGGCTTTATTCTCAGCCACTGTCCTCGTGCTGGGGAAAGAGCATGTTTCATGGAGAGAGACTAAGTGTGGTAGAAATTCTGTCACCAATACTTAAGAATTCTACAATTTTCAGTAAGACTTAACCTTCTTGGGCTTCCATTTTATCTTATAGGAAAGTAGAAAATAATAATACCTATAGGATTGTGGTGAGGAATAAATGAAAATGTGTAAAGCACTGGGCACAAGGCTTGGTGTGCAGTGTGTGGGGGGTGGGCGGCGGGGTGTCAATGAATAGTGCTTCTCTCCCCTCCTCTACTTTATTCTTGAATTTCCACCTTCACACATGGGATGGTTTGGCTCCAGCCTACAACATTGGTTTCATTCCAGAAATCTAAAGACAAAGCAGGTCTATGCAGAATCCCTGGGAAACCAGGTTAGCCAGAATCCTGTGGCTTCTGTTTCCTTCAAGCCTCCCCTCGTACAGAGTAAGAGCATCGGGGGATGCACGAGAGACTTGGGGAAAACCCCAGGCATCATTCCAGAGCTGACTCAGCCTCTGGAGAGAGAAAGGAAGATCAGCCTCCTCAGTCATACAATGCCTTTTTCTCCTACTGAACCTCTAGTGTAGCTTGGGAGCTGGGGAAGAGGGCAGGGAAATTGCTGCTGCACTTTTCTGGAGAACCATAGGCCAGGATCTGGGGGCATTGTGGGATAGATTATGAATACCTTTGGCCAATGATTGCATCAGTCTCCTAAAAGCATGCTGGTATTGAGTCCTCCCCGGTATCTGGACAGAGGAAGACCAGATCTTTTAAGAATAAAACAAGTGAAAGGCCTCATTTGCCCAAATATACAACAAACAATCTTAAACTCCTTCAGAGAATTGTATGTTCCTCTCATGAGTACTGTTCTCTTAAGAAATAAAAATGTTTGGGAAAATATTGTGACAATTTGTCTTATTTTGAAGTATGACATGTTTATTTGTAGTTAATTATCACTTTTTACAACCGACCACGGTTAGCATGCTCTTCCACATTTTAGGGCTGGATTTGGAAGCCATGGAAGAAAGAGTCTCTTACTAAAGCTAAAGTGGTATGATTACAGTTTCTGGTCTCATGTTCCTCCACAGAATTAGCTGTCTCTCTCCAAAGTGTTTCTCTAGCGTTTCTCATTTTAAGGCTTATAAGGCCTTAAAATAAGGCTTATAAGGCCTTAAAATGAGGGGGCTTAGGTGCTATATAAGAGGATATTGGGATGGGCCAGTGGAAAAGAATCCCTGACTTCTTAAAAGTTTTTTTTTTTTTTTCTTCTGGAGGCTTAGTTTTACCTTTCTCTCTTTCCATGGAAGATTTAGAAACACAGTTCTACTTCAGATTTCTCAGGTGGCTTTGAATATATATAATCCATCATCTTCTTTACTGTTTCTGTTTCTTCCTCATAAAATAATCAAACTTGCCTTCCTGATTCACAAGAAGCTGGGCCTATGAAACATTATCTGGTTGGAGTAGGGGTGGGGTGAGTTATTGAAATGGTATTGACTTGGTGTGAGCAATCAATTTGTCTTTCTTTGATCAGATCTTTCAGTCCAGGAAAATGCTGGGACTGAACCAAACTTTTCAAAAATGTCCAAGACTGAAGCCCTTCCTTCAACCTACATCTACCAGTCTAAGCTATCATCTGAGGCACTGCCTCTTGGCCACAATGGCTAGAGGTGCGAGAGTGGGAGACTGAGAATGAATACATCTGTTTTTTTCTTTTTTTCCCCCCTCTTTAATCCCCCTGTCTCCCACCCCTGACCTATGGATGTTGGACCTTCTGCGTGTAAAACAGACTTGCTAACCACTACACTATGGAGCCCCCCTGCATCTGGTTTTCTAAATCAGAGTCCTTAAATGCCTCAGAAGGCTTTACTGAATGCTTAATATGTCAGGCTTAAAATATAAATTTTTATATGACAGTCTGATGACTGTAGTCATGGTCCTTGTAGGTGCCACCCAAGATATTCACTGTCCTGCTTGACAAGCTCTGATTCCATGAAAATTTTCACTGCTCCTACCTTCAAGGCTTCTTCCCACTTCAGCTCTTTAGTCTAAGCGGGGAGGAGACATTACTGCTTCCGGCCAACTTTCCCTTCAAAGGCTCTCCTTCACAGTTGTGCCCTAGAGGCACCTAGCAGGAACTCTAATGCAATTAGGGTCACCTATAGACACGTTTCCCCTGAGCCAAAGACTATAAAGAACTATTGGATAAGTAACAATTATGTGTTTTTTAATCCTCTACATTGTACCTAGCATCAGCTTAAGTTGTATGGTAATGTATACACAAGCATGCCTATACATCCATTCCAAAAATATATATTGAATCAGATACCGGAACCACCACAAAAAAATGGTTCACATCCTTGGAATGTCTCTTTTGAGGAAGGCTCTTAAAGGGATCAAATTTAGGAAATCACATAATTATTTCTATAATTTCATAACATACTATACTGTACATGAAAAGTATTGAAAGAGATACAGAGAGGGAAAAGACGATAATGATGGGCCATGGAAGAGGTGAATTTTTAGCTGAATTACAACATGTCAGGCACAAGAAGAAAAAAGGCGTTCCAAACACAAGTCATACTATGTACAAAGTCACAGTGAAGAAAGAATATACTGTGTTCAAGGAACAACAAAACCTTCATGGCTGATGAATAGTGTGTAGGAAAGGAGAGTGCATTTGGTGTCAGGAAGACAGGCAAAGGCTAGACTGAAATGATTTGAATGCCATGCTCTAGAGTTTGACTTTATCCTGAAACACCAGAGACCAACAAAAGTTATTAAGCAAGAGAAACAAATGATTAGATTTACGTTTTAGAAAGATAACTCTAGGGCCAACACAGAGGATGAATTTGAGAGTTAAATCAAGCATTATTTCTCTCAGCATAAATGCATAAGAATTTGGGAGACGAGATGTTAAATGAACATTTCTGGGGCCTACTCTTTAACTATTGAATCAGAATCTCTAGACTCCAGGCCTGGGAGCCTGCATATGTAACATTTCTAACATAACAGTCATTCTTGAGGGCTCTAAAGTCTAAGCCATAGTGTTAGAAAGGCCAGTTAGAAAGCTTTTGCAATTGTCCAATTAGGAGATGAAATAAGTTAGATCTGTCCATGAAGCCCTTCCAGACTAGCTCATAAAGAAAAACAACCATTTTAAGACAATAGTGTGATTAAGTGCTAAACTATTTGTGCAGACTGCTACGTGATCTTGGCCAAGTCATTTGATATCTTAACATAATGCTTTTAAATGACAAAGTACTAATATGCAAATCTTATGTGAGTGCAAATTTCCAAGAGCTAGGAGAAATATTTATCATCTTCAATTTACAGATTAAGTTCAGTAGGTTGGTTAGATTAAGTCATTTTTATTTGCTTGCTTGTTTAGTGTCTGTCTCCTCACAGGTGAGTAGAATCCTAGGAGAGTAGAAATCTTGCTGACATTGATGGGTCTCAGGTGAAATTGTGCTTGGCACAAAGTAGGCTCATGATAAATACATTCTGAATAAATGAAAGAGAAAAATGAACAAAAAGAAAAATAAAGAAACACTGCAATGTTAGGTTTAAAAAAGTTATATTAGATAGGGAGTTAAGAGATTTGGTCTTTCTTCCAAGTGCTATTCACTCGACGCCCGCACGGTGCTGGATGCTAAAGATGCTGCCCCTAAGGTATTGCCCATGTCCATTCCTGGGTTTGATTCCATTACTCAGGATCATGGAACTCTGACAAGTCTACATTGTGGACCAAAAAAAAAAAGGGTGCTGTAATAAGTCATAAATACCTAACTAGGCAGGTCATGGTGGGTAGTCACGCCACAGGCATATAACTTTTAATAAAAGGTTTAATCTTTGCCTTAAGTAAGCCCTGCCACTGTTTCTGTGCATCAGGGTTAACACACGTTTGAAATGCCTTTTCAGACCTCTCCTTCTTAAACATAACTACCTTCAAGAGAGCATATAATTTTAACTATCCTGTAATCCAATCCCTGTCTTGCTTTCTCCACCTTCATGTAAGCTTCCGCTGACCCCTTCTTAATTTCAAATGCATAAGAGAAACTGAAAACTGTTATTCTCCAGAGCATTTTACATCTTGCTTCCTGGCAATTGTCATCAGTTTTGGCTCAAATAAACTTATAAAAATTCTCTATAGGTCTGGATGTTTCTTAAACGGACATTAAGCTTAAACTTCTTCAAGTCTTAGTTCTTTAGTAAAATGAGAGGCTGGCCAAAAATGAGATGACAACTAAAGCTCTTTCTAGATCTCATTTTTGTAATTCATCTTCTTTACCTTCTTGCTTCAGTTCTACTCTTTTGCAGTGAACAAAGGAAGGTGCTAACTGGCCACTCAGGAGCGAATCCTGGCCCACGGAGCAGAAATATAACCACGCCCCAGAACTCGTTTCTCAGTGAGCTATAGAAATGCTAAACAGTAACACATCTGGAGATAGTGAACGATGTGACACACTAATTGTTCAACGTCCTCCCGGTCCCGGGGAAGAAGGCTGGTCCCGCCCGCTTGGACCATCTCACGGCGCGCAGCGCGCTTCTCTCTTTAGACAAATTTTCCCAGGACTGGTAAGGTAAAGAGATAGGTGCCCCGGGAGGGGGGCAGGCCTGCAAATAATACCCGGGGCCAGGAGGAAGGCTCCCATTGGCCGGAGGGCGGATGACCGGCTGGAGGCGGAGTTTCCCAGGGGCATATAAGACAGGGGGGTGTGCTCTGCCAGTGTCAGTTTCCGAGTCTGTAGCTGCTCCTTTTGCGTTCTGGGACCTGAGCCGAGTCTCCCGCTAAGGCGTTTTCCCTCTGCGGGCCGAGAGCCTCCGCTGGCTGGTACCACCCCCCCGTTCTGTGGCGCCCCACATCTCGCCCAGCCCCGGCGCTCTTTCTGCATTTTCTCAGCGGTGCTTTTATCCGGGGCACGTTGTTTTCATCTTTCCTTTTTGTTGCTCTAAAACCGGCCTCGCCGAAGCCCCCTACTGCGGAGGGAGTTCGACTTCTCGAGAAAGGCGCGGCTGCCACGGACGGCACGGGCCTCTCCTGCGGACTCGCAAGCCGGTGCGCCCACCCCGCCTGCCTCACCCGCTGCCTGCGTTCGTTCCCCGGGGGGAGCCAGCCGCCAGTTCATTGATGCACCCATTCCAGTGGTGTAACGGTGAGTCCCCGGGGCCGGAGGGCCGGAGGGCGGGAGGGTGCTGAGTTGGCCGGAGACCAGGAGGGGGTGCGCAAGGCTTAACATCAGAGGCTCGTTCTCCCTCTGGAGCCAAGTTTCTCTTGAAATGGGATAGGCGAGAAGGCGTCCTGGCGCCCAACTCTGTTCCGCACGGCGTGGAGTTTGGGGGGAAAAAAATCCAGCTTTAACTCGAGAGCTGGTAAGGGTCTCTGAACCGGCGGTGGGCGGGAGGCGTGGGAGCCGAGGGGTTCGCGGCCTTTGTGTGGTGGCTTCGCTCTTCTACCCCCTTCCCTTGTCTTTGTGCACTCAAACTCTGTTCTTTGTTGTGGTTGACGGAGAATTAAATCCGCGCTCGGGCTAGGATCTCCTAGAGGGAGCTCAAGTTCTCGGCCTGAAACTTTGCAGGCTATTTTAAATATGTATACAATGCAGCGTGCGGGACGGGCCTGGGGGTGGCTTCCTCTGTGTCTTTGTTGGCTTCGCACTAGCAGCTACGGGGCTTTGTGCCTGTGGAAGACGCCGTATTAAAGAGCGTGGCTTTACTGAGTTGATAAAGCCTTGCAGATATCTCGATGCCTTGCGACCCTTGGGTGCGGGGTTAGCCTGGCGGGAACTATGTTCTCTGGCCCCCAGGCCCGTCTGTGGTATCGGAGCCTGCAGACCCAACCACCCCTCCCATCCCATTCCCCACTCTCCCTCCCACCTCCCCACATCTCCCAGGCCTGGGTGATGCTAAAGTTATCTCACCTGAGGCTTTTCTGGTTCAAGTAACAACAGGTTGGCTTGGGTCAGATTCCTCACTCAAACTACCTTTCTAAGCAGGTCAGTTCAAAACATTGGATACTAATACTCTCTCATGGCCCTAGGGTCTTGACTGCTTAGTTCTAACGCTAGAACAGTTGGGGTGGGGGTGGGGGAGCAACTAGCCTTATCTCTGAGTACGGCTGGCTGGTTAGTTAGGAAAAATTCATTCTTGAGAGCAGACTCCTGCCAGATCTTGGATTAATTACTTAAGGAGCCTTTTGTTTTAAGGCAAGGTTTGGGCAGCATATGTATGAGTGTCCCCCATCCCCCTCTTCCTCCTGCTAGTAGGATCTAATTTCCTGAAAATGAACCAAGCTGTGTGTGATAGGCGGGCATTGTCGGAGAGGCGGAGGAGGATGGGGGTGAAGAAGGACCATGCATCCCAGCATCTGGGAAAGATTCCCTTGGCTGGGAAAGAGAAGCATTTCCCAGATCCACTGGGCTTTCTTGGCCGACTGGCCCTTCTCTTACGTCATTCCCGCTCCCAGCCTGCTGACTAAGATGAGATGAAACATTTTGATGTCAAAGCTTTCATAGGTGGGCTGAGACAATGGAACAGAGAGAGACTTCAGGAGAAAGAACGAGGGTGTTGTCAGTCACTGTGGCCTTTCTTCTGGGCAGCTCTTTTTCATGAGGTTTTTAGACCAGCAAGGGCTTGCCGCTTTATCTTTTCATTTCTTGACGTGACTGAGAGATCCTGTTTTTTGGCTGTAATGAGGAAGCAATCCCTCTCTCCACATTTTTGTGAAAAATATCTGGAGCCCCACTTTCCTAGGGTTGGTATTCCGTCCTTACAAGCTTTGGAGAAAAAACCATTTCACTGTCAGCTTTTAGCCTATATATATTTTACATTTCTTTTTAATTGTAAAACAAGCAAATGGACCATCTCCTGGCTATGAAGCTCTTCTCACCCACACCTCTATCACATAAAGTCCTAAGCTCATTTACTCAATCATGAAGCCCCAGGGAAAGCCTTTATCAGACAAGATGGTCCTGATAAAGTGGTGAAAGAACTGTCGAGGCCAGAGTGCCTGCAGGGTGCACACACATCCCCTCTGCAATAGCTGCTGTCATCACTCCTTAGGTTCTCAGAATAGGAAACTAAATGAGGTTCTTTGGGTCCCTAAAGATAATAGGATCCAGCTCAAAAAGTACATGGACAGCCAAGGCAGATTGGGGGTTAGATCCTCATGGTATCAAATATTGCTGTTTGGGGGTGAGATGTGCCTGGTCGGGAGGAAGGCCTCACTGGCAATGAGGACACAGTTTCCTGAAGCGAAGTCCTTTTCCAGAGTTTCTTTTCCAGAGAAGACTGAGTTCACCATGATGTCTTCATGAAAAATTAATTTCCTTTGGCCCACAGAGAGCAAATATCTGAGTGGAGGGGGGAGGGGTGGTGAAAACTTTCTAACCCCTACTGGAGCCTAGAAGTAAAGGCTTCTTGTTGAGCATAGCAAAGTTTGGTAGCTAATTATTTGTTTTCAGCTTAAAAGATCAGGACAAGAACTACTTTTACTTTGTTTCCACACAATGTCTAGGTTAATGCATAAATCAGGCTCTTCAACAATACTTGTTGATTGACTCGGCATCCATTAGCTGAGGCAGTTTCTGGGCAATTTTCCCAAACGTCAGTCTGCTTTGAAGTGGGAGCTTTTGCCAAGGGTACCAGATTGTTTTGAGAAAATTGGAAGTTATTTATCTGTTAACTGGATATCAAACACGAGGCTAGGCACCAGGGAGTATACAAAAGTCCAAATCCCTGTCCTCAGACCTAGGAGCATTCAGGCTTGTAAATACTCTCTCATCTCTGATCTCGGGGTTATAGTTGCACCTCTGCTGTGATGCTTCACTTGGGTGAAAGCTTTTGAGTCTGTCTTCTTCCCTAGAAAGTAAAACCATCTCGAAATTCTTTCTTGCTTTTTTATCTTCAGTGTCTATCATGGTACTTGTCATATAATCAGTGCTTAATGCATGTTTGAAGTCAAGTTGATGCTAGAAACAATTGGGCAATGTAAAACAGTTACCGAGTACGTAAGAGCCAGAATCTATGATAGGGCTGTGAGCACTGTAGGCTTAAGGGAAGAGAGGGGTCCCTGGACTATCACAAAGACCAGGCTTGGTGAACTTTGGGGAGGGAAAGGGAGTTTCTGGTAAGGAAAGCTGCATGAACAAAGGTATGGAGGCAGCGAGTACAAAGTTGGGCAAGAAATAGTGAGACCGGCCCACATAGGGTGGTGCTGAAGGAAGTGGGGGTGGTGCAGAGAGGGGACCCAGAGCACACAAGTTTAGACAGACTTGAAGCCAGTCATAAGTTTGAGAAATACATGACATGTGGGCCAAATTAGAGGAGGGACTAGACATCAATTAGGTGTCTGGAATAGGGACTTGGAATAGAAATGGGACGAAAATCTGTTTGGAAAAGGGACTTGGCAATAGAATTGGGCACAAAATTGGAAAGAGGTTTGGAGGGAGGCTCATTATATAGTCACTAGATTGATCTAGGAGATGAGAGGTATGAGAAATATGTCAAAGATGACTCAGTCTTTCAAGCCAGACTTCTGCTAAGTTGTGGTAGCACTGGTAATTATAATGTAGAATTCTCAAGTATATTAATGGGTTCTGGCTGCTAACCAAGATGTCAGGAAAGTTCTTAAAACCCATGTTGAAGGCTTGAGTACAGAAGCCTTTGGAGCCAGGCCTTATTAACCATTTGACTACAGTTTAATTATTGAATTTTTAAGATTAAATCAGTAACTTGAGAATGTACTCGGAATATAGCAGGTAGGATGGTAAATTGTAGTGTTCTTGACTCGCCACTTCTGAAATCCAAGAAATTGATGCTTACCTATTAGAATACTGTGATATATTTGCCTGCAAGCAGGGGTAAACACTCAACTGGCTTATTGTTTACATATATCCTATCTTTTTTTTTTTTTTTCCTTATAGTTAAATATTACAGAAAATTCACTCACTCTCAGAACAAGTAGTCCAAAGAGAGACTGGCTCCAGGATTAGTTAATCTAGCACCTGAAATGACATAATCTTTCCTCTTTTCTCCTCTT
>NW_006439192.1:7826295-7831808 GCF_000325575.1 Pteropus alecto
GTTCTTTTTCCAGCTATGACTTGGCTGCCATCATTCCAGGTATTTTGAAGAGATGTGACCAAAAAAAAAAATCTTCCCTTTTCCAGCAGACATTCTTTGTTTCTTTTGCCAGAACTGTCACATACCTACCTCAGCACCAAACCCTGGCAAGGGGAAGGTGACTACCATGATTGGTAGACCAATCAGGATTCACCCCTGAGTCATGTGAGAAGGGGAATGCATCTAGTAGCTAGCCTGTGCTTCCCAAGCTGAATGCGTTGGAATATGCTGAGGGCTTTGTTAAAATGTAGATTCTGATTTACTACTACATCTGGGATGGGCCTGAGGTTCTGCATTTCAAAACAAACTTCCATGGAAAGGCATTGCTGCTAGGCAATTGCACAATGAGGCTTTGAGTAGAAAGAGGCATGGTGGCAGTAAAAGTAAGCTGGGACCTACCCGCCCCCGCCCCCCTCCTGCCACCGCTTTCCAGCCTTGGAGTGAACAATTTCTATTCTGGTCCTGGTGCAGCTTGTCGCTTGGAGCAGGTGTCTTAATGACAAATGACCTTTGCAATTTATCAGACATATTTCTTATGCCATTCTTGATCCTCTCTGTATTTTACTTGTTTTCATATGACAAAGTGAAGCTTAGAGAAGTAACTTTGTAAAGGTATCAGCTAGGGGAGGTGGAGTTGGAACCCCAGTGTTTTCTCACCTAAGGTTCTGTTTGCTTCTGTACCATATGTACCATGTGGGCTCTACCTGATAGAAGTATTTCCATTTTCTGCCCATTGCCTGAAGCCTCCTTGATCCCCTAGATGGAAATGCTGTTTCAAGTACTATGTGTAGTAGTCCATTTCATAGATTGCTTAAATTTACCATGATCACATAGCTAGTAAGTGTTAGAGATACGATATATACTTAAGCCTTTAATCAGAGGTTTAGGAGCCCAACACCTGCTAGTTCTCTCTGTCCTTGCTGACACAGAGTGCCATCAGCCCCACTGGTAAATTTACATCTGTAATATTTTTCCTTCTCCTTTCTTTGCAGGGTGTTTCTGCGGCCTGGGACTGGTTAGTACTAACAAGTCCTGCTCAATGCCACCCATCAGTTTCCAAGACCTTCCCCTCAACATCTACATGGTCATCTTTGGCACAGGCATCTTTGTCTTCATGCTTAGCCTCATCTTCTGCTGCTATTTCATCAGGTGGGTGGCTCACTGTCTGACCTACGGTGGGAAGTCAGGGAGGAGGTGTCCAGGAGCAGGGTGAGCCGAGTGAGGCTCCGCAACAGAGTCACTAGCCTCCTGCTGAGGCCCCTGCTTTTGGGTACCGGGCTTAGACTGCCCTTCACTGAGCCCCTGAGGCCTGGCGTTTCTATTTACATCAGCCTATCAAACTAGTTGTCCCAGAGCATACAAGGTCACCATGGGTTGGGCTGCATCCCGCCTTTTAGCCAGTTATTCTAAGGTTGCCTAGAATTTCTGTTTGACCAATATCATTGGTGGTCCCTGAACTGCCTCTAGCCCCCACTCACACCCTCTGGGTGTCGGGGATACGTGGGCATGTTACACCAGTGGCATGTACCTCTGCCCACCTAGGGAGTCTTGTTATATACCAAATGCTGATATTAGCAAGCTGATATCTGGAGAGCTGCTTGTTTATTCTGTCCTGTAAGCTCTTAGGTTTGAGAGTGAAAAAAGTAAAAACGTCACTCTTATTGTGTAGGGATCCAAGGAAGGACTGGAGCTTGGCAGGGCTAGCCAAGCTCCAGAAACGGTTTCTCCTCCTGTTGCTAAGACATGGGAACTGGTGGCTGTTTTCTACCAAAAATTTGGGGCATGACTGGTATTTAGACTGGAAATTAAAGTAGTGTTTCTGACAAGGGCGTGCATCGTACTGACTGTCCTATACATTGGGGAGTGTTGAGAGCATCCCTGACCAGCAGAGCGTGCTAGTGGTCCTTAGAGTCACTGAAATAATTACCAAATGCCTGAGTAGACTGGCTGAGGTCTAGGCTAGTGCCTGATCAAATCATTTAAGATTAAATTAAGATACAGGAAAAATGGAGTAGTGGCTCCTCACAGAGATGTCCTAGTGAGTTTCAGTGTTTCACCTGGAAAGAAGCTAGACACTTGTTCCTGTTACTAAGGTGGAGGAGCACCCTCTAAGAAGAGGAAGTGCCCTCAGGCCCTGTTCCCCGTGCTCTAAGTCAGTTACTATGAGCCTCTTCCTTCTCAGAACTTTTAAAAAGTACCTAGGACTAGAATTTTCCACTCAAGGCACTATCTTCTCTGCAAATTCTTATTTTCTCTCATATAATTAAGTGTGGGTGAGTGTAAATTTCCCGTATCTCCCCACTCCTTCCCCTTTCCCCAAGCTTGTTTTCTTGCTCAAACTCTTATGTCTTCCTGACCACCAGCTACCCCCATCTCCCCACATGAAGCAATTTATGAAATTCCCCAGAGACTGAGATGTAGATGTTCCAAATGCCAAAGATTTGTGTGTGATGCTGGGAGGAGTCTATAAAACCAACTTATTTGGTCCCTACGCACACGCAGGCTCACGCAGGCTCACACAGGCTCACGCAGGCTCACGCAGGCTCACGCAGGCTCACTCAGGCTCACACATGACAAGTTGTAAAGGTGGTCAAGCAAAGAAAATCCAGAAAATCACTCTGGGCCAGTAAGTGCATGACCAGGGTCCATTTCTTAATTCTGCCACTAGTAAGTGTGACTTCAATTTTAGCTATTCTTCAGTAAGTGCCACCTGCGTGCCAGGCATCGTGGTTGGCATTTTATATTTGGCTTAGTCCTTAGAGCATACCTCCAGTTTGGATTATTAGCCCTCTTTATAAATGAGGAAGTTTATGCTCAGGCAGTTAAGGATTTTCTCAAGGTCATATACAGTGGAATAAATAGAGATGGGCTAGTCTAGTGACAATTAACTAGAATCTTCAGATTCTATAAGTTTGCCTTTTCTGAATGGAAGGTAGAGGGCAGCTGTGGCATCTATGGCCACCCCCTTACAGCTAGAGATTAGGGTCCTGCAGAACAGTCTGGGATCTGGGAATGGTTATTCATTTTTGTTTGGCTGGACTGAAAGAACAGAGCAGCAGAACCACATGATACCAAAAGCTTTCTCCACGGCGGGGCTGCTCGGCACCACCTGTCCCTTCTGCGGTAATCTGTCCCTTTACCCCTCTCCCCCCACCTCCCCCGCCAACCCTCTGCTCTGCAGCCTGCCCAAAGCCAGTTGATCCTGCAGTTTCATGGTTCCAGAGGCTCACTGGTGTGTGGCAGCCTGTGGGTGTCTATATATAGAAAGACGCAAGCACAGAAGCCACTTCCTCTCCCTGCTTCTTGGTTTCCTCCTCAGCCAAAATAGGCCCATGACCCCTGCTTGTGACCTGGTGAGCTCATTGGCCAAGGCGAGCCTCTACTGCCAGCTCCTCTCTCATTCTCCTCCACTGCCAAGGGCTGACCTCTGCCCTACACAGGATGGAGGGGCCAGTGAAATACAAATAGGCAGGAAAAGAACAATTATTTCAGGATCTGGCTGCATTGTTTGTTCCAAAAGGGAAAAGAAGCAAAGGGAGAGCCCACTGGCAGTAGCTAGAAATGGTGTCATTGAAATCGGTATTTTTAGTTGCTTTGCTCACCCAACAGCTGAGAAGGCCACCTGTCCAAAGTTGTTGGCACTATATCCCCTGCTGGGGTGGCCCAGGGTCTTTGCTTTTTGTTTTGTTTCTTTTGCAACCTTTTGGGCCCTATTTTATCACAATCTGTACCTTCTTGATCCATAAATCTGCATGTAGGGTGAAGGTACAGCTCTGAAGCCCTTTACTGTTCTGAGCATCCTGGCTTCTGGAGTTTTCCTTGGGTAAGACCATTAAAGGGAGACAGCAGACAGAAGGGACGAGGGTGGAGGAGGGCACCCCAGGCATCCTAGGATACAGCAGGCAGAAAGGCATTGCACACACTACATAATTATAACCATGTTGCAGTTGAGGCTCACAGGATGTGTGGCATCCTCTTATTTGAGTTAAGACGCAGGCTCTTCACCACTTCCTTATTTACTCTGCACAGTGTCTCGCTCGGTGGCTGTGAGCACAATAAGAACACTCTGCCTCGGCTTAACTCAATGTCAGTCAGGTAACAGTTTATGTAAGCTTTGGATGCATCCCTCCCTGCCCTTCTCACTTGGAAATGGGGACAGAGACACGTGTGAGTGTATATGAAAGTGCAAAATGAAGGATGGGACAGTGGGAGCCCCGATTAGGCCTTTAGCCCAATCTTCCAATGACCAGAAACCCTTTAATGAGAGAAGAGAAAGGGGGCAGTAATGTACTGCCACAGATCTCAGCCTTGTGGTAGGAGTCACTTGGACTGGAGTTCCTAAGAGGCTCTAGGCACATATGGCCTCACCAGGTCCCCTGACTTCCGGTTAGGAATGATGGAGATAGGCTGGCAGCCTGATCTCATGGTTCTGTCTCACCTCTGCATCTTCCACCACTCTGGTAGCAGTTTCAGCTTTTCTGCCGTGCCCATGGGGCATCTTATCTCATGCCCTTATATAGTTTGAGATTCTCTTCTCTAACTCAAGTCAGCAATCTTTCTACAAAAGATCAGCTGTCTGAGGCTTTCCAGATCATATGGTCTCTCTCTCTATGGTACAAAGCAGCCACAGGCAATACGTAAACTGAGCATAGCTGTGTTCAAGTAATATTTTATGGACACTGAAATTTGAGTTTTATATAATTGTCACATAATACAAAACATTCTTTTGATTTCTGCTTTTAACCATTTAAGGATAAAAACCATTCTTAGCTTATTGGTCTTATAAAACAAGTGGTCAGCTGGATTTGACCCTTAGGCCAGAGTTTGCCACACCTACTCTAACTTGGTGTGTTTCTGATGCTTCCTTCCAAAAACTTAGACTCTATGATAGAAATGATCAGTGGGAGAGAAAGTACCATATGGTTCCCACACATAAGCCATAGAGCTGCCTGAAGAATTTAGAAGGTTTCCCACACTGGAAATTAAATGGCAAAAAATATAGAGATGCATAATCATGGTCTCAGATATTTTGCACAGTAAGCTAAGAGGTGTAGGCTTGTTGACTGAAAGCGTGTTTCTCAAGACCAGATCATATTCTCAGGACTTAATTGGTAAAACAGGCCACATTTTGTGTTAAGCTCAGGCTCTATAATCAGACTTTGATTCAAATTCGGACTCTGCCGCCAACTAGCTCTGAAGTTTGGTCAAGTTACTTAACTTCTGTGGACTTTAGCTTTTCCTGATCTGTAAAAAGGAAAGTGCCTCCCTCTAAAGTTTGGAATCGATGAGCACATATACCACTATGTCAGTGCAGGAATCAATGCAGAGCAAGTCCTCAATAACGATTATGCTATTGCCATTAGTAACAACATGCCAGGTTTTAGCTATTAAGAGTTAGCTGCATACAGGCCACCAGCTTGAAACGAAAAGAACACAAAGAAGGGTCTGCCAATGTTTGCCTGGCATTGTGAAGG
>NW_006439192.1:7831951-7859706 GCF_000325575.1 Pteropus alecto
AGAGACTTATTTATCCTGCCCCCTCCCCACCACTCCCCGGCTCAATGGAAATATCCTGTTTAAGAATACCTAGCTTCTATATATTCAGTAAGCAGTTGTTGATCTATGTAGTTTGGGAGCCTGCAGGACTTTACCCACTGGGGAATGGCAGGGAGAGTGAATGAACTATTCAGGGTCCTCTTCCAGAGAATTTCTCAACCTGTGGGATCTGGCAGTAAATTTTGAGGATGAACCTAAGGAAGAGTCTGCGTCCTTAATCTACTCTGAGTGGCCTGATGAGCCACGCCTGTGGGGAGCACCCCTCACCATCCCAGAATAATGCCAAGCAGCCAGCCTACCTCTTCTACTCTGAATGGCTGTTCGAAGGCATAGTAACCTCTTCTCTGCCCCTCTTTCTCCCTCAGCAAACTCCGGAACCAGGCACAGAGTGAACGATACGGATACAAGGAGGTAAAGTACCCCATCATTCCCTGAGACTCCTCTGCTACTTGTCCTGCTAGAGACAGGGGAAGAGAACAAGCTTAACTGTCCTGGCCTAGAATGCCCCTTGGCCTCCCCTCTCTGGCACTGACTCCCTTTACTGTCCTCAAGTCTGGGTGGCCCAGGCAGTACCCAGAGTCCTCCCCTTTGTGGGAGGAGAGAAGGGGACAGAGGGTGCCACTCCTGTGCAGGGCCGGGGACTCCCTTCATTGGTTGTTACCACTTGGCCTCTGGTTGGTTTCTTCTGATACCATACGCCCCCTCTTTTCTTCGCAGGTGGTGCTTAAAGGCGATGCCAAGAAGTTAGAATTATATGGGGTGAGTGTGCTGGGACAGCACGCGGGAGGGCCCCAGTGGGTAAAGCAGACGGCACCTTCTCCACCTTCCAGTCTGAACTCTTTCAGGGACCTTGTTAGTCCCTGCCTTCATATCTCCTTGGGCCAAATAAAAGTGGCTCATCCCAGATGGTAATAAATAGAATTCATTATGTCCAGAACCACTGCCGGTAAAAAACAAAGGGATCACAAAAGGGTTCGGATAAGGGGTGACACGTGGCCCCAGGAAGCCTGTGCGGCATGATCTTTAAGGGGAGGGTGGTTGCACAACTCCATGCCAGATTTCAGCTAACATTGCCGTGTTCAGACCCCAGGTCTTAGTTTTTCACTAAAAAGAAAGTCCTTCTACCTTTGTATATACACACTGTCCAGACAGACTATGGATCTGAGTAGCGTATCCATCCTTGTGGTTCTTCCCCATCCTTCCAGTACTCTACCCATCCCCCACACCAGTTCCTTGGGTTCCCCTCAACACTGACTCCTTAGGAATAGACCTTTTTCCTATTTCTTTACCCCCTATGTCTTTGAGGTCACCTAACCCATTTCCCAAGGCTTCCTTCCGTAACCATGGACACTCCTGTAGAGTGTTTGTGCTTGTCTGGAGCAGGGAGGATCACAGATATCACTAGACATGAGGCTACCTAGAAATGGCCACATTTTGTCCCTGTTTTTGATATGTTATTACATCTCAGCAGGTTCAGATGTTTCCTAAGCTGCTCTCTAGAAGAGTAATTCAGCTGAGATTGAGGGGGTTAATATATAGAGATGCAAAACTGGATTTAAAGGATGTGGCTGACTACATACACCGTCCCCTCCTCCTTACCGCTCTGCTACATGTCCCCTTGCCAAATGAACTAGGCTGGAAAGGGTTAGAAAGAATTCTTCTAGAGCAGCGCTTCCCAATGGGAGCTGCACTTACAGGGGTGTCCCCTACCTGCACCATCAAGTGTGGGAGCTGCTCGCCACGTGGTGGACACTGAGCACTTGAAATGCAGCTAGTGTACTGAAACTGAATTTTTAATTCCATCTTACTTTGGTTAATTGAAACAGTCACATGTGGTAGAAGCTGCCGTAATGTCAGTATAGTTTTATAGAATGACAAAACTTTTCTCTAGATGATAAGGAAACTATGCTAGGACTTAGGTTTCCGAGATGGGATTGAGATAATGTGTTTTCAGGATGGGTGAGTGAGATTCTTCCCTGATCTCCTCTCACAGTGCCCCCTTTCTTTCCACAGCAGACCTGTGCAGTCTGTCTGGAAGACTTCAAGGGGAAAGATGAGTTAGGCGTGCTCCCGTGCCAACATGCTTTTCATCGGAAGTAAGTGGAGATGTGTGTCCAGGGTACCTTTTAACAGAAATAAGCAGAATGCATGTTCTAGAACCTCCAGTCTCTACCCCCTCCCATCTACCCCTTGCCGGGGATGCCCTACGTCCTGCCTGAACAGCAGGCAACCTGGAGGGGTTATATTGGGGCAAGGATGGAGATAGTCTTGTTCTGAGAAGCAGCTGGGCTCTATGAGTGACAGACAGACAGCCAGAGCAGGTCAAAGTATTTCAGGTCTTCTTTTGCACACAGGTGTCTGGTGAAGTGGCTGGAAGTACGCTGTGTCTGCCCTATGTGTAACAAGCCCATCACTGGTCCCTCAGAGGCCACTCAGAGCATCGGGATCCTATTGGATGAGCTGGTGTGAGTACTGCCTCTACACCAAGGCCTGGAGAAGACATCTTGCCTCGTGGATGCCTGCTCCCTCTGCAATGAACAATGACTGTTGGGTGGTAATCATTACGTGAAGGGGAGGTTGTGCAGGGCTGATCTCCCACTATCAGTAAGACCAGACTTGCACCACCTTCCTGCCTCCTGAAGTCTCCGTCCCTGCTACTCAGTATTGATAGTATCACCCTTCAAGACCAATGTCTCCTGGTACTGGAGTATTTTCCTGCCTCGTCCCTGCTCTGGGGAAAGAAATCCACCCCTATCTGCCCAAGAACTTGGAGCAAACCCCTGAGGTTTCCCCTTAGCAGGACAAACTGCCCTAGAAGGGGTGAGATGGGCTCTGCCTCGCCTCCTAAAAAAAAATAAGGAGCTAAAAGGAAAGGAAGGAAGGAAAGATCAAGGAACCAAGTGCCTCAAGTGTAAGTAAAGGAGGCTCTGTAGGAAATCAGGAAGAGCAGGGACATATAAAAAAGGCAAAGTCAATGTTTACATGGGACCTATGGAAAAAAGGGCTGGCTGGCCAGCCTGCTGTCTACAGGGTAATAGAGGGCCAGTCCCCTCCCCCCTGCTAGGATCTGAGGTGCTATCCATTCGTTCTCTTCCTCAGTTAATCTCAGAGCTTCCTATTCCATGTTGGGGTTTGAGTGCCCCTCCAGAGGAAGGTCTTATTCTACATACAAATGGATTTCCAGGGGCTTTTTCTAAAGGAGCAGAAGGGGCCTGGGGATGGGGGTGTCTGAAAGTAAAGGTAGCAACAGATACCCTCTTCCCTTTTGTATTTAGTATTTTTATACTTCATTCTTACCATCTCAGGCTTTATATATGAAATTCCCCCAGATGGAGAGGGTGGGGGTTTCCCTTCCTCCCTGGAGTGGGTGAGGGTGGGAGAAGGTATGTATTTAAAGAAAATTAAATTTAATAATGAATTTCTCTAATAATCTTTTGCCTGTGGTTGTGGCCTGTGTCTGCTGCTGGCCCTTTTCTGCCAACAGAGGGAACAAAGTTCTCTAACCCTTGTTTCACTTCCCCATGCTCAAATCGACACACACACACAAAGGTTCCTAATCCTAAAAAAAATTGGTATTAGATTATTACCTGTACAACATAGGTTAGGACAAACATCAATGTACTTTAAATACCTGACTAAGCCAAGCTCATTAATTAGATTTCTAGAATATTTTTAAAGAAAGTTGATGTATGCTACCACAACGTTCCATCGACTAAGACTTAATAGAATTCTACTTGAAATGCAAGCACTTGTGCTCTTAACATAACTAAAGGTCTAGGTTTCTACCGTAGATGTTTGATTTCTTTCCTTTTTACTTCTTACCCTTATACCAACCTACCCTCCTTCCACATCTAGACGTGGGTCTTAACATTTTATGCCTCTGCATGCACTCAGGTCTTGCACTTGTGTCTTCCTTTGTTCTGTCAATGTCCCAAGGGAGTGCTGAATCAATAATGGATTGAGAGTGCCAGAAACAATTTTCCTGGCCAACATAAGCGTGGAGCAGCTGGGCTGTGGTCATCCCCTACTTGGTGGAAGAGGGCAGTGCCAATGGCCATTCTAGGGGGCAAACCCTAAGTGCTGTGCACAGGAGCATTGATGAGCAAGTATAGTGTAGTGGTGGGTCACGGACAAGCAAGAGATGCCCATGCACCCAGAGGAGCTAGGCCCAAGGGTAAGTGATGCCCTCCCACCCCTGCAATTGTGCCATGGAGGCTGTCGGCACAGTTGGTGCTCAGGCTAGGGAGCCCCAAGGTGCACCTGGGCACCTGTCTTGGTGGGGTCCCTCACCTGAGGGTGTACCTATTTTTGCCACCTCTTCCTTTACACTTTACCTACTTTTCCTCAAAGGCTCTAACCTGTGCTGCTGCTGCCAACCCTATAGGGCCTGGTCATTTCTTTACTGGGAGTACGACTTTGTCCTCTAGTGCTACCATCTTGCTTTAGTGTGGAAGATAAAATGCAATTCCTAACCCAAACAAAGAGCCCTCCCATCTAGCTCCTGCTACGGCCCCTTGGTGAATGCATTATTGGGATGATGTGAGGAAACCGGTAGTCTGCAAGTTGGCTTCATCATCTACATGCTCTTCCCTCACCATCTCCCCTTCCTCTCAAGGAAAATTCATCAGTGTTGGCATATTCTCACTAAAATGTCTGTTTGCAAATTCGAATAGCACTGTCCTAAAGTCAATGACAGGGTAAAAATGCCTTATATTACTTTCAGTGCTTCAATACAACTAGGTAGAATGGTACTACAGAGCACGAAGAAGGGAAAATTGGATACTTTTTGGCTGATCAGATGTGAATTAGCAGTAGCCAATCACAAGTTAGTCACAAGTCCCAAATTTGTAGTTATTAGTGTGGTATTACTCAGGTCAGCATTCCTAGAACACCTACCGCCTGGGCCAGGCACTGGAATCCTTGCCTTGGGAAAGCGCGTAAGCACACTAATTTGGGTGAGCAGCTTCGTCATTGCAGAGAGACCCTTAGTTCAACTGGCATGGAAGTGACAACAGAGGTGCCTGCGGGGAGATGATACCTGAGCTAAGTCTTAAGAGTAACATGGACAAAATAACTCCAGGATTAATCAGCCTGTTGAATACCAGAATGCAAACAATTCAATATGAAGTTGAGGCGAGGAAAAGCTAGGGCGAGACAGTCCTGTGTGCTGCCAGGAACCTGGGACTTGGTAGAGGGAGAATCTGAAATTTCTTTAGGTTTGTAAAAGATTCGACACTATTTGGGAGCTAAGCCAATGCTTTTATTTTCTATGCATGAAATATTCATGGGCAACTACAATGTATTTAGTAATACTATTCCCATTATTGAAAAAAGAATTTGCACTCAAACATTTTTAAAGGGGAAAAAAGCTGAAAGAAGCTAGGTGATAATCATGCCGGAATTCCAATGATCTATGGCAAGCAAACACCATTTGGTCAATCAAAAGATAATGAACATTTACCCACTAAGTTCTTTCACAAAATACAATTTCCTTTCTGTATATACACCTCTCTGAGTTTGGGATTAGGAGAAATGTTGAGAAAAGCAAATAAATAGCTTACTCATAATCATACAGATAAGGACTGAGGCAGACTGTACAGATCTAAGCTCATTGTTGGCATTGCTGACCCACAATACCTTTGGAGGCAGATTCTGCTGCGAAGATACTCAAAGTAGTGGGTGCTATTGGGCTGATGCTGTCATGGAAGATAAAAACCCAGATAACTCAAATGGTTTGTGTGCTTGCCGTTACCTAAGACGATTGATTTTTAAAAATTCACAGTGGATTATTTCTTTTAAATAAATTTATGTAGATCCACCATTTACAAAATGGATAATTGAAGTGGAGGTGAGCAACTCAAAGAATCACTGATAGGTTGGGACAATGGGTACCCTGAAGAATTGTGCCCTCTCCTTCCCCCTCTATCAGTTTTTCCGTTCCAGCTCAAAGTCGCCCATGCCTCACTAGGGCTGTTCCCATTCTTATTAGGGCCTGATATACCTCCCCAGTTTTGCCATTATTTACCCCCTAAGCCTAACTCAACCTCTGCCCTCCATTCTAATAATCCTCTTCTGTCTGGGAGTTATATCATCTTGTGTACCCTTGACCACATCACTCACAGGTGAATCTTCTGTTAAAACCATATGCACAGATTCAGAGCAATAGATATTATCAAATTGGAGACAAGTTAAAATTGACAACCAGTTGTGCAGGCTTATACAACAAATGCCATTCATGGGAAAAAACCAAGCTGTTTACCATGTCCCAGACCATGAATAGCATTGGACTCTAACTGATCCTCTTTTTTTTTTTTTACAAAAATCATGCCCATTTAATTCCTCTTTTGATAAACTGGCATTCTATATAGACAGGGAGTACATGACCAATGTTGCCTTTGTGCCATGGCATGGCTTCTGATTCTGTCCCTATGGGACAGTCTCAACAACAAACGAGGGCATGTGTTCTGTAGCTGAAGGGGAAACTTGACAGAACCAGGAGTCAAAAGACAGCGTTTTTGATGGCTCCCGAGCACTCTTCAGTCTTCATCACCTCTTCACCAGTGCGATACAGCAGCACATTATTATCTATCTTCTCTCATTCCTTTTTTCTCCTTCCTTACTTTACCCTTTTTTGCTTCAGCCCAACCTACTTAATATCACTGAGCACTAAAGCCATTGCAGAACCTTCCTAAAGCTCCATGATTGTCATGAATAGTTCAAGAGTCACCAGTTACTAAGGGTTTATACAAAAACAATGATGTGAGTTTCCTTAGGGACCAATTCTGAGTTTCTAAATGTTTAGTTTAATATTATGTTCATTAAGTCTTGAGAAAGTGACTGGTGTCCTCAAAAACAGGAATAGAGTATATGATGACTTGATACATTAAAGACACTAACCACTGCGCAGTCTGTTCTCTGGGCCCCCAAGGGCTCTGCAGCTATCATCCTGCCCAGTTGGGAGTGTGAGAAGCTTACTGAGATGTCAAGGGCCCAGCTTATTCAGGTCCTACACAGCTGCTTCCACTGATACCCTCTCAGAACACTATTGGGGAGCTAAGGTGCAGTTCCCTACTAACCTTGTGACCTGCCATCTTTATTTTCAGGTTGAAGAGTTGTAGAGTGAACCACCTACATTCTACAATAAACATTTTGCTGTATCCATTTTATCCCATATCTATCCATGTAGCTTTAATTAATCTATTTTTCAGTATATTTCAAAGCAAGTTTCAGATACCAGTACACTGTGCTTATATTAAATTTTATAGCTAAGGTCTCTTTTTTGCAAGTGAACTGAGAATGACCAGAAATCTGCCTTGAATATGAAGATGATAAGCATTTTCTGATAACTTGCTGATAAATTTTGAAGAGTGGCTCTGACTGACTTCAGGGTGATTTTAAATATAACTCAGATAGAAATCATTTTACATTTAAAATGTGATGGTGGTAAAATTCTTTACTGCCTCCAGGAACTTTTCACCTGGCAAAATTATAAGTTATGTGTAGAGAGAAAGGGAGAGAGAGAGAGAGGGAGAGGTGCATCAAGAGTATAGGACATCCTACCCTTACTGAACATATTAACATTTCTTACACAATTAGCCATGGAATTTTCTTGTTTTGGACTTTTTCCATACCCTAAATTTAGCAAGCTAGAATTATCTTTTAAGAACCACTTTAAGCAACCTTTGTGAAAGGAAAAATGCCTACAGAAGAAAATCTGCATTTCTTTGTGGTTAAAATGCAATATTCTCAATTTAATTATTCTGCAAAGAAGCAAATTCTTTATTATACGTTAAGGATATAGCAAAGACAGTAATCCAGCAAATTCATTACAGATTTGTAAGATTAAAAACTTATATATTTAGATTGAGAAACAGGCAATGCATTACAGGCATCCCTGCTTTATGTGTTCTGGCAGTTGTGCACATTGAATTGTATAATTGCTTTAAATATGCCAGGTGGATTTCATTATTTAAAAGAATTCTATGTTGAGTCTTTTTATGACTAAAGAAAGTCTTTAAAATGAGATCTAAGGACTTCTTCACATTTTAATTTATAAACTTTAAACACTAATATATTAATATAAAATCCATTTTAAAGTGAGATATACCTATAGAATACAACAGAAGTAATTTCTTTAAAGTCTAGTTTACAAAGTGAAACTCAAGCTAGCACAAATGAAAAGCAGTTTTGAACAAATGATTTTTGTTCATAGTTTTTTTTTAAAAGAGTAAAGCTCAGTATTTGAGAACAGGTTCACTGTCAAGAGTCAGATAAACTGAGTACTTTTCCTTCTGCTCCTCATTTTGAGGTTAATTTATGTAGTGAAATAAACAAAACTAACACTGAAATCCCAAGAATGGGTTTTAAGCCCAGCTCTGACTTTAATTAGCTGGGAGACCCTGGCCTTGCTCCTTAATCTCTCTAAGCCTCACTTTTCTCCTCTGTCAAATGGAGATAATGACCACCTCAGTGTATGGTTACAAAGAGTACATAAAAATATTAAAAAGACTCAAAGTGATATTTAATTATAAGCTTTTTGTTTGTTTATAAAGTCAGGGATTTATTCCTCTCCCCCAAATAAGGGGGCTAAATGAAAAGTCTATAAGAAATAAGAAAGCTTGCTTATTTCCTCTAATCGTCCTAATTAATGCAGCATTCTTTACTGAACATACATTGTCACGGGTGCTACACTCAGGATTTGCTTTACTTCATTTGGCCTAGCTGACATTTTGACATCCATTAAATATGCCTTTTGTAGAGAAGTCCGATAAGATAATTGTACTTAGAGTCAAATATTGATGAATGCATACTGCGAAATTTTCATATTTATTCAACAGCCGACATGTATTGATTGAGTGCCTGCTACATGCCAGACACTGTGCCAATGGACAAAATCCAAAATGGTTCCTACTCTCAAGATGTTTATAGTCTAATGGGAAAGAGAGATACTAAACAGACAACATATAAATGTGCCAACCTGGAAAAAGTATGCAGTGCCACATGAATTAAACTTGGGAGGACAGGATATAGGCAAGAAAGACCTTTCTGAGAAAGAGGCATTTAATCTGAAACTAGAATGATAAGATTTGGGGAAAGACCGGATAGACAAGCATATGTGGATCTTTGAGGCAAAATAGAGTTTGGATTGTTGGAGAGCGGATTCAGTGTGGCTGGAGCTTAGTGAGGGGGGATGTGAGGGACAAGATGAGGTTGAAGTGACCCAGTGATCAGATCCTGTAGGGCCTACTAGCTACAGTAAGGAGTTATAACTTATGATAATGAGATTTAAGCAGAAAAATGATAACATGTGAGTTAAGATTTTAATGGAGATGGCATGGTGGACAAAAATGGAGGCAAGACACCAATTAGAAAGCTATTGGATTAGTTCAGAAGAAGTGGATTTGGACCGAGATGGTGGCAGTAAAGAAAAATTGATGAATTCAAGATACAATTTTGGAGAGTTAATCAATAGGACTTGTTAATAGGTTGCATGTGGGGAGGGAGGGAACAGCAAAGATGACAAGTCAGGTTTTTGACTAAATGACTTGGTAAGATGGAACACAATAAGAATGATTATTCAATAAGAATGAAATTATAGAAAGAGAAGCTTTGGAAACTTATGGAAGATACAAATTTCAGTTCAGAAATTTAAATTTATGCATGAAACATCCAAAAGGAGATACTAGATAAGGATTTGAATGTATGATTCTGAAACTCAGTGATAGGTATGGGCTGGAGGTCCACAGTGGAGTTGAACACATAGATAGTATTGAAGGCTGTGAGAAGCATGAGATCACAAGCCAAGGCTGGCAATGACAAAAGGATCCATGACAAGTCCTGAGGAACTACAACTTTTCAAGACCAGGAGAAAGCAGGGGGTATAGGAAAATGTGACACAGAGGTGAAAGGAGGATGAAGAGAGGTGGGCTCGCCACAAGCAAGAGAAGCTTTGAAGGAGGAAGAGATCAAGAGTCAGATGTTCATTAGAGATCAAGTAAGAGAAGTGAAAGTGTCCGTTGAATTTAGCAGTGAGGGGGCTATTGGTGGCCTGAATAAAAGCAGTTTTGCTGATTGGCAGAATTGAGTGTTGAAAGTGAGAAGAAAGAAAGAAGATATTCCTAAAGACTGAAAAGAAACAAAATAAGTGACTCTGTATGTCAAGTTGGTCACATAGCCATAAGGAAAAATATTTTTTTTCCTAGTGGCCCGAAACATAGCATTTGATTGTAATTATTTACTAGGCGTATCCTAAAGACAAAAAGAGCAGCAAAGAAATACTAAATTGTGTTCAATAACCTTATGTTTACTAATAACACTTGCTAGTTTAATACCTTTATGTGTATATTTAGGATAAAGCAAATAACTATATTAATGTTATTAGGAAATAAGATTTTCAGTGAAAAAGAAGAGAAATATGTCTCATATTTGAAAAGTAGAAGCCTGGAATGATCCATTTGAATTGTACATGTCAATATAAATTCATGATTTAGTTACCAAAGAACATATTTCTTAAATGTGTCTGCTGAGCTTAGGAGCCTAAAATTAATTTAAAAACTCAGAAGCAATGGCATCTCACTGTTTGGACTGTAGGCTTTAAATAGCATTTCCCCTTAGAAGGAACCAGGGCTCTTTGGAAAAATAGTTGATTCAATCTTGCCATTCTAGAAAGCAAGGAAGAAATCCAAGCCTACTGTGTCATGTCAAAAAGACACAGGAGCCAAAATGAAAAGACTCCCATTGGGCTACGCATGTGTGGGGACAGGACATATATGGGAAACCTCTGTACCTTCTGCTTAGTTTTGCTGTAAACCTAAAACTGTTCTAAAAATAAACTATTTTTGGACAAAAATTTTAAACTCTCTCTGGCAAAAGACAGAACTCGAGCATGAAAAGAATAATGACGATGAAATAAAACATCAAATCTGTAAAACTCCTTGAGATCTAAAAACAACAACAAAATATCAAGCATTCATTGAAGGCTGCTAGGGCACTAAACTCATTATTCTAAAAATTAGTAAATAAAAAGGAAGAATCAAGTATTTACTCTGCTTTTTCTATGCAAACTGTACTTCAGGGCGATCAAATAATTAGTTGAGGTAAAGTTCTATTTAAAGCAGGTAAAAAAAATACAAAGGGAAATAATAGAGTTAGAAAATTGCCATTCTGTAACCCTTAATGAACTAATAGAATTAAGCAATGATCATCTATGGTTGCTAAAGTCACATGTGGAAAAACTGATGGGTAACTTTAAATCAGATCTCTCTTATCATCAATAAAAGTGGGACATCACTTGCCTCCTATGATACAGTCGGAAGTGCACAGCTCTCTGCCCCCAAGATGAATCCTGAATTTAAATCCTCCTTCTAGATCAAACTAGCTATTTATAGGAAATGGAAGAGATAGAGGAATAAATTAGATGACATCAAGAAGAAGCAACTTGACAAATCTAGAGTTTCAGTCCCTTTACAGGACAAATGGCCTTGTTTCTTCAATGGTATTTTTAAAAAGGAAAGGGGGAGCTATTATAAAGTTTTAAAAACTTATTGAGATAGAACCAGGTGCAAACTTCCCATTTAAAAAAAAAAGGATGATAGGTGGGGAATTGGGGACATGAGAGAGCGTGTTGTTTTTTGTTTTAAGACATTTTGCTGAGCAGAGAAATAGGGTGGTTGCTGAAGAACAATATGGCATCAGAAGGAACATTTTCACGATGGAATAGAGTGAGCATTTTGGAGCACTAAGGGAATGATTGAGTACAGAGCATAAAAAGGGAATGAATGCCATTGGAAAGAGGTCCTCAAGGAAAAACACGTGAGCAGGATCCACACCCCTGTGGAAGTAACAGCCGTTGGGTAAAATGTTCGTAGATCATATACTGCCTTACTAAAAAATACTTGTAGAAATAGTAAACCAATGGCACAGACATGAAAAGTAAACTAAATGAACTAGAAATTTTAGGAGGGATAAAAGTATGTTAGAGATGTACTAAACTTATATCACAGTGAAAGCCGACTCATATAGTCCAGTTTTCAACATGGCTGTGACTTTATTTTAATGGATATTCCATGTTTATGAGATTTCTTGTTTGTAATTCTCTTTACACTGTTTCAAAGGATTTTGGCTCATTAAGAGCCATTTGGTGCTTGTTCTACACATTTTATAAACATGTGAACCTTCAAAATAATTAGTATGCTTTTTAGCCCAAACTGGTTTTAATCATAATCAACGTTAAAAATGTTGTCGCCTCAAATAAAAGAATATAGTGGTTGCCGCATTTCCCACAGGCATTCAAGGGCTGTAAATATTGTACTGTCATTTTTCCATTTGGCCTGTAATCAGAAAAGTAGCTCTGCTGCAAGCAGTAATTATCTTACAGTGTGTTTCAAAATCCTATTATTAACCACGTTTAGACCATATGAACCTTGAAAGACGTAGCTGACATACTGTCTTGCTGTAATCACATCAGTTGTTACTCTTATTAGGATAAGAGGAGCAGACACTTCTTTTTTACCTTCTGTCACTTTTGTTTTTCCTTATGAAGAGGTTTTCAACCCATATTGTTAACCATATGGTCTTTGGAAAACTGAGAGGCATTGTGCTAAATGTTTAACCACAAAATCTCTGGAATTTATTGCATTCTTCCATTTCTCCTTAAAGGAAATACTTTACAATTTAATCTCTTTATACATAACCACACTTATATATAATTTTACATAAGTACGTATATACAATCACATTTTTACTTTGTAAAAAAAAAAAAAGTGGTCATTTTTTTTCCTTCCATTCTTTTTGTTTTGCTTGGTTCCTCCATCTTATTCTCCTCCTCCTTTTCCCCACATCAGCACCACCCAAAATCATCTCTGCTGAGAACCTGTGATGTATCCTCCCATCTTTTCTCCTTACTCAGGTATTCTTAGACCTGCACATGTGTATGTATCTGCATATACAGGCATTTATTTTCTGAAGCATTGTCTTATAAACAGGATCATAGCATGTCTTGCATCTCACATTCACCAATGAACAACACCTTGTGGAAAGCCCTCCTAATTTTCTGGTTTAGCTCCACTCCATTCTTTTAATAAATCGCTGGAGAATTCCCCAGTGTTGGTGTGCTATTGATGAGCCTTCACTTTGTTTTCAGGTTTTTGCCCTATGAACAATGATACAATGAACCTACTTGTCTCGTAGGGGTCCTTATCCTTACATATGGTTATTCATATTTGATAAAGTCTCAGGAGTACAGCTGCCGCCAAATTCATTTGTTCTTTTAAGAGATGTCCAATTGCTTTCCAAAAACTGGAGGCAGAGAAAGTCAAGGAGAGGAAGATGAACGTGGATAAAATGCCTCCTCTCTGAATTTAAATTGTGTAGCTCGAATGAGGGGACAGTACAGTGTAAATACTAACCCAGTTGACGGTATTATTACTTCTCCTAAAAACTGTGGGCTCCTCTAGGTTACTGCCTGTGCCCTGTGGAGGTGGGGCATTCACCAGTTACACAGTGAGAGTGACATTCTGAGATTGTGTACCTGGAGAGATGAGAAAGTTAAAGTATAGAGGAGAAGAGCACAGGTTTTGAGAGTCTAAGAGTCTAGCTTTATCATTTGCAGCTTTATCATTTTCTGCTATGAAATTTTGGGTAAGTTGCTTAACTTCTCAGAACTTTAGTTTCCTCATGTGCAGGATAGAGATAATGAGGCCAGCCTGAGAGGGTAGCTGTGAGTAGGAAACATATTTAAGACTTTGAGCAGAGTGCCTGGCACTCATTAAAAGTGACAGATTATTTCTCAGATGCCTACATTATAAATCTTTCCCACGACTACCTATCACTGTGTCCCCCAGTAGATGAAAACCTGCTGAAGACAGGAACTGTATCGAATTCATCTTTGCATCTTTATATATCCAATCTCTAATTTGGTTTTCCCTCCTACTAACTATGTCAAGGTCTTTAGCTTAGTTAAACCAGCATTGATTAAAAATAAGAGAAATAACAACGATCTGTTATTATTGAATGTTTCAGGCTTGCACTAAAATAGAATAATATGAAGAACACCCATGATCCACTACCTGGTTTCAACACTGTCAACATGTTGATAATCTTTTCTCATCCATTTCTCGATCACTCTTGCCCACCACACCACTCCTCATAGAGTAATTTAAAGTGAATCCCAGGTATCATGTCAATTGTTAATATTCGAGTATATTTCTAATAGCAATTCTCAAAGTGCGAGCTGGAATCCCAAGGGATTCCAAGACCCTCTCAGGAGGTCTGCCAGGTTGAAACTAGTTTTATAATAATATTAATATATTGCTTGTCTTTTTTGCTCTCATTCTCTCATGAATGTACAATGGAGTTTTCCAAGACAGATTGAATGCTACAGAAGATCTGAGAATCCAGCTGTCTGTCTCCTACCAAACCAGAAATAAGAGATGCAAATTTTTACAAATCCATTTACAAATATGTAAAACAATGCCACTTTCCTCTGTTTTTTGTCTTGGAAAATATAGTTATGTTTCATAAAAATAAGTATTTAACATGTAATGTTTATTGTTTATTTTTAAAAGAATTAAATGAATATATAAAAGTTTGTTAGTTTTGATTTCCAATGTAGAAAAAAATCTATCTAAATATCTCTCACATAAAGCAAAGCTCTTTGAGATCTTCAAAGCTTTCTTAAACTAGTTTTTAAATTGAGATTTGACATACTGTAGGATTCATTCAATTTTAAAGTGTATAATTCAGTAAGTTTTAGTGTATGCACAAGGTTGGGTAACCTTGTAGATATACTAACAACTCACCACCAGCTAATGCCAGAACATTCATATCATTCTAAAAGGAAAGCCTATACTCTTTAGCTGTTGCTCCCAATTCTCCTTTGTCCGCATGCACTGATGACTAATCTACTTCTGACTCTGCTAATTTGTCTATTCTGGACATTTCATATAATGAAATCTTCTGCGTCTGACATTTCATTTTGCGTGTCGTTATGTTCATCCACATTGTAGCATATTTCGGAACCTTATTCCATTTTTATGGATGAGTAACAGTCCATTGTACCTATATACCACATTTTCTTTATCCATTCATCAGTTGACAGATTTGTATGTTGTTTCCACTATGGGCTATTATGAATAATGCTATTATGAACATTTGTGTCCAATTTTGTGTATGAATACATGGTTTTTAGTTCTCTTGGCTATATCCCTAGGAATAGAATTACTGGGTCATATGTTTAATTCTCTAAGTTTAACTTTTTGAGACACCTTCAAACTATTTCCCACAGCAGCTGCACCATTTTGCATTGAACTACCACCAATGTATAAGTGTTCCAATGCCTCCATATTCCTGCCAAAATTTGTGTTCTTGATTCTAGCCATCCTTGTGAGTATGATTCAATCATTTTTAAGAGTGTAAATGATTCTGAGACTAAAATGTTCAAGAGTTGTTTTTCTAACAAATAGCTTTAAAAACATTTTTAAAAAAACCAAACTCATAGATACAGAGGACAGATTAGTGGTTGGCAGAGGCAGGAGGTGGCAGTGGGGGTGGGCAAAATGAGTGAAGGGAAGTGGGGGGGAATGGGCAAAATGGGTAGTCAAAAGGTACAAATTTCCAGTTACAAAAGAAATACATCCTGGGGATATAATGTACAGCATGGCGCATACAGTTAACATGGTATTATATATTTGAAAGTTGCTAAGAGAGTAGATTTTAAAAGTTCCCATCACACACAAACATTTGCAACTGTGTGATGATGTATATTAACTAGATTTACTGTGGTGAGCATTTCACAATATATACATTTATTGTATCATCATGCTGTACCCCTGAAATTAGTGTGTAAAAATACCCCATAAACATAACATTATCAAATTAACAATAATTCCACAAAGTTGTGTAGTACCAGGGTAATCGATTGGAACAGACCCAGTTTACACCGCTGTACTAGCATAACTATTAATATTGTTGCCTTTGACTCTAACACACTCTGTTTAGATGACAAATTCTATAAACACCCTAATTACAAATCTATGTTCAGATTTCCCCAATTGTTTTAAATACATCTTTTCGCAATTTATTGAAAATGAGATCCAACATTGCTTTCAATCGAGGTGTCTTTAAAAACTTTGTCTATATCAGTTCACCCTCTACTCCATTTCTTTCATGCTATTTATTGAAGACACTTGATAAGTTGTGGAATTTCCCACATCCTTAACTTAGCTGATTATATTGTCTTGGTATCTTTTAATTTGTTTCTTTGTCCTCCATATTTCCTGCCATTTGGTAATTAGATCTAGAAATCCAATTACATTTAGTGTCAATTTTTGTGGAAGAACATTTCATATATGGTGTGTATTTCCTATTGCATTGCATCAAGAGGTTCATAGAATTTGGTTGTCTCATTTTTAAGTGATGTTAAGATAAATTGTTGGGCTCAATTTTCCTTAGTTCCATCCAGCCATCGTAGTTTCCCATCAACATTCCACCTCATAATTTTAATAGCCATGGATGATTGTTGCCTACTCTTAGTGCTTCATTTGAAGTTGTGAATACTCTTACAAACTATCTGGGTCCCCTGAAATATATAGCAGAATAAATGCTTGACTATTTCCTCATATTTACCAATTTTCAAAATAATTGGTTCCTTAGATGATCCAAGGGTGAATGATGGATTTTTAAAAAAGTATTATTATGAACTCATGGATTTGTATATTTTGACATGTATCAATTAGTCATTATTCTTTTTTAAGTCCACATTGTTCCATCTTTGGTCAAAAGGTGCCCCTTCATCTTTGCTCTTGGGTTTTTTCTGACATAACCTTAGTAGTACTTGATAGCTACCTTGCTTTCTGGCATAATAAAATGCCGTATTTATTAGTTTATAACTTATACTTCCATTGCTTAAAATGTAAGCAAATGCACATATCCTTCTTAGAAGAAAGGCACCATATACATAGTCTCTGCCTTGCGTTTTTCACTCAATAGGTACTATGGCGTCCACAGAAATGGTCTTCGATCCTTTGTAGAGCTGCACAGAACTGTATTGTGTGGAGGAATTGTGGTTCATTCAGCCAAACCTCTGTGGACGGACATGTGGGTTCAACAAACATTTATTGAATGACTAAATTGTGCCAGGCACCGAAGATAAAGTCATGGTCTCTGGCCTCAAGCAACTGAGTGTAGAGGGGGAGAACTCTACAATACAAGTACTTTCCTCATAAGGGAGTGAGATCTTGGATCCACTTAGCACAAAGGGCTCGTGAAACAGAGAAGACAGGCTCCCACACAGGAGGGATACAATAACTGTCTGTGGACTGGCATCTTGCTCCCACCCGGACCTTAGTATGAGAATCCCCTTAGGAGGACATGGTTTTTATCAATGTTTGACATTGCTTAGAAAATTATGAGTGCCACCAATTGGAAGGCTAGGCCAAATGAAAGAGGTAGGCAGGAAGGGTCACAACCACAAAATTCCCCTAAAAGAGAGGAAATGTAAGTTAATACAGAAGCTATGGTTTAACAATAAGATCTAACACCTGTATCGAACTTACCACTGATCAGAGATTGCTCTAAGCAGTTTACGTAGATATTAACTCCTTTATTTCTCATATCAAGCCTAAGAACTAAGGACTATTATTACCAGCATCTTACTTTTAAAGATATTAAGGCGCAGAGAGGTTACCGAACTTTTGCCCAAGGTCACACAGCGAGTGAGCGAGGAAGGAATCATAGATGATCCTTGCAAGCAGTGCCCTCTCCAAGACGGGGACTACAGCACTGTAAGTCCCACACCATAACCACTCCCTGGGGAGGAGAACCTTCTGTTCACATCTCACCTTACACACACACACACACACACACACACACACACACACACACACACACACGTAAACACACATATTTCAATTTGTAAGAAAAAAACTAAGTAGTTCTGTAGGGCTTTCTCTGGATTCTTGGGCGTTCGAGGGCCAAAGGAATCCCTAAGCCAGGAGGCGACCTGCTAGATGCATGGCTGAGGCTATGCCGACCCGTCGAGCAGCGCCGGTCTGAGTGGCGGCTCCCAGGAGTAGAGCTTCCTCCTCGCCCCCGGGGTCCCTCTCCAAGAAGCTACCGAAATGGCTCTCCAACCCCTCCTAGTGTCCGACGCCCATTTCTCTGTGCTCCGGCCCCCGCCTTGGCACAAATGAAGTTTGCTTCCCTGGGCTCCCGCGACACGGTGGAAGCTGTATGAAGTCATCCACGAACTTCCGAGGATGACCAGGCACTGTGACTGGCCCCTGTGGGTCACAACTCCACTCTCAGGGAACCCGCAGCGAGGGGGATAAGCAATGAGACGGGCTAAGACAAAAGGGTGGCACAGGGTTGGGGCTTCCCTCTCCAGTCGAAACCGAACCAAAGACCTGCAGGGCGCGGCTTTCCCCGCACTCGCTCTCGGGCTGGCTAAAGGCGCCGCCTGCCGCCCAGCTCCAGCACCGTCCGCGGCTGCCGGTGAGCACAGGGCCGCGCCGGCTTCGGTACCCGACACGTTTCCAACTCCGGATGACACTTGCGGTGTTTCCTTAAGAGCCTACGGATTCACACTTGAAGAAGGTACACAGAACAAGGTAAACCAACAATACACCTTAAACCCAAACCCCAGAAATCGCAGCCCACGCGAAAAAAAAAAAAGGTGCTTGGCGTTCTACGTAAAACTTAACTAAAAGAAAAACTAGATTTTTTCCAAGAGTTGAGAAATCAAAAGGATCCTCAAAGTTCACGTCAGACGGGTCATGTGCCTAACGTCGTAACAAGGTTCGATGGGCGGCACATCTCACACAGCAGCATGAACACCCGATCATCACGCTCATGAACTACAAAAGGATCGTCAAAGCGTGTCGGTTAAGGATCCTTGGGTACGGCCCACTAACTTTACAGAAAGGGTGACAGATAAAGTTCACATATATTCAGCTTTGACTATTATATATCCAGTATATTTTTAAAATATCACTGATATTCCGCGACGTTCCTCTTTTTTCTAGCTTAGTAAGTGAAAACAAACAAAATTAGCGAGCGGATCACACTCCATGCAAATTTTTCTCCCTAGCCCCACCTTTTTAGAAACCTGGCTCTTTATTGCTTTACGACAGTAGGTCGTGAAATGACAATAGTTGCGACAGTATTGGCGGAAGCTAGCCTTGCGCTTTGCGGCAACGACGTTAGCTAGTCGGAATCCTGTTATGCATAGATGTGCGGGAAGCGCTGTGTATATAGGTTACCGTGTTTGTGTAACACCTCTTTTAAGGCTTCCATTTCCTTCCGTCCGTCCGTCTGTCTTTGCTTTTTTTGAGTCTTCAGAAGGCAAGAGTAATTTCTCCACTTCATTGTCGGGAGTCAGATTCCGTTGCTGCCAAAGAGGTGCCTTTCTCTTGCATCTTTTCCTTTACACACACTTTACTCTTATGCGGGTTAAACTCGCCCTCTCCTCCAAGATATCTCGCATTTTTATTTGGTTTTAGTTCTGTTCTTGGAAGAACACCAGGTGATCATTCCTTTCCTCATTAGCGGATCTCCTCCCGCCTTCATCCTCATCCTCAGAGGGAGACCAGCCCGTTGCTGCTGCAGTCTGAGGAATGGAGCACGACAGCTCTCGGGATTTTCCACCGCGAGAGGGCTCTTCCTTGCCTGGAGAGTGGCCTTCTGCCCTCGGGCAGGCCTTCTCCCAGATCTTGCACCATCTTACCGGCCAGGAGTCCAGACGGGGCAAGGCCAGAGATGTGGCTCTTCAGGACCTCAGTGCTCTCATAGAAGCCACAGACTGTGATAAATTATTTGAGGGGAGTGGCACATCGCTCCACGGAATGCCTGAGATGCTGGGGCAGGTGGCCAAAGCCCTGGAGAAGTATGCAGCCCCACCTAAGGAACAGGAAGGTAGAAGTGATGGTCACTCTGCAGTGGCCGAGAAAGCGGCAGCAGTTGGATTACTATTTCTTAAGTTATTGAGGAAAGTTGAGGCTGCCAAGAGTTCCTTGGTTTGCCCTGCATGGAAGACAGGCTTAACTCACTTGGCAGGACCCATCTATATTTTTGCCGTCACACACAGCTGGAAGCAACCATGGACCAGCCCACGATCTCAGAACGTTGCTGGAGAGGTGCTCACCTTACTGCTTCAAGTTACTGAGTGTGGTTCTGTGGCAGGATTCCTCCATGGAGAAAATGAAGATGAAAAAGGGAGGTTTACTGTGATAATGAGGCTTCTCAAGCCTGATTTGAATAAGTGAGTACTTTTGTGGAAAGGGCCACCAACTCGAGCTTCAGCCTGTTTTAGAATATTAGAGCTCAAAGAAACCTTAGATTGTTCACTGGTGAGATATAGGTGTTGTAATAGCAGATCTCTTAAGGCCCAGAAAGGTTATAATTTGCTATAAATGACAACTAGATAGTGGCAAATTCGACATTAGCATTCAGGTCTTCTGACTTCATTTTCTAGTGCTGTTTTAAGTTCATGTGACAACTGTCCTCGAAATTGGAAGCTCTGTTCCATTTACTTAGACTTTATTAGCTGGAGATGGGGCTTTGGCGAGGATTTAACTTTTGCTTTGAATTTAAACTTAGGGATATTGAAACTCATTGGTAGTAGATAAGGATAGTTATTTGATATGGAAGCCATATTTGGGATAAAAAAAAATAGCTTTAGATTGCAGTTAGCTAAAGTATTTTTTTGTGTTTCCACTTACTACTTTGTAAGTATTTGTGATTAGCGGACATGGTCCTGTCCAAATGACCATGGGGACATCTGTTCCATGCCAAAAGGTCCTTTAAATTTGATCCTGTCCAAAACATCCACGGAGACATTTGGTCCATGCCAGCCCATCTACCTAACCCCATGTACCACGACTAACAAAGCTGGGGGTCCCCAACCCTGTTAGGAACTGGGCTGCAGAGCAGGATTTGGGTGGCGGGTGAGTGAGCGAAGCTTCATCTGTATTAAAACCCGCTCCCCAGCGCTAGCAGCACCACCTCAGCTCCACCAACCTGCTCCCCAGCGCTAGCAGCACCCCCTCAGCTCCACCTCAGATTGTCAGGCATTTAGACTCTCATAGGAGAACTGGTCCCTGGTGCCAGAAAGGTTAGGGACTACTGCTAGGCTACCAAGTGAAAAAAGGTTATTGGCAATACAGCCACATCACAATTATTAGACCAATAAAACATAGTATTTTCTGTATTAATCCTATAAACTGAAAGTATAAATAAATATTATGGGCTGTTTGAACCCAGGGATGTTTCCTAAGCGTGGACGTTTTTGACAAGACCAAATGTCAAGGACTGTTTGACATGGATCAAATATGCTCACGGATATTTTGGACAGGACTAAATTTCAAAGACTTTTGGCATGAACCAGTTGTCTCTATCCATGTTTTGGATAGTACCAAATGTCCTGCAAGGGTTCTGTAACAGTGTGGTAATGAGAAAAAAAATGTGTACATAACTGTTATTTTACCAAGAACGTGGAGTTAAAAGGCTTAGTTTTGAGGCAGATGGTGCTGCTTTTTATCACTTCTTAGGACCAAATCACACAACCTCTTTGAATCTGTTTCATTATTTGTAATATAAAGATAATATTACCTATTACATAGTTATTTTGAAGATTAGTTGAGTAATGTGTGTAAATTCACTTTATAAGCTGTAGATTGTTAAATATTCATTTGCTCCCTCAGAATAATAATAATAATAATGATAATAATAGTAATAATAATAATATGACATTTCTTTTATTCCTCTCTCCCTTCTCAACACATCTTCATTGTAACCACCATCACCACAGGTTTTTTACATAGTTATGATTATAAATGGCTCTCATTGGATGAGCTTTAGACCTAGAGCCCTGGGTGCTTGTTATATGCATTTAGTGTAAATTCTATGAGTTATTATGAACTAGCTCTTAAAACATATAATATTAACAGTTACTTTATGTGGGTTGTAGTTTTCTCAAGGACAAGAAAATACTCTCTTGAACTAGGTAATTTTCTTTGCTGATGTCATGTCATGTCACTTAATGTCATGTCACTTTATTTAATGTGGTCTCATATTTCTATTTAGGGAATCCTGGAAGAATAACCCTGCCACCAAACATGTTTTCTCATGGACTCTGCAGCAGGTCACTCGACCTTGGCTGAATCAACATCTAGAAAGGATAATTCCCCCATCATTGCTCATCTCAGATGACTATCAAACTGAGAACAAAATCTTGGGTGTAGACTGCCTCCATCACATTGTGCTTAATGTGGTAAGCAGCCTCCACTCTGCCATCTGTATTGATCAGACAGACTGAGTCATGGCTGGTCTTCATTCATGATACCACTATTTTATTGTTGCCTATGTTTACATTATTTATTAATGCTGTTATGTGACTAAATTCACTTATTTGTATCTTTTCTCTCTATATTTTTCCTCTGTCAACCTAGTAGAGGTTGTATCTCGTAGGTAGTATATATATGAGAAACATGGCCGTTATCATGGACATAAGACATGGGTCATCGTCAAACTGAATAACCAGACCTTCGGTTATTAACAGTTGACTTTCAAGGAACAAAAAAGTCAAACAAAGTGATTATGCCCATACGTGCAAGCTATTACTCTTTTTTTTTTGTAACTCTGTATTACTACACTTTTTTATGTTAACTGTGATTATGCAGCTTTAAAACATCCACAGGAGTAGAGAGTGGTATCATGAACCTAATCCATGCACACATAATCCAATTTCAAAAATTATCGACGTTTTGCCAACCTTGAAAAACTTCTTTTAATTGGATAATTTGTCTGATTGCAGCCAGCTGCTGATTTGCTCCAGTATAACAGGGCCCAGGTTCTATACCATGCCCTTTTCAACCACCTGTATACACCTGAGCACCACCTCATTCAGGTAATTGTAAGATTTATTCATAACTGTGAGTCTGAGTTCTCATATTTAAATAAGAGGTGGCATTATGTGAATAAGAATAGTTGGAAAGTGAAGCTGATACTAAAGGCCATTGCCAAGTTGAAAATATGGAGGTAGCAATGACTAATGAAAATATCTCAATACTAGGCAGGCATCCACATTCCTGAGTCTCCACAAAAAAGCCAATGTTTTGTCTTCATCTGGGTCAATTATATATCACTTGGAGGCAGCGTTATGTCTGAAAAAGTGCTATATTTATTAATTTAAATGTTCTTTTTCCTGCACTGTTTTATGTCACCACACACTTGAAACTCCTTGTATGTTGGATATTTTATTGTCATTATTCTTTCAGTAGTTTTTGAGTACCTACTGTGCGCCAGTAACCAGTGTAGGTTCCAAGAGTGAATGAATCAGGGCTTCTGGCCTTAAGAAACCCTTTGGGAGACATATGCAAATATATGAAATTTATACATATGTCTATAATACAGAGTGATAAAACTATTAAAAGATGTTTGTATAAAGTGCAGTTGGTATTCAGCAATAGGCAGCTAACCAGGTTTGGTGGTTTGACGGTTTTAGGAAGATTCCAGAAAGAGGTGATATTTGCTTACGAAGGATGAATAGGAGTTTCTTAGGAGGGGGAAGAACATTTTCAAAACAGAAAAAACAAATTATATAAAATTAAGAGGTAGAAATAACCTCGTTTCTTAATTTATGCCTACTCACCCTGTTACCCCTGACCCTGCCACCTTTCTTTTTTAAATGTTATTTTAGATATCAAGAATCCAGGTACTCACAGCCAGAAAGATTAGGGTTTCTGAGATGGTTTTTTTAAAAAAAAACAAACCAAAAACCAAGAGAAAAACCAAGAATCCCGGGAGAGCTAGAAGGAATTGCGTAGACACTGAAACTTTCAGATAGGGTGGTCAAATTGGACACAACTGAGGACCATCTTAGATTCTATTTAGGGATATGTTTATTATAAGTACATGTAAATATCATTTAGACTTAGTGATTTAGTGACAATAGACCCAGACTCCTAAAATTTGGGTTTAAGTCTCAGCTCTGCCTTTCTTACCATTTTATAGCTTAGCAAAGAACAATCCTGAGACGGTATTGAGATGGTCAAATGGAGATAATGTAAAAAAAAGTTTGAAAATGTAAAGTAATATGCACTTAATGTATTATTACTAGTGTATTATAGAATTCTGTGACATGTATTCCTATCCTAGGAATAGATTAATAAAGATGCTAGAAACATCTGTGAGTGTTGTGAATTCAAGTGGATGAACTATAGTTCCTTTCCATTGCTTTCTCCTAGGCTGTGCTCCTGTGTCTGCTGGATTTATTCCCCGTCCTGGAGAAAGCCCTGCACTGGAAGGGAGATGCAGCCCGACCCACCACACACTGTGATGAGGTACTGCAGCTGATCCTTACCCACATGGAGCCAGAGCACCGCCTTCTCTTACGCAGGACCTATGCAAGAAACCTACCAGCTTTTGTGAAGAGGTGAGTGCCTGGGCTGCTGGTCTGCCCATACTCCCTGACTTATCTCTTTGGTGTCATATTTTCTCTTTCGTTTGTAGGTTGGGGATCCTAACTGTCCGGCACTTGAAGAGGCTCGAGCGAGTCATCCTTGGTTATCTGGAGGTTTATGATGGACCAGAGGAAGAGGCTAGATTGAAGATATTGGAAACTCTAAAACTTCTCATGCAGTATACTTGGCCCAGGTATAACAGCCAAGCAGACAGGTGTGCTAAGAGGGGCAAAACTCAGCCAATTTTCTCTTCAGAACTTGCCCAGATGCACATGCAGTACAGAAATTAAGTATATGCCATATATTTGAATACCTCCCATTTTTACATACCTATTGGATTTTGAACTGAGAAAATGGCATTTAAAAGATAAATTACACCCACTCTTGCTTCAGGTGTACATCTCCCTAAATTTATAATGCACATTAAATTTTAAAAGGCCATTTAGAAGTGCTACAATAAAGACATGCCTAACTTTGCTCACCTTAATGTTTTTAAATCCAGTTGAGAGCAGAGCACTTCATATCACCTTGTTGAACACCTCTAAGGGCAGTGATCAGGAAAGTACTAATTTAGGATATGACTGCTCAGGAAGCATTCCAACTTTGGCTTGAGGTTGGTGTTAGGAACAATAAACTGGAACCTAAACATGTGAGTCAACAAAAAGCTTTCTTGCATGGAATGGCAATTCAGTTAGAGTCCAATGCCTCAACAACACACATATCTATTCTGAATCATTCTCTTATTTCCTTACAATGTACCCAAAAAGCTTTCCCTTAGTTACATTTGTAACTGTTTGTATTTGTTTACATAATGTACATCTCTCCTGTCTCCCCTTCTGAATGATAAGCTCTAGAAGGATGGAAGACCACTTTGGTACAACACTGAGCATACCGAAGTTTACTTAGTACCTAGTATTAAGTACATAAATATTTGAAGAATGAGTGGACCTAGTATTAAGTACACAAATATTTGAAGAATGAGTGGACTAGAGTAGATGGATGAATGAAACAATCAGATTAATACTATCAGGCCTTTAGAGAGCAGAGACCAAGATTCCAAATAGGAGACTGATAAGCAAATAGAGGTTAGAAAATGAATGTCAAGTATGTGTGGAGGGGTGGGGCCTGGGAAACAACAAATTATATATTGAATGATGACAGGTGAAGGGCAGAGCAATACATGGATTAGAGGAAACCACTTATTTAGATGAAGGTAAAGGATGCAGACTTTTCTTCTAGTCACATTTCTGTCCAGAAATGTGGTTCATTATGCATATGTTCACACTACAAGTTACTTTTCAGCTTCCATTAGGCTTTTTAGTTTTTATTGCAGTAAAAAAAATGTATAATTTGCTCTTTTATACAGTTCAGTAGCATTAAGTATATTCACAATTTTGTGCAACCATCACCAGTATCCATTCTCAGAACTTTTTTTTTAATCAAGATAAAACCTTTTAGAAAGGCTAATAAGTAGAAGTAAATAGGCTGGGCTTAATTGATAATCCAGGATCTGGAATTAAATGACAGAAAATTCAAATTAACACAAATTCCAGAAGCCAAGCTTATTTCCTTCATTTTATTTTTAACTTCCAGGCCTAAGACTGCCTAAAATTTAAAGGACTATGGGCCATGTCTTGTTCTCTGGCCAGAAGTATAGGCCTGTGGTAAGGGGAGATCCCAGTTCTTTTCAGGAGGGGCTATTTCCTTAAAGAACCAAGCTGCAGTTGGGGCACAAGGTATTCTTAGGCCAGTGTGTGTATGTGGGTGGTATGCTGTTGGAAAAAATAGGGTTTGAAGAATCTGGAATCTAGTCTGTAGTCTTCGAGCTCTATGGTTTGAGTCATTTGACTTTTATTCCTTCATTTATGAAATGAGGGCTTTACACTAGTTGGCCTTTGAAGTTTCTCAGTTTAATATCCTGATTTAGAGTATGAACATAGTTTTTCTTCTTGATTCCAGAGTTTCCTGTAGACTTGTGGTCTTATTGAAGGCTCTCTTGAAACTGATATGTGATGTAGCAAGGGACCCAAACCTTACACCTGAGACTATTAAGAGAGCCTTATTAGAAGAGGCTACAGAGTGCCTGATTCTCCTGGACCACTGTTCTCAAGGTCAAGTAAAGGTAAGGGACAGTCTGTTACTTGGTTTCATTTAGGCCTCATTGTCCTTATTTAATTCCTATGGTTATAATTTACTGTTCACATGCCTGATCAAGTCTGTAAATTAACATGGAGGGTTCAGGTCTCCACCTCTGGAGCCCTCCAGCCTTCAGTAGTGTTTGAGCAATACCTTATTCTTTAAAGCACTCAGAATCATTCAGACCAAAAGGAAAGAGGAACAGCAAATGTCTCTTGGACGAGGACAAGGAATAGACAAAAGGATCATGATCAAGATTTAGTAAAATTTAAGTTCTGTTTGTCATTGAATTAAAAAAAAAAAGAAAAAAGAAAAAAAATGAAATAATGGGCTATAAATCACCAAAAAGTAATAATATAGGTAGAGTAATTCAGATCAGAAATGTTTCCAATTTTTCGGGGACTACTGTGTTTTTCCATATTCTTATTCACATGGGAATGCTTTCTTTGGTCTCATATTATACAAAAATTAACTTCTGAAAGCCATAGCATGTAATAGTTATATATTTACATATATTTAACAAACAATTGCCTTATTACTCCATTTAGAAATCTTCAATTGAAGGATGTAAGACAGCGTGAAAAGAAATTCATATCCTAAAAATATTTAGAGTTAGTATAATTTGTTACTGTTTTATTAATTATTTAAATACTTCATCTTGGCTCTTTAATCTCAGGCAGTTTTCAAGCCCTAGATCCAATCTAATTCACCTTGGCTGAATGAGCCAGCAGGACTTTTCCAAGCATGCCAACAGTTTATGCAGTCATACTTGCTCTGTGAACTGTCCGCTAGTGTCATCCATTCCTTCCTTAAGTATGGCACCAAGAAAGAAGAACCAAGGTAAAAGCGGGGAAAAAAAAAAAAATCAAAGTGTGTTTGATTTCATGTTTCAGGGTCTCCTGGCCAAAACTCTCCAAAGCTGTGAAGACAGCAAGGTGGTGAACTGTATCAGAAAAGTGCAGCACGTTTCCGAAGGCACTCCCTATGGTGAAACTTAAGATCTGTATTACTTTCCTAAAAAGGAAAGCATATATATATATTTTTTGTATAAATGGAATTATTTAAGGGAAAAGGTATTTCTGTACTGAATGTTATATTTTAGATTCTTTTCCTTCTTTTCTTTTG
>NW_006439192.1:7859717-7880701 GCF_000325575.1 Pteropus alecto
GGGAAAGGAGCAAGAAAAAATTGAAGTCTGGACATTTCTAAATTAAGTTGGCGGGGGTGGGGCACCAAGGAAACGGTGTGTAGCATTTAAAATTTGGAAATATTTGCAACCACAGACTCATCTGTTAAGCTTCTTGGGCTCAAGCTGTCACTTCAATACATATGCCAAAGCTATAAAAATACTCTGTTTACAACTTAAGGATTTCCTCCACTCCCAGATTTCTTGCTCCACAGAAGTGACCTAAATATCAAAAACACAAATATTGTGTTAAATACAACATGAAGAGCAAAAACTGGAGGTATGTATGTGTTGAGTATAAAAGGAAGAAGTTCAAAAAGCTCAGTCCTGTTTATAAATGCCTGAAGGGAAATTACGTGGTTTTGGCCTTGGTCACAGGCTCTGTCTCCTGCTCATATTCTATCTCCACATAGGCTCGTTTTCTCTGCAAAGGTCCTTTCAAGGGTATTTTGCCTTTGTGTTTGGCATCAAGGGCCTTTTCTTCTTCTTCACTGGAGGATTTATCATCCTGATCTTCATCACTGCTGGCATCCAGTTTATCCATATCCTAATATGGGGAAAAAAGACACTAGATTCATTGCCCAAACTCCACTGTCCTCTCAATTTTGAACAAACTAGAGAATTTATCTGCCTCTATGTGTTTGAAATCCCCTCTTTTCCCCGCATCTGAAGACCACCACACGATTTACCTATAACTCTTGCCTCACCTCAAAATCACTTATGTCACTGTCATCCACTTCATCATCTTCCACAAACTCTCTTTTTCCCACATCCTAAAATAAAACACAAATGTTAGGTTCAAAATACATAATGAAAACTCAGCTTAAATATCTAGATTGATTCTTTGATAAATACATGCATAAATAACCAAATAAAAATCTACTTACTAGGCAACCAACTTATTTCCAAGTTTAATACTTCTGAAATCAGTACATAGGATTTACAAACAATTCTTTGTATAGTCAACTATTAATTTCAAATATCAAAAAATAGTTTAATAGGCAAAGTATGCCAATGTACCCATGTGAGTGAGTATCTATTTCCTAAATCTGCCCTTTTCCTAAACATACTATCACTCAGGTACCTCTCATGTTAACAGTAAGATCAAACCCTCTGTAAATTTCAGTAGGTTCCTTAATGGTATACTCCATCAGCTAAGGAAGTTTCTTCATTTGTCACCTTGCAGGAAAAATTTTAGAATGCCAATCAGTAAGATTAAAATTGTCAATGCATAGTCTGTTGACTAAATTTAGAGAACCAAGTGGCCACTGCTAGACCTGAATTAATCTCATGATAGAAAAATATGGTCAAATAATTATTTTTGTTTGGGGGACTGAAAATAATATTCTGTCTCTCAATTACATTAAAATAGATGTAGTCCTATAGATTTCTGCTTGACAAAGCAAAAACACAAACAAAGCTTACTTCATCATCCTCATCATCTTTTTCCTCGGCATCAGAAGAGTCACTCTCTGCCTCCTGCTGTTCCAGGGCCTTGTCGAAGGCATGAATAGGGAAGTTGTAGATGTCGCCATACTGAAGAACATAAACAGATTGGCTTTAACTACGTTTGGGTCTTACACTTAAAGATCATTATCCGACAAGCATATTATTTTTTCCTCAGAAAAATGAGAATACCTAATTTGATAAGTAATATTTCTATACTGTTTTCAAGCCTACGCTAGCAGTGTCTTTAAAAAGCCCCTTTTTTGTCATTTAAATCATCAGTGGTTAATACCAAACTGACAACTTTTATGAAGGATAGAAACAGATCATTAAAGCTTAATAGTCTATAAAACTCACAGATTAGAACAAATGTAATTTTCCTGACGAAGGAGGAATAATGAAAAAAAAATCATCCATGTCGTCTCTAAACGGCACTAAATCTTAAAAAGAGAATAAAAGTTCATTTTAAAGAACCTTAAAAGAGGAGGATAAAAGGCAGGAAGATCAGAACTGTACAGTTTTTATACAAAGACCTGGAATTGTTGCATTTGGGAACAGGAATTGGGAATAAAGGGAAAACGTCTCATGACTATAGTATCAAGGATAAAAACCAAAGCATTTTATGTGCTTGTATCACTGAACTAAAATGAGGAAGCCAGGACTATATGATACATATTTCAGGAATAAAATCAAGGTGCACATCTTTCTAGCATCTTTAAAAATAAAACACATTTTCCACTATTCCCACATTTCCTAGCATATTACCAACTAAAAAATAAAATGTGTACCCCAAAGCTCCTAGCTTTCTTACCGTATCTTGTTTAAGTCTCTCCAGCAATTCCTTTTCAATGGCATTGTCCAGCTGAGCAGCTATTAATGCCTTTTCCTGTAAGAGAAAAGAAGCAAACCTATTTACTTCACTAGTACTCATTTTTTAGCCTGTTGAAGACACTATCAAGTTTTTATAAGAAAGAACATATAATCACATTTCCCTCTCACTATTACTGGGGCTTCTGCCTCTCTAACCAGATATATTTCTTCTTCTCAAACTTTACCTCCCAAACTAAACCTTTCAAGAATTCCTACAGTTTTTATAAATAGCATTCAAATTCTAACAAAGCCTTTGATATACAAAGCAGGTAGGTCTACATACATTTAAGTGTCTCAGAAAATTAGCAACCCTTAAGCAGAAAAGGGAACAGAGACTTTCACTTATTTGTTTTCTAAAACCATGTTAGTTTCCAAGTGATAGAAAAATAGTTAAAAAATCTCTTCAATGATCTCTCATAGGAAACGCTACATGACATTGACCTGTACCACCCACAACCAAAACATAAAAATTTAACCTCAAACTACCTTTCTAGCCTAAGACTGTGCATTAATTTGATAGTGAAAATCAGAGGATTTTATAGTGTTACTACTGAAACTACGTTAGAATGAAGAACAGTGTGTGTGCTCAATCACAATGCAGGAACACTAGAACACATGGATCAGTTAAAAGACTACTGTGATGTTCTATATTATTCTCTAAAGTGAGTCCTTACACCTCAAGGGTGATCCACTGAGATGTAGGAAAACTCACTAACTGGATCCGGATAAAAACTTCTGCATTAATTGGTAGAGAGTGAAAAATAAAGAGCAAGTACTTAATGCGAACAATCAACAACGCATTTCTCTAAATATGTCTGACCTATCAGTTATGAGACTCCTTAAAGGCAAATTTATACTCAGCTAAGAACCAGACCATCACAAACTATTATATAAAAATATACCTAAGAGTGAAAGCACACATGCATAATAACATTTATAAATGATATATTGGGGAGCATATGTTCAAAAATTTTATTGATGGGGTGAGTGACCAAAAATTTTGGAGACCAATGATAAACTAGATTTGAGATACAGAACTCTACATGATTAATGGAAACAAAAGCATCCAGATTATTAAAGCTATGTCTTGACAGGATATGATAAATGATCAGGTAAATGTCTGCTGCTGGAAGTGAGGTAAGCAAAGCAAATACCCAGAATGACTGAAAATCTGAGCTTGTCAGAAAAAGAGAAATCCTAGGTCTTGAAAAGCATTAGAAAATTCAGCCTGAATGAGATACCAGTGAGATAGAGAGACAGACTGCTCTCTGGCACAAAGGCTGGAATTTCCTGGCTAGATTTTCCATGAATAGCACAATATTACCATTGCTATTCATTAGTTTCATAACAAAGCTGACTAGTTTACTTCAAAGGAACAAATAATCTCAACCAATTCCTACCAGTAATTTCAAAATTAAAACAACTCAATTTAGTGGCTTAACATGACCCAACTGACATGATGCTCTTAAAGATTTTTTAAAAATTGCATCTAGAGTGAACATTCTTATATTTCACTGCAGAACTACTAGTGTTTGGTTAGAATGATCAAACCCTGCGGGTAGTATGTAAGATATAAGATTGGAAACATACCAAAATTCTGAATTCTGAAACACCTGACCTCAAGAATTTCCGACAAGGAGTTGTGGATCTCTATTTAAGGTGTTTTTTCTGTTCTCCATTACATATATCCCCAAAACACCCATATTTTAACCTGTCCTGAAAGTTATAATCTTAAGATATGCAATATCAGCCATCTTATGCAACTAATACTCTTATCCATTAGTAAACCATCGTCCAGGGCTGGAACAGTACACAGACAGTGGTGACAATCTTGTTCATGTGCCCTACCTACACAGCCCTACCCTCAATAAAAATATAGAAACTATGAATATCAGAACAATAAGTTTACCTCTCTTCTTTTTTCCCTCCGCTCCACTTTTTTACTTAAAGGAACAAGTTTCCTCCTATGGGAAATAAAACACATTACCAGAAAACCCATGTACATGTACTATATGTTCATTTAAAAACCTGAAAAGATAACAAGGATTAGAATTGATTTTGTAGGGTTCAGTTCAGTACAGCAAGATTATATATTAAAATTTTCTAGATATTTAATGCTGTAAAAAGTCAGGCATTTTTACATATATTTTAATATGACTTTTTGTTTTCTTTAGGGATTGCGAGACTTCCAAGGGCATTCACCATGCTAACATTAATGTTTCAGTGAACTGAGAAAAAGGACTTTTTGTAGACTGACATCTTTAGTATTCTCTGCAGGTCACAATGAAGAAGTATTAGGGCCTATAACTCCTTAAGAAGGTACTCAATTCTGTGGATTTTAATATCACTTTTTAAAATTAGTTTTCATTGAACTGAGAGTAAAATTCTTACATTGCTGTTTATTAATATTTTTTAGGTCGTTTTCAAATCCCTAATTTTAAGATTCCCTCAGGGAGTTACAAATAAAATTTTCTGAAGCTGATTTTTAGACAGGGAGGGGATAATCAAGTTGTACTATACTATTTTTAAAATTCTGCAAAACGAAGGGCACAACTTTAAGGTAAAGTTATTTCTTATATCACAAAAGACCACCCAAAGTTGAAATGAATAGAAAGCATTACTATAGGTTTCATAAAATGATCCATGGAAAAACAGGTTTAAAAATAAATGATCTAAATACTTACTGTCGCTTTAGTGTAAGTTTTCGAATTCGAATTAGGTACTGGGTGATCTTGGTGAATCTCTGCTTACATTTGTGTCGAATGAAACGGGGCCAGTAAATTAGATTTTCATCTATTTGCTCCAGTGCTTTCTCATAGTTTTTATGAAGCCGGACCTATCAAGCAGAAAAAGGAAGCTTGAAAGGCAAGGGTAAATGAGTAGTTCTGCACTGTTAACAACACCTATGAGACCTAATGAGGATGGCTTCAAAAGTTTAATCTAGATATGATCAAGAAAGAGAAAAGCATGTGGCATTTTCGCTCTTGATCAATGGTTATTGCAATTTTATGTCCTGAGTCTTACCCGTTCCCAGAGACGTCTAGGAAAAGCTGCTCGCTCTATAACCTTCATATACAAGTAGCACTGTCCTGCAGGATAGATAACATTTAAAATTATTTAGAGAGACTAAAGAACATCCTTTTAAAGGCTGTTGAGTAGTTCTCATGGAACCCAAAACTGGGGAGTTACCTTTCTCTTCTTTGATAGTGGCATACTGACTGTTTGCCAGGGGACAGGACGACCGATTACACAGTCCAGTCAGGCTATATTCATTTCTGCAGAAGCTCTGCGTCTTAGTTCTAGAATGGGAGGAAAGGAGTAAGAATTAAAAGCTGGATTACCAAGACAGCAACTAAAGGAACCTTTGTCCAAGTTGCAAATCTAGACTCACCTTATTTTGAAGGAACAAAATTGCTTGTTTCCTAGTGTATCCCAGATAACCTGCAAGACAAAACATAAACCCATTTCAATTGCTCTGACCCAATAGATGGCATATTAATCCAAGAAACAATGCTCTAGGGCAGTGGCCTGCTTTATTGAGGAAAACAGTCTTTGAGGAATGAAGAAAAAATGCTGTGTAAAGCAGTCTGACTTATTTACTCTACACAAATAATAGATTCTTAAACACAAATTAGCAATAACCATAACCCCATTACCCAGAGATAAAATTTCATTAGTATTTTGTAAATATTTTCAAGTTTTTCTACACGTGTATACATTCCAAGAACTAATGTGCCTATTTGTATATTATCAACAAAATGAGATCACATTATATGTTTTGTAACTTTCCTTTTCTACTTAAAATGTTCATTTCCCATTGTAAAAGGTTGCACAGTACTAGATTTTTGGATATACGTACCATAATTTTATCTCATTAAGGGCAAGGAGGATCATCTTTTGCTATCTTCCACTAACTAATAATGTACTCCTTATTCATGCATTTACTGTATACTTAATTTATGTTAAGTCCTGACACACAGGAGATACTCAAGTATTTGTTGAATTAACGAAGGTACAGTCCTTAAAGAGTGTTATCTGTCTATAGTTAGAAAAATTTGTAAACAAAGCATCACAAAGCAGCAGTTTACAATAGAGGTGTATAAGAGTATGAGAGCCTTTGAGTGAACTGCCCTGAGGAACCAGTAAAGACTTTAAAGTAGTTAAAAGGAAATGCATAAAGAAATGTAAAAGAATGGAACAACATTTTTATAGGATGTGTTTGGCAGGGGATGGTAGGAAACAGGGCAGAGGAAATGATAAACCCATTCAATTGCTCTGACCCAATAGATGGCATATTAATCCAAGAAACAATGCTCTAGGGCAGTGGCCTGCTTTATTGAGGAAAACAGTCTTTGAGGAATGAAGAAAAAATGCTGTGTAAAGCAGTCTGACTTATTTACTCTACACAAATAATAGATTCTTATAGAAAGAGTAAACACAAATTAGCAATAACCATAACCCCATTACCCAGAGATAAAATTTCATTAGTATTTTGTAAATATTTTCAAGTTTTTCTACACGTGTATACATTCCAAGAACTAATGTGCCTATTTGTATATTATCAACAAAATGAGATCACATTATATGTTTTGTAACTTTCCTTTTCTACTTAAAATGTTCATTTCCCATTGTAAAAGGTTGCACAGTACTAGATTTTTGGATATACGTACCATAATTTTATCTCATTAAGGGCAAGGAGGATCATCTTTTGCTATCTTCCACTAATGTACTTCCAGTAATAATGGAATAATGTACTTCCAGTAATAATGTACTCCTTATTCATGCAGCATTTACTGTATACTTAATTTATGTTAAGTCCTGACACACAGGAGATACTCAAGTATTTGTTGAATTAACGAAGGTACAGTCCTTAAAGAGTGTTATCTGTCTATAGTTAGAAAAATTTGTAAACAAAGCATCACAAAGCAGCAGTTTACAATAGAGGTGTATAAGAGTATGAGAGCCTTTGAGTGAACTGCCCTGAGGAACCAGTAAAGACTTTAAAGTAGTTAAAAGGAAATGCATAAAGAAATGTAAAAGAATGGAACAACATTTTTATAGGATGTGTTTGGCAGGGGATGGTAGGAAACAGGGCAGAGGAAATGAAAGGAAAAGTAGGAGTTCAGTCTGGCTACTGGCTTTAAACATCTGTAAGTTAATGACTCCCAAACTGTCATTTCCTGGTCAGACTTCTTTCCTGAGCAACAGACTTGTATATATACCCAGCTGCCTACTTGACATCTACACGTGGATTCTTTAGTAAAAGGTAAAAGATTTATACGATCTGAAGAAAAACCAGAGCATCTACGTGTATTCTAAAAGGCATCATACCCATTAACATGTCCAAATGGAGTTCTCAATTCCACACCTCTCAAAATACCATATTCCTTCCCTAGCCTTCCCCGTCTCCATAAATAAAACCACGACTGAACTATTTGTTCAAGCCTCCAACCTTGATTTTTTTTTTTCATTTAACCCATCACCAAGTCTTGTCGATTTTACTGATAAAACAGATCTTAATTCATCCACTTCTTTTCATGTCCACCATGACCTTAGTTGAAGCTACTTTCATCATAATCTCCTTGCTTTCATTTTCTCTCCTTCTACAACCTTTCACACAACTAGGGAACTTTTCATAAATGTAAATCAGATGGCATTTCCCACTAAAATCCCTAAAACCACTTCCTGAAAACACTACATGATCTTGCCTTGGCAAGCATATCCAACTTCGTTATGTCTCTCTTCCCTTGATTCCTATAACACAGTCACATTGGTGTCCTTTAATATATTCCTTCTCTCTTATCTCCAGATTTTTGTACCTTACTGTTGCTTGCTTTTTCCCTCAGTCCCTCAGTGACAGTTCATTCTCATCCTTTAGATCTCAGCTCAAATGTCTACTATTCAGAGACACCTTCCCTGATCAGCCCTATCTGAAGTGGTCTCTTCTAATTACTCTCTACTCATCACCTCTGGTCTTAATAATAGTACTATTATTACACAGTGCAATTGTTTTTATTTGTTCACTTGTTCGTTGTCTCACCCACCAGAGTGCTCCAAGAAAGCAGAGGTCTTTTGTCTAGCTTATTGACATCCAAATCTCCAGTAATTATTACTACGCCTGGCACACTATTATTTCTCCTACAAATAACTAAATGAATGAATCTAGGATGCTTCCAAAATTATGATTCAGGCAGACAGTGAAACAAATATAAAGAAAAACTTAAACATAGGAAAAGCATATTGAAAATGTGCACATGGATGATCTTTAAGTTTGATTTCTAAAGTTAGCGGTATTGCACCCCAGGCTCCTGCCTGCCCTCCTAGTCCCCAAGGACAATACGTAAAGTCCATTACTGCTGGACACCAAGGACTGGATACATACACCGACCTTGTAGATTAAGGTGGTTGTGGTCTAGCTCCTTAATCCTGCCGAGGCAGCGGGCTTGGGGTCCAAGGCAGACGTGAAAACCCCACGCCCTGAAATCAGGGCTCTGAAAGCCTCGCTTCCGGAGCCATAGGGGGTAATTGGGCCAGCTGAGTATGCAGATTCTGAGTCGCCTAAAGTGGGTGAGACGCCCTCCATAAACCCCGGGTTCAGGCGCAAAAACAGACTCACATCATCTGACTGCATGGTGTCAGCGGTACAGCGTGCGTCTCTGTCCAAATCCGGGAAGCAGCCATGCTTCTTCCGGCAAGTCACTTCCGGTACTCTAGTCTCACCTATCGCGAGTGTTCTGATTTCTTGGCCTCGCACGGAGCGCCCCTTAGCGGTCTAACTTACACGCGCGCCTGTACGTCCACTGCTACGTCGGGACAGTCACCGCACCCTCACGCAGGGTGGGTCTTGTCCTGGGCTCACCTGGACCGCAAACGGAGTTAACGTTCCTGTGTATCTCTGCGCAGTAGCTGGCCAAATCCCGGAATGCAGAGGCCGAGAGTGTCCGACGTGACCTGGTCTAAAGCGCAGTTTGTGACCGCCCAGCTCTCCAGGCCTCCATTCTGCCTATCATTAGGCTTGGGAAAGGCGCGTACCGCCGCCTGCCGGGCCTTAGCGCCAACCATTAGGGTTGCGGTGTTATTACTCCATCACCTAAGGAGTGGATCGCAAACTCGGTTCTTTTTAACCTGAGACTCTCACTCCCGCATTTACTCCTCCCTCACCCCGCAGATACTTTTGGTGCGGCATTGAGTCTTGACTTTTGAAGTACCTGGGTCAGATAATCTTTTTTTTTTTTTTTTTTTTTAGACTAACAACTCTTTTCCACTTTTTATTTTGTCGCGGGGGTTGGGGGGGGGGAACCTTTACTAGCTTATATCGTTTTTCGAAAGGTCATTTTAATACCAAAAGAGAGGCGTAACCTCAGAATAAGAATGAGCCCTTAATTTGTATATAATATAAAGTAATTCAGTGCATCATAAATAATGTAATTTTGCTGCATGCAGGTGAAAATGAATTAGAACCACCCTGTTGGAAAGCATTGATTTAGCAATGGTTTTTGGACCGAAACTTAGGTTCTGAAAACCAACTCATTTACTAAATCTCTTTGGGCGAGTCACTTAACCTTTATCAAACTGTTTTCAATTTGAATTGCGGGGTACGTGAACATTAGAAGTATGTTAAATGCATAGTTTACATCGATTCATAAAATATTGTGATCGTTCTCACTCGCCTACTGCCCTAGACAAGGCTGGTTTAGAGACCTAAAGTCCTACATACGCAAGCCCTTCTCTGATAGTAAATCACGATTAAAACAACGTGGAAGAAATAAAAAGGGGACAATGCTTAACCATCTGCACTACACCATACTCTCCGAATTGTTTTTGGTATAATACTCCTTCCCTGCTCACCACCAGGAGGTGAGTCCTGTGAAGAATCTTTTTTTTTTTTTTCAATTGGAGTATAACTAACTTTATGTTAGCTTTGGGTATACAACATAATGATACTATTATAGTTTGATATATTGTAAAAGATTCACTGCGTAAGTGTAACGACCATCATCATATATAGTTATCTATAAATTTTTTTCTTGTGATGAGAGCTTTGAAGATTTACTCTCTCAGCAATTTTCCAGTAAGCAATACAGTATTAACTATAGTCATCATGCTGCACATTACATTTCCATGATTTATTTATTCTATAACTGGAAATTTGTACCTTTTGACCCACCTTTACCTATTTTTTGCATGCCTGCCCTCCCCCCCAACCATCAAGCTGTTCTCTATATTTTGAGCTCATTGGTTTTTGTTGTAGTTTGTTTCTTTTTTAGATTTCACATATAAGTGAAATTGTATGGTATTTGTCTTTCTCTGTCTGACTTATTTCATGTAGAATTTCATTATTCTACATGCCCTCAAGGTCTACCCATGTTGTCACCAATGGCAAGAGTTCATTCTTTTTTAATGACTAATATTCCATTGTGCGTGTATGAGTGTGTATATATGCACGCACATACATTTACAGAAATGTATAGCAATAGATATACTACACGTTCTTTATCCAGTCATCCAGAGAAGCTCGGGAGCCCAGAAATGTTTTTGCTATTAGAACAATTTCAATCCTTTCTAGTCCAAGTTGGGAGTACTTTCACCACATACAATTTTAAAACCTTTGTGAGCTTTCTATGTGGAATCTGATTTAAGTTCACTCCATTGGACAAAAGCCATCACATACTTTTTTTTTTGAGGCAAACTTCTTTTTATAGCCATAATCATGAGTACTTTGGGTTGTCATGCTTTTTTATGATTCCTACTGGCTCTTTTATTAAGTTGAGAAGATTTACAAGGTGCCATCTTAACTATTTTAATTTTTTTTTTTTAAACGCCTATAGCACCTGGTATTCCCAGGTGGTCTCCCTTCCAAGCACTAATCAGACCTGACCCTGCTTAGCTTCCAAGATCAGAAGCGATCTGGCACATTCAAGGTGGCAAGACTGTAGGATACCTTAGCTCTTTCAGAGGTCTTAACTAAAGATCTGCCAACCTGATCTTAAAGATATTTTACTGGTTTGAGGAGACTGGAGGTGAGAACCGGTTTTAGTTTCCAATCTCCTAAATTTTGATTCTTCTATATTCTCTCTAATTTCTGCCTATAAGGTGGTCTTTTTTTTCCCCCTTCAATTTATTTCTTTGTGGCAGTACCATATAATATGCAGCTAAAAGGTAGAAACTGACACTTTTAGCATTTTTCCTAGAAATCTTTTTATCCAGATATGCAAATTTATTACATTTCAACTTTTCCAAATTACTGTAGGTAATACTTTTACCAAACATTTTGTTACTACAGAAAATGTGTCATCATTTTTCCGGTTTGCTATAGTAGCTTTCTTACTGCTTTTTCAGTCTTTGCCTACCACCTGGTCCCAGGACCAATGCCACATATTTTAGATTTTTTTTTTATAGCAGCAGCCCACTTCTGGATATTAATTTCTGTATCAGTTAGCTATGGCTGAAACTCAGTGACTTAAAAGGCTCTCTGAAACTCAGTGGCTTGAAAGAGTAAGTACTTTTTATTGCTTTTGTTTCTTCAAGTCAGATGGGTAGTTCTGCTGGCCCAGAACAGACTTGGTTGAGCTGACCTGGGCTTGCCCATGTGTCTGCAGTTAGCTGCAATCAGCTTGTGGCTGACTTATCTAGGATGGCCTCACTCACATATCTTACAGCTGACTGGCTATTGGCTGGGGCAACAGGGTTGACTGAGTCATTGTCCCTCATTGCACAGAAGGCCATCATGGGATTATTCTGTTGGTAACTGGGCATGGTACCAATGAAAGGAATGGAAGTATGCATAGTCTTTTGGGCCCGGGACTGGTACCCTGTCTGTCACTTCGGCCACACTCTTTGGCCAAAGCAGGTTACAATGGCAGCCAGTATTCAGGAGTAGGGAAATAAACTCCACTTCCTGATTGAGAGCTTCAGATTCACATTGCAAAGGGAGTGGATACAGAAGGGATGGATAATTAGGACCATTTCTTTAATCAATGTATGTAATTAGAGGAACCACTTATTATATAGTTTGTCTTTGTTTATAACTAAGTCCCTTTGTTGAATCATAGATTATCAGGGAACACTTGGGAATGATCAGGTTCTATCTCATCTTGCATGTCAATGAATTTCACGACATCCACAATAAGTCGCAGTCCAGCTTCTGATAAGAAAATTTTAGTGTCAGAAAAACTATTATTCTCGTCCTCTATCTTCATACGTTGATTCAGCTGACTATACAGCTATACATGGAGCAGTTCTCTCTGAGGGAAATCCAGAAACTGTTAAAGTGTCATCCAAAGTGTACATTTTGCATTTTGTATTGTCAGTTTAAAAATCTATAGCCATTTTGGTGTGTGTGTAGTAGTATGTCATTATCTTATTAATTTGCATTTCTCTGATGACTAAAGAAGTTAAGCATCTTTTCACATACTTATTCGCTATTTAGATTCCTCGGTGAAGTGCTGTGTAAGTCTCTTGCTCCTTCCCTCCCTCTTTTTATGGATTTTTTTCTTTATTGCATTGTAGGACTTCTTAATATATCCTGGATACGAATTCTTTGTTAGAGAAACCTATTGCAAATATCTTCTGCTCGGTGGACTGTTTTCATTCCCTCGATAAGTGTTTTTGATGAACAGAATTTCTTACTTTAATGATATCCAATTTACCAATGTTTTCTTTGTGTATGTTTGGGGTTTTCTAGAATTTGCTACCACTATTATCAACCCACTTTTATAGAGAGGCCAGTTGAGGTACTTGGCACTGGAGCTCTGCAGGACCAAGCTAGAGTGAGGCAGGCCAAGGGCAGCAGTCACCCTCAGGTTACTGCAAGTGTGCCTAGCGCTCGCATCACTCCTGGAGTTACTGTCTCCTCAAACTTTGAGCCCTAGATGCCTCACTTGCCCTTTTTCTGGTCCTAGCCCTACCCAGGTCTTGAATTATTTCCCTAGGTTTATCACCTTCTGTCTAGACTAAGGCAAAATAATTTTAATTGGGGTATCTGAATTCGGAATTCAGTACTTTGAAGTCAGTTAAACAACTTTGCCAGTAAAAAAATAAATAACAACAGCAACAAAAACCCTAAATCATCCTACTAGGTCTACCAAACACTGGTACCTGACTAAAGGTATCCAGGCCTCTGCTTTGCTTAGAAGGTTCTCAATTTTCTTGAATAGGTGACTTTGAATGTGCTCCAGTCTTAAGTGAGTTTGAGAAGCAGACAGTGTCCAGTGACTTGCTTTAGAAAAGGGTCTCAGGAGCCTTCCAAAAATTTTCAAAAAGGGTTGTGCCGAGCGGAACCCTTTGATGCCTCCCATTTGAAAGCAAGGTCCCACTTGCTTTCAAATGGGAGGCATCAATGAAAACCTGGATCCAGGATCTCTGGGCCTGGATGCGCTGTTATCCCGCCTTTCCCAAATCTCCTGTCCGAGTCTTTGCCTGAGCTCCCGGGGCGCAAACTGAAAGTGAAAAACCCGGGCTGCAATGAGCAGAGCGAGCCTCCTTCCCTGAGAAGAGGTGAGTGTGCATCACTAGGTCTGCTTGAGTGTTACTTTGGTGGGGGTAGGCTGTTGGTGCTAAGAAAGAAAAAGACTTTTCTGGTGCCTCTGGAAGCTGGGACGCTGCCTGCGGGACTCACAGCAGAAGAAAACCTCTTTGTGCCCAGAGGGAGCGTATGTGAGAGAAAGACGGAGTTGAGTGCTGAAAAAGAAACCATGTCTGTTTGGGGAAACCTCGGGCAGTGCTTTCCAGATACACTGCCTGAGATTTAAACCTATCTGGCTGCTGAAAAAGCCCCAGTGGGAGGCAGGTGACGCGCAGGAGCCCCCACTGGGGCCCAGGAGGCGCGCAGTTCCCTGCGTCTGAGAATGAAGGTTTTCTCGTACTTCCCGCTATGCCACGATCTTGCCTGCCCCACCGACTGGAGAACCTAACTCTGCCATTGTGTACTGTGAATGGCTTCCTTCTTCCCCACGTCTTTACCGAGAATCACTTGTTGCTAGAATTGTGTGCTGAAGTAGCGATTCTGACCCGCTGTAAAGAGCATTGCGCATTTAATGGAGAGAATGCCCAGGGAGAGCCCCCAGAACCGCAGGCTTTGCTTATCTATATACGCAAGCCATTTCCTAGGTGTTTTTGTATGCCATTAGCGCCCTCAGCAAAGAACTCATTTTGTGTAAGAAACAGAAATAACATTGGTGTGATTTTAAGACATTTTCTGGGGATCTTTAAATGATTCTTCAATGTACAAATAACATTTTGCGAATACCATGCAAAATGTCTTTTTCTTAACACCACAGCTCCAACAGACTGCTCCCTGCTCACTGCCACAGCTGCCCGAAATAGTTGAGCAGAGTGCTATGCAAGTCGTGACTTGAATTGTTAATTTAATGTATTCTGTGGAATACATTAAATACACTCTGGCTGCGTACAGTTTTGAATATGGCAACTTGGTCTTCAGGATCTCATTCCCCTTATACTTCCTTCCTCCTCTGGAGATGAGATTCCTCTGAAGCTCTTGACCAATCTTGGGCTTGCTAGTGATGTCACACTACAACTAGGGCCTTTCCTCCCACCCCCCACCCCCCGTGGTCCACGATGGTCTCTCAAATGGAGGACTTTCAGGTGGGGCCTGGCCATCTGCACTGAATAAGCAGTCCAGGTATTTGCACACTAATGGCAGAGCTGCCAGTCTAGACAGCACCCTAAGCCTTAGTTTTGGAACTTTCTCCTTCTTCCGACTGCAAGCCAGAGGCAGCGTTGTAGCATGAGAGGATCTTTAAGGTCTCTTCCGTTTTCGAAATTGCTGTAATAACTTCATTTGCTGCCTTCCTGCTAGATGGCACTGTGTAACGGTGAATTAAATACACAATCCCAATTGCTACTGTTTTTATGGCTCATCTTTTATTGTTCAATTAAAAAAAAAAGTAAGTTTTCAAGTTCTATCTTACAAACATTTTTGAAGACGATATTCAAACTAGGGTTAAATTTAGGAAATAAAAACATAGTTTGAACAAACAATAATGTTATTTGTATATTGTTCACTATACAGACATCTCCAACCCATATTTAAATGCTTTCTAAATTTGGAATATAAGAGTTGATTTCAGTAAGTAAAACAATATCTAATTCAATCATCAGCATTCTACAATACACATTTGTTATAGTATTCTTGAATATGGGTTTTTAAAAATTAAAAAAAAAACTTTATCTTTCTCTACAATATTTTTCAGATACTTGTTTATTTGAAGATAAAAATTTGAGTTTTTGAAAGTAATGTTGAATTACTAAAAAGGAGAATGAAGATCAAGTAATCCTAAACTTGTTACATAGAAATATATCTTGTTTTATGTTTCCAGAAGTCTTTAGATTGACACAAATCATCTTTATTACTGTCTCTTGGTTAATCTTTATTCTATGGAGAGTTTTGCTCCTAGACACCATTTATGGGATCAGAGAGCTTAATTTTGGGAATGAAACCTCAGACGATCATCTGGGCTAGCCCTTTGTCTTTAGGTATATGAAGTATTAGACACATTTTGTCAGTGTTATTTAACCAGTTCCTCATTTATGATTACATAAATGATAAAAGCAAATGAAGGATTTTAATTCTGATCTGCAAGGTAGGAAAATTGTTACGGAGTAATCAATTAGCCCTGCTTAGAGAAATGACAGTAACTAAAAAGACCTTACAGGGAAAAAGATGAGAAAGAGTCCTGCTCTTGAGCTGGCTCAGTTCTTAGCGTGACACATAATCTTCAGTCTTATGCCCTCACCTCATTTAAATCACCTATGCCTTATGAATACTTCTGTTTGGGACTTTATATTGAATACATACATATATATATATATTTTGGTCTGGGTATATATTTTTATTTAGTTTCTGCATTAAGTAGATCCACTAAGTGAGGGTGGATCTGCATAATTTGAGTGCTTCACTGTGTGTCTAGAATTTAAGAATGGCATCACCTTCAGTTCTGCCATAGCAATGTGAAGGTGTTTGGGCTACAGCTTCTGTTCCCCCATTAATCACCTGTCTTGATTCACATGGCTGCCAGTATCTCTTCTCTCTCATTACTCTGTATTTATCTTGCCTGAAATGTGTGCTTGGCTGAATAGGATGACCTTCCTAGGTAGAAATCTGCAACCCAAAGCATTCTTTACATAAATATGAAGTCCATTTCAGAAAGAGTGAGGGACATGTTAACACACATAAATGTCAATAAAGAAAAATTGGGTGAAAGTGGAAACTGTGGAACCATCATACACATTTGTCAGGTGCCCAAGGGACAGTTACGACATGAAGAAAGTCTTCTGCAAATTAACAAAATAGGTTAACTTTTTAATGTTCAACTATCGTGTACACACCCAATAAAGCAGCTTTAGAAGGTTTCCTGAAACCCCCCAGCTTTCTGCATTCTGTCCACTTCTGTTATAGAAACAAGTACACAATGATACGGATCTAGATCTGTGGACTTGGCATTGGGGAGGAGAAAGGCTTTCCAAAGCAGGTAGTCTCGAAAGACTTGGAGAATGGCTAGGACAGCAAAGAGGTATGGATGCTATAGACCAGAGCACAGAACGGGAAGCTACATTCCAAGAATAGCAGAAACAAAAGGTGTGTGTGGTGGAGACAGAGGGAAGAAAGCTAGAGAAGTAGAGTGGGGTCCAAGTGGAGCTGTTTTCTAAGCTGGTGAGTTTTATCTGTATCTTGGAATCTTTGGGAAACTATTAAAGGATTTTAATCAGAGGAGAGAGATCTAATCTACATTCCAGAAACAACTCTACACGCTAAGTGCAGAATGCAAAAGGTCAGACTGGTAGGAACATGTTATCAGGTTTTGGGAGTAACCAAATAGGAATAGACGAGAAATATTGATGAGGACAAGTAGGGTTGAGGGACAGTAGTAGTTAAAAAGTGCCTGGAAGTTGTCCCAAAGGCCCTTAGGGCTTCGCATCAAGCCTTTCCCAGGATAGCCACCATTTGAGGGGTGTTCTGAGGACTTATATATTAAAATGAAACTATATTGTGGGAGTGTCGAACCTATTTGAGAAATTATGATTTAGTGTGAATAATTTAAGTTTGGTAATTAGGTACATTTCTTCTAAAGACTCTCCTAGAATCTTATGTTCAGTTAAGATAGTGGCTTATTAACCCAACTGATTCACCAGAGGAGAGAGATCCAGGAGTCTTCCTGTTCCCTGCCCTGTCTCTTTCCCAGCCAGTGGGGAGAGGGAGGGAAAGGTAGAGACAAACAAACTGTCAGGGTCAGAAAACCCTGTGCGTCACCTAAAGTTGGTTTCTCATTTTTCGCTCAAGTGCACAGCAGAAATTATCTCTTGGTTTCATTTCTGAGACCTTTAACCTACTCCTTGGAGTGGCCCTGCATGGCTGAAATTTGAAGCTGGCATATTCAGGCTGCTGATTCACTTTAAGATATTCAATCTCTCTTCTGTCCATTTTAATTCAAAATAAAGTGGGGAAATATTTTAGGGTGAAAGTGGTGGTTTTGATGGAATAGCACTTGCAGGAGTACGAGGTAGTCAGTCACTCACACTCAGCTCCAAACGCCTCTCTGGGCAGCAGGTGGCCAGCCCCAGACAGTGCATACCAGCGGCACAATGCGTTTTAGGAGCTCAGCTCCAGGGTCAAAAGAGTTGGGTAGTGAGACTCTCTTCCACATGTTATCTACCATGGTTGTCTGAAGAAACACACATTGCTCCATTGCTCCATCCAGAAAGGAGTCTTCTTGGGGGCACCCTCTTAGAGGACTAAGATTGACCCTGCAAGCGGTGATAAAGCAGAAGGGAGCTTTCCTCCTGGAGTCTATTGCATTAGAGCTTGTTGCCCTTCACGGTGCTCTCTGCAAAGTCCATCTGTCGGGCAACTGCTGACTTGATGATAAGCTCCTGGGTAATTATGACCATATATTAGATTGATGTGCCCAGAGGCCTGGTTTATGGCTCCATGCTATCAATCATAATACCATCTACACTAGCTGCTCTATTGTTTAGTGGTGAGAATTTAACCACAGCTTGGTCCCTGAGATCCCACCATACTTCTGGCTTTGGGAATATAACCTCAATTGAGATTCTTTGGATGGAGGGGAATTTGTAAACTTAAATTCTTCTGTCATAGTTTGTACAGCCATGTAAAGACTAAAAAAGACTCTAGGACAGGCCTGAGCTATGTCATAGCTATAAAATATCCCAAAGACTCCTCATATCCTCTTTTATTTTCCTGTGATCCTGACTCTTTTGTACTTTTAACAATCTGTCACTGTTTTCCCCATATCTTTCCTTTCCACTGATCTTGGAGTCAGGTGACCTGATTTCTAGACCCACTTCAACCTTTAAAAACAATGATCTTGGACAAATCACTTAAACTTGCTGAGGCTAAGTTTCCTTATTTATAGGAACTGAGAATATTAATACCTACCTTGCCCACTTTACAAAACTGCTATCAATAAGATTGATAGATCTAAAAATATTTTTTAAATGACATAGTTTAAAACAAAAGATATATGTGGTATAGGTGATATAAGATGGTAATATGATTTCATTACCTAATCTGGTTTACATTAATCATAGCTATAATAGCTTTTGCATATGAAATGATAATTTGATAATCTTTCTATTATGCAAGGGAAATACTGATAGTTAACATTTATTGTTTACTATGAAGAAGCTGAGGCTTAGAAAGATTTAGTGACTTGTCTAAATTTATGTTACGTATAAATGACAAAGCCAGGGTTGGAAGCCTAAGTGCTAGCCCCACACTATGTAGTTAATAAACTACTAGGGTCTGCTGAGTAGAAGGAAAGGTGCTTTTCAGGTTCTTACAGATTTTTCTTACTTTTTCCTCTGCCAGCTGACAGAGCTATTCTACACAGTTTTTTTTTTTTTTTTTCTGTGATTCAGACAGATAACCTGAGTGTTAACATTATCTAGTGAGAATTTTATAGTCTTGGTGTTAAATATAAAAGAATGCATAAACTTCAAAGCTTGACTAGTTTCTGGTTTTAATACTTATCAAAATTATAGTCTTGGGCAAGTTATTCACTTCCTTAAAATTCAGTTTTCTTATCCTTAGAAGTAGGGATAGTAATTGCTGCTTCATGGAGTCATTGGGAGGACTGAATGAGATGCCTGCTGGGTACTTAGAATGAGCCTCATAATAGGTCACTCAACAAATGTTAGTGATCTCCTTTTCTTTGGCAGAGTATTCCTCCTTTTTACATTCCAATTAATAGGATGTATTTTAGATGAATTCAACTTCATTTTCCACTTAAAGGTATAATAAAACTTATAGTATTTAAAAATTAGATAGCAAATAGTTATTGGACATTTATGTGCCAGACTCTGAAATAAGTGTTTTATCAATCTTATCTCATATAATTCTCACAGTAACTCTCTAGTTAGGTACCATTATTATCTGCATTTTGGAAATTCAGTAATGCACAGGAGGGGTTAAACCAGCTGGAGAGCTGAGATTTGAATTCCGGCAGACTGACACTAGAGTTCATTCTCTTAGTCACTGGATTACGAGAATTCCATGGGTGAAAGAAGAAAAATGTGCTTTTGACAATTTCTGAGACCAAGGGTTATTTTGTTGATGAAGGAAAAAAATATTCTGGACCTAAAAGTAAATCAGGGTATATACATGAGAGGGGAGCATACCTTAAAGACCAAGATTTTAACTAGAATTCTACATCATCTTTATGATTATAATTGTATCCTTAATTCTGTATCTGAGAGATATGGAGTCAGATTTTAGAATCAGATCTTTGGAGTGTTTTAAATCAATACTCTACATTCTAGAGGAAGGTTGATCCTTGCTCTGTTCTGAACTCCACAGTGTCATTTGCCCAAGACCCTTGACTTCATAGAACCCTGAGAACAAAAGGCATTCTATGGAACTGAGTTCATTTTTAAAACTTTTTGAAAAGATTATCTGTTTCAGATAGATGAAAATCTTATTTCGAAACTTCCAGAGACTCATATTACCCACATATTCCACTGCTTTATTACACTTGTCATAAAAGACGAAACAAATCAATGATTAGAATTCCTTATGTTGTGGCCAAAGTTGTATTCCTTCAGAGGGGATGGGGCCAGTTGATCATTATCTATTTTTGATCAAAGCCTGAACCTTTTATTTATTTATTTCTTAATTTTTACAGGAGTGGGTGGATAGTCCTGGTAATTTCTGCTCTACTTCTCTACTCCTTTGAAACCTAGATAGAAGAAAGTGTAAATGACTTCTGGAATTCAATCTGGCTGCAGAGAAAATTAAGTGGAAACAGAATTTTAGACTCAAGACCTGATTATAGACCTGTCACTCTCCTCTCATAGGCTGTATGACCTTAAGCAAGTCACTTCACCTCTCTGGGTTTGGTTTCCTTATTTATGACTGAGGTATTTGGACTACATGATCTCAAAGGTTCCTTTTGGTTTAGAGTTTTGGGTTTCTACATGATAACCCTGAAAGACTACATTGTTTAAAATCTGCACTATGGCTAAAAGATTATTCATTTGTTACAGTTTTATTTTATTTTATTTTATTTTTTTATGTCTTCTGGTCTGAAGAATCTCCAGCTGCTCTGATGATAGCTTAAGAAGACTGCATGCTGTTCCCTCTTGATGCCAAGCCAGGCCCACTCAGAACCTCG
>NW_006439192.1:7880761-7886303 GCF_000325575.1 Pteropus alecto
AGGAAATTGGCACCCAGATGGTTCCTCCACATGAGATTGTCTCAGGCTATGGGCCGACTGGAGAACACCTGGTAACCAGGCCAGCCCTCTGTCAGTCACTCACGGCTGGGCAGCATGGTTCGGATTCAGAGGAGGAAGTTTTTGGCATCTTGCCTGTGCATCACAGCTACCATCTTTTTGCTTGTCACGCTCCAGGTACCAAGAATTTGAGCTTTGCAGTGTTGATTCCTGGGTCTTTGCCACCACTCCTGCCCGACCCTATTCTCTCCAAATACTTTACTTTTTTCTTTATCTCTCAGGATCATGGGTTTTCTGCTTAAGGCAGTAGAAATATTTTATTTTTTAACAGATGAAACAGATTTAGTGAGTAGGTCTGTTAAGTAGAAACAAAATCTATGAGCTGGGGGATCAGTTTGTGACTTTCTTAGGGTCCTGGTTTTAGAGGAAAGTAGAGCTCTGTCTTATTGGATCAAAATTTGATGGCTTCCTCAAAGTCCCCTATTGTGATCACTCCTGAAAGAGGGCATTCTTGAAGAAGCAGTGCCTATTCTGAGAACACAATTGTTGTTCTGCAGAACACAAACATCTGCATTTATAAGTTTGTCATTCTTGATGTATGCTACCAGACCAAGGACTGTTTCAAGGTGAATGAACCAAAATATTTAGTTGTCCCATTTATTTTTAGTCGGTTATTCTGAACTTCATTTGCTGATTTTGATTTAAAGTACAATTACACAGAGAGAGTAAAAGTATAGATATGAATTAATATATATTTAGCACCCATTCAAGTACCAGCTGTCCGTTTCAAAATCCAAAGGACTTTCAAAGATAATTTGTGGACGTGAGTAGTTCAGGTGTGGGGCTGATAGAAATGAAGATGTTTTCTGGCCTTTTTCACTTTAGAGAATCTCCTTTCTTGATTAGGATTGAATGAGATAATGCTTATAAGAGCACTTTGGCAGACAGTCTGGCGCTCTTCTTCTGCCACCTGCTGCTGCCAGATCTGAATTCTGGTCAAAAGAAACACTCGACTCCCTTCTTGTCTGTCTTGGAGGTACTAGGACCTGCTTGAGCAGGAGGGGCTAGAGAGTTCTGCTTCTTTCTATGAGAAGTTATGAGAGAGCTTTGATCTTATTAGATATTTACTTCAGCACTTTTTGTAGTTATGAGGAATGCCCATGTCTAAGCTAAGAGCTTTCCTTTTGATATCAGAGTAAATCGACATGTTTTGGTGTACATGCCATTTCTAATCTGTCAGAGTATGACAGGGAGTATGATTCCCGGAGCTGAACCTTTGTCTGGATCTTGGCTTCATTTTGCCACCAGTGGTATGATTTGGGCTGTCCCCCAGTCCTAACTGACACATTGAATGCTTCAATGTTCAGAGTTGGGACAATGCTATTTTTTTCTAAACACTATAAGTGAAAATATATAACGCCCATGTATTAAGGACCATTTCTTATTTTACTGGTTTGTAGGTTAGACAGATGAAATAATCTGCCATATAAGTAGGGTAAAGGAAGGATATAGTTTTTAAAAATCATGTCATGGATCCTGTATTAGTTTGTTATGGCTGCCATAATAAAGTACCACTCTGTGGCTTAAACAACAGAAATTTATTTTCTCACAGTTGTGGAGGCTAGAAGTCCAAGATCAAGGTGTCAGCAAGCAGGGTTGTTTCTTCTGAGGCCTTTCTCCTTGGCTTGTGGATCGCCATCTTCCCTCTGTATCTGCACATGGTCTTCTTTCTGTACTTGTCTGTGTGCTGATCTCCTCTTTTTATAAGGATACTAATCATATTGGATTAGGGCATAGCCTAATGACCTCATTTAAACTTAATTGCCTCTTTGAAGAACCTATGTCCTAACTCAGTCACATTCTAAGTCATGAAGGGTTAGAGCTTCAAAATATGATTTTGGAAGGGACACAATTCAGCCCATAACAGAACTTAAAACATAATTAATAAATAATCTAAGCCTGAAAATGTTATGCTGTCCTACAGTTAAGCTAAACATTGTGGTTCTCTGGAGGAAATCATTCATCTGAGGCATTATTTTTCACTCACATTTAACTATATTTTGTATGTACTATGAAAATTCTTTAGATGGATATATATATCCTTATTTCTTGAATTTTACTTACTTTTAATTGCACAAGTAATTCATGAATACATTTGGAGTATTTTAAAACAAATCTAGGACATCATACATTTCACCTGGATTTACTTTAGTATGATTCTCTAACAGTAGGAACTTTAAAAAATTTAGTGTAACCATATTATTATTGTCACACCCAACAAAATTAACAATAATTACTTGTATCATCTGTATCCCAGGCCATGTTAAATGATCCCTGATTATCTTTTAAAAAGTCTTTTATAATGGGTTGGTTTGAATCTGGAAGAAACAAATTCCACATATTGCATTTATTTGGTATGTCTCAAGTTTTGTAGGTTTTTGCTTTTGATTTTTTTTCACTATAAAAGTTTCTTCTGCTTTAACTTTTATTCCGTGTCATGGATTTGTTGAAGAAATTGGATTATTTGTCCTTTTGAATTTCCCAAATTTTAGATTTGGCTGATTTTATCTTCGTGGTTTTCTGTAATATGTTCCTCTATTGCCCATATTTCCTACCACCTGGTAGTGATATCTGAGGCTAGATATTTTTTTAAAAGGCTGTTTGACTGAAAATCTGTCCTACGGCAATCTCTATTATTTGGAAAGAAACTTATACCTCATGTAATAGTCATTGATGAGCAAAATTTGTCTTTGAAGTTATATCCATGGCTTTCTAAAAGCTTTTCTTTGAAGTTGTTGGTTGTACATTTGCAGGAAAGATTGGGTGAAAAGATAGAGAGTGTTTGGCTACAAGTCAACTCCATTCCATCAAGCTACTGGGGAAGAGCCACGTTAATATGTTGTCACAAAAATGCTGAGAAAGCTATTGGCAAGGGTTAGTTAGCCTTGAGTTTTCAGTGATTGTTTTACTGTTCTAATGCTGACTTTAGTGTCACAGGTGATCCATGATTTTTAAAGCTAATATCATTCTTTACTCCTCTTGGAATACTACTTGGTTTATATATATATATAGAGAGAGAGAGAATCCAGTGCAAGTTGCAGACCTTCCCTAGGGAGTTACGGGCTCTATACCGTATCAGTAGGCAGTGGCCCTATTCTCGCACCAGGAGCAGCAAGCAAATAAAGAAAGTAGGCCTTTGACTGCTGTCAGGAGGCAACACAGGTCATGTCCTCTGTTGACTGGTAAAGGAGTTAATACATAAAAACGTGCCTTTAACTGCTTTAATTGTTGCATAGCCTGACTACTACGTTTATGTTGTATATGAAACAGAGCAGCCTCTACTTTTATATTGCTTTCACTAAAACGCATTTATAACGCCATTTCAATATCAAACCTTAAAGTTTGATGAAAAGGCAGCACTTTTGGAGAACAACTGCCCCTCTTATTCCACTCTGCCCACTCTGCCCCTCAGATTACTGTTACTGCTGGCCTAACTGTCCAGTGACCAACTATCCTGAAATAAATAAAAATGTAGGAGGGATCCCAGTACTCACAGTCTGCTTCACCATCTTGATGCCACAGAGGAGGATATTACTAGAAATTTAAGTCCCATGTTATGACTTCTTTAATTCTAATAAAAAGAAACCACTTGATAATTTATAGCTCATCTTCCCTAGAACGTAATCTCTAATGATAGCCAGGTAATAGGCCTGACTCTCACAGGTTTCATTAGGAGACAAAACTATTTCTGGGCCTATGGGCCTATGAAATGAAGGAGAACTGTATCTGTTCTGTGTTTAGTAGAATTAAGTATCCTTGTTGGTACATATTTTAGAGGCTGTATTCATGCCTTAATCATTGGAACCTAAATATGTTATCTTACATCGCTAAAGGGACTTTTTAGATGGGATGAAGGTGACACATTTTGAAATGAAATTGTCCTGAATTATCTGTGCGGGCCCATTGAGAACCTTGCCTGCCTGTGTTCAGAGAAAGATGTGACGACAGAAAGATCAGAGAGATGCAACGTTGCTGACTTTGAAGATGGAGAAAGGGGGCCACGAGTCAACAATTGTGGTTGGCTGAAGAAGATAGAAAAGCAAGAAAATGATTCCCCCATCCCCCTGCCCCTAGAGTTCCCGGAAAGGAATGTAGTACTGCTGACACCTTGATTTTAGCCCAGTGAGACCTGTTTCAGATTTCTGACCTCTAGAACTGTATAATAAATGTGTATTGTTTTAAATCTCCAAGTTTATGGTAATTTGTTACAGCAACAATAGAAACTAATAAGAGGCTAAATCATTAAGATGAATGGGAGGTGTGCGAAAGGAAATTAAACAGTCTGACTTTGGGAATAATTGTCTTTTTTTTTTAGGTAGTGATTGAGCTGGGAAAATTTGAAAGGAAGAAGCTTAAAAATTCTAATTTGCAAGATGGACATGCAAAAATTGAGGAAGAGCCTACACATCTCTATCCATTCCCTAAGAAAGAAGCACTGACCTTGAATAGGAGAAAAAATTTGGAAACTGATAGCTACCCCATTATGCTCTGGTGGTCCCCACTGACTGGAGAAACTGGAAGGCTGGGCCAGTGTGGAGTAGATACCTGTTTCTTCACCATCAATCGGACCTACCTACATCATCACATGACCAAAGCTTTCCTCTTCTATGGTAAGTAGGGTGTTTGCCTTTCTCCCTCTGTTTGCTGACATTCTTCTCTAAAGCCGAGTTACTGCTTACCTCTCAAGGAAAAGATGGTGGAGCTCCCCTTGAAAACACTTTGGCATGCCTGATTTCCTTTGCATTTGGTCTGTGGAAGGCCTAAGCATTTAGCAAATATGATAAGTAAATAAGCTTGACCAAGGTAGAAGTGAGCCACTAGTATTTATGGAGGAGAAGATGTATTTCTTCTCATCTTTTCGGAGTTGGGTCCTGTGCTTACTAAATTTGGTATTGAGGGAATTGTGTATTCATTATATTGCTGATATCAATTCAGAATATCACATGATAACTGCCAGGAGGTTTTGCATACCATAACAGATATTTAACTGGGCATAAACTAAACACAATGATCTTTATATCATTAGTCAGATTAATCAGAAATTAAAATAAAAAGATTATTCAGCATCAGCTGTGAAGAGCAAATTGGTATATTCATCACTTTTTGGTGCTAATTACATGTCACGCTGGGACTGAAGGGCAGCCAGACCCAGCTAGGTAGAGTTAGTAAGATGCCAGCAGCCATTAGAAATACAGTGTTTCTGGGTGATGAGTGGTAGGGAGAAGGGAAGGGAGTACACATTAGCAAATTTGACCAAATGTAGGCAAGGTTAATCATGTAAGTTAGGAAGTCAATGAAAGGAAATCTGCTTTAGAGTGATATGAATGTGTGTGTGTGTGTGTGTGTGTGTGTGTGTGTGTGTGTGTAAGTGTACTGTTGGCTTTGGAGAGGCAGAACTTAAACTGGGATGCAGAGCTGAGTCATTCTTAGTGTTCTGCCTAACAACAACTTAAACAAAGCAGAA
>NW_006439192.1:7886350-7891450 GCF_000325575.1 Pteropus alecto
CAGGAATCAGGAGTTTGGTGGTGTGTACGCCCTGCAGCTGGTCAGGGTTACAGAGCATGGGCCCCAGTGCCTGGTACAGGTAAAGAGCCAGGAAAATTTCAAGTACTTAAAAATCTAGATATAACAGAGTCCAAGTCCTCCCTATCCACTTGTTTTCCACCCCTACTTTGAAAAAGGAATCAGCACAGGTTGGAGGAGTGAGAGCTATTTATATAGGGCCAGGCTGACGGCTAATTTGTCCTGAGGGGAGAACAACTATCTGAGTAGTGTCAAATGTTTATTTTGAACATCATTTGATTACAGGTCCCACTGAAGGTGTAATATATGGAATTATATCATGAAAAATTATAAAACCCAAAGAATTCTGAATTTTGAAACATAAAACTCTGAGAGCTTGTATAAGAGATTGTAATTCTCTGATTGTGTTTTGAGATGAAACAAAATTAAATGTAATGAGTTTAGTTTCCCAAACTTTAACTAAAGCCCCTAGAAACATTTTGGAGTAGTATGATATATTACCTGTTTTTTCTCTTACATGGTTTTTGAGGTTTATTCATGTTGGTTGCTTATAGCTCTAATTCATCCGTTTTCACTGTTGTATAGTATTCCACTATATTTATATATCACACTTCATTTAAACATTTTCCTGACATTGGACACTTAGATTATTTTAAAAATCTTACTTATGACGAATAGTGCTACAAGAAACAATCCATGTACATGTGTGAGATTTTGTGCAGTTTCATATCCAACAGTGGAATTATTTGGTATAAATTTATGTTTACTAGCTAATGCCAAACCAATATTTAAAGTAATTGTATCACCATCACTGTCTTTTAAACATTAAAAACATTTTAATATGTTATATGTTACATATAGCTCCTGTAAGTACAAATAAAGTACTTAGTTACTTTTTGATTTTTCAGTTTTAGACATTATATATTGATTCTTACTATGGAAGATGAGTATTTAACTGTCCTTCCTCACCCCTGCCCCCTTCCCACATGCTCAATTTCTCATCTCTATATCCTTTCCAAAAAATCATATCATTTTAGATTAATATTCAGTGTTTACATCATTATATAGCCATAGCGAACCAAGATTACTTGCAGTACACTAAGATTCTTTTTCCTGCACAATTTGTTGTTTGCTCTGGAGTAGAATCAGATATTCTTAACGAAATGCCTCCCGGAGATCTCTGACTTGTTCCATTCTAGAACAGTCATCCTCTTCGTCTGGTCCTCAGCTGCCGCCCTGGCTCCCCATTCTGGGGTTTCCTTGTGCCACCCTCTTGTGTTGGATTTTCTGTTTCTTTATGCCTTGTCTTCCTCTTTCTTGGTTTATGTCTCTATTTCTGTGTGTTCTTAGAAAAGTTCAGGGAAGGTAAGTTTTTAGAGACTTTTTATTTCTGAAAATGTGTTCATTTTAGCATTACTCTCATTGATGATTTGGCTCAAAATAGAATTCTAGTTTGGAAATTCTTTTCTTTCTAGATTTAAAGATATTTTTCCACTGTCTTCTAGCTCCCAGTGTCACTACTGAGGAATCCAAAGCTATTCTAATTCTCGATCTTTTGTATGTAGTGTGCTTCTTTGTTTCTCCTCTCCTTTTCTGGAAAAAAATATAGACTCTTCTCTTTTTCACTGGTTTGGAAATTCAGTACTGATTGCTTTGGTGTGGGTCTATTTCCTTTTATTGAGGTGGATACTTAAATATCTGGTTGCCAGGATGTCTACAAAGCAGTATTAGTCATTAGCTTAATGACTTTTCCAGGAACCACAGTTCTACAGGTTCACACACTTAATTTTATTAACACAATAAGACTCAATTCTTCTCTCAGCAATGGACTTGCCTTGAATGAAATCCCCAGAAGACTGATTTGTCAACCAGAATGCTTCTGGTTTGATTTTCATATCTCAGATTTTGTTATTCTCCAGCTTCTTACCACCAATGACTCTCATCAGAACTACATATATGCCATTTTATTGCCCTGGCAATCAAAGCTCTGTGTAACCTGACTCAACCTACCTCCTAAACTTAACGCCCATGATTCTATCAACTAAATCCTATGTTTAAAAGTCAGACTGGAACAGTCATCATTTTAGGCATAAGCCACAAATGTTCCTAACTTGGCATCATTGTTTATTCTGTTTCTATGTCATAGTGTTCTATTTTTTAAAATTTGTCCTGTCAAAATAATCTACTGAATACCTACCATGTTTGGCAATGTGGATGAATAATATAGCATTTTATGTCACAGATTATTATCGTGAGACAAAGATATTACCCAGCTGTAATGCAGGGCTAACTGACATATATACCATAAGAGAAATGTCAACAAATCTTGTGGGAATTTCAAAGAAGGGAGAGAACACACACGATTGGAGGAATCTGGAAAGGCTTCATAAGACCTTCTTCATAAAAAGGAGAAATTAGAAGTGGGCCGTGAGGAAGAATGCAGTTGGGTTAAGTTGGGATTGGAGAACATTTCGGTATGAAGAACAACATGAATGGGGCCCTGGAGGTAGAAAATTATGGGTAATATATGAGGTACAACAAGGCTATAGTATATTTTTGTGTAAGAGAGAACTAAAGATTAAAGGATGTATTAGGACCAGAGCATGGAGAGCCTTGAATGCTGGCTTAAGATTTTGCATCAAACAAGAGGATGGTATTAAGGATCTACTGAAAGTTGAATGGCCTTTTAAAAACCAACTAAAATATAACATGTGTGAACCATCCCTGATTCCCCCCATTAGATGCAGCCTCTCTTCTGTAAATGTTCATAGGGCATTTTATATCTCTTTTATGTCATTTAGTTGAGCATCTACTGTATGCCAGGCACAATGCCAATAACAAGGTAAATAAGGTAACTATGACATTTCAGTTTGTCCTCTTTGAGCCTCTCTTCCTTAGTAGAGCATAATTCTTGATGGTAGGGCGACGTCAGTTCATCTTGGTGCCTCCCTCACTCCCTGTATCTGGCATAGTGCCTTGTACCTGGTAGGTTCTCAGGAAATAGTCATAGACACTGAGAACTGAGAAAGAGAGTCTAAATTTTTCTTTGTAAAAGTGAGAAAGCCAAGGTTCAGGAAGGTTAGGGACATGCCAGGGTTATATAGGAGTTAGCAGCACAGTTGGACGGAGAACCAAGGTGCCCTGACACCTGATCTAGCACTCTTTCACCTATACTATATTTGAATGTACACTCATGAGTATAACTAAACCTGGATATTTAGATTTTGGAATTGCTTGAGGTGTGTGGTCTTTAGCAGACAAAATTAGAAATTAGATCAGTAATAAGGTCTGTTGAGCAAAATAGAATGAAGACACACTTCTGTCTGAGGGTTCCAAATTCTAATTAAGTAGGTCACTTAGAACTATAGATGGGACTCTGGTACAGCAAGAATGAAAAAGAAAAGGCAGAAAAAATGATTCAGGTGTCAAAAACTGACCTAATTAAGGGAAATGGAAAGTTGAAAGATTATGTGACCTTGAAGCTTTTGTAAACCAGAATAATTTTGCATTTGTTTGTTTCCTGTGTAACCTACTTTTTTTCTTCTTCCTAGGGATGATTCATTTACTTAATATAAACATATGTGGTGGTAATAGTTAAAGACTTTCACCAGCGAAATACAGTAAATGCTGTGTCTGGTTTGAGGCATTAGTGAAATGCAAGGCTTTAGCTACATTAACAATTTCAAAAATTAAGCAGTCACAAGTGAATAAATTATTTTTCAAACTGAAAGTCCATAGAGTTATAGAAATTAGTCTTAGAGACTGTCACTATAGTGATTTCAAAACACAACTCTGTGTTTTTAAACAGTTCTCTTGAAGCATGTCTCTCATGAAGAAAGTGTTGGAGTGCCCTTGATGAGAATGAGAGTAGTTAGGGGAGGGCACTGCTTATTTTTTAGGTGAACTTCTAATAGAAGTTGTAGTAAATGTAGGTACATGGAGAGAAAGAAAAAAGTAGGCTACTGAAATATTTTACTTCCTCAGGAATATGAATGTTAGCACAGCTTGGTGAAGGCTGGAGGTCATGAAGAGGAAGAACATCAGGCTGGTCTACCTCAAGAGAGAACTGCAGTCCAGCTCATAAGGATTGGATCCTGCATGACGGATGGGAAGTCCTGGTACCTTGCACCTGGGAGCAGGCTCTTCGTTCCCCCCCACCCATGGCTTTCCAAGCAGTTTCTTGAATGTGATCTCATTTGCTTTTCCAAACAGCTTCACAGGTAGGAATGATATTTACTTTGATGAAGAGGGCACTAAAGCACAGAGTTAAAAGGTTTGTCCTAGGTCAGTTGTTTGGGTGGTAGGAACCAGAACTTTCTCCTAATGGAAAAGTGTGCGATAATATATTCCAAATTGTATTTCCAGTCTTGGGGAAGACTTAGAGTAAAGGAATAATCAGAAATGGGTAGTATCCTTCTGGAAGGACATGAGTTATGAGGAAGGTTTTTAGAAAAGAGGTTGTAGATACACAAGGGGAGTGTGGAGAGACACATACACAAAAGTATTACGAGCAAAACAACAGAAATTAGCGTTATAGAAAACTCTGTGGCCTGACATGTCAATGAACAATGTGTTCTGGTTTTAAAAAGGTCTCCTGAGTGATAAAGATGCACCCCATCTATGGATTACCAGTGTTCAGAGACCTGTAATGAAATACATTTAGAACAAATGATAGCAAACACCGTAGACACTTTCTTTGTTTCAGAGGACACTTTGAGATTTTTCAGTGTCTTAGTGTGATCATGTGTAATTAAGAAGAGAGGGATGGACTAGTGGGAGCTAGGTGTTTGGACAGGGCGTCTCAAGGGTCAGTCCTCTGGTAGAATCCTCATCCCTCAATGTCTAGTCAGATTTTCAGCCCCTGAGCATTAGTTAGACTAATGAACTAAATGGTATTGATCTAAATAGGAGATTTATGCTAATACCAAAAAGCCGATTTATTAGTGTATCTTCTCAGTAACACGAGTGCTGCTGCTCACTTCCTACCAAAGACCAAGTTAGCCAGAAGATGGAATGAGAATCGTAAGGTTGCTTAGTGAGCTTAGAATTGCAGTAAGCATTATTATGGTCCTGAGGGAAAGA
>NW_006439192.1:7891463-7902902 GCF_000325575.1 Pteropus alecto
ATAATCACGGTCATTATCGGTTCTTACTCTGTATCAGGCACCAAAGAGACACTCGCCATGTATTCTTATTTAAAGTCATCATAACACTGTGTATTACCCTAGGTATTATTGTCATTTTAGAGGTAAGAAAACAGACCCGGGGAATGTAAGTGATTTGCCTAAGGTCATATAGTCACTAAGTGCCTGAGCATGTACCCAAACCTGAATATCTGATTCTACAGATCATGGTCCGTTTATTAATATTTTACCACACTGTCTATACCAGAGGCTATATCCAGCAAATTCCTTCTTTGGAAATGCAAGATAAACAGTGAATCCTGTTTCCATTCATCTCTCCTTCCAGGTTTCATGCAAGCATTTACTCTTTTATTTTACTCATTCTCTTTTAGATATTTTATTCGTTTGTTTATTCAGTTATTTCATTCATCAATTCATTCACTCATGACTTATATGATGAGCAAACATGATGTGTGGAATGAGATAAACACACAGAGATTTGAAAACAAAACAAAATAAATTTTCGAGAAAGAAAATATAACTATAACACATTAGATTGGTGTAGCAGTAAATAATATTTATACTTGTAATAATGAAAGCACTGGATATACACTTAAAAATAAATGAGGTGGGAAGACAAACGTATGGGGGAAAGGGAGATAAAAGAGAATTAAATCTACATTTTCCATAGCAGCAAGACAAGCGGTATTATCTAAAACTAAAAAATCAAGAAATAGCATATTAAGAGTGTTATTTAGATATATTTGAAGTGCATATACAGGAGAAACACTTGAAAAAATCAGAATAGTGACTTCTGGCATGTGGAAATAGGGACTCGGGGTGGGGTAGGACACTGCTATCTTGTGTGTTATTGGCCAGATAAAACTATTTCACTTTTTAAGCTATAGGCAGTATTAATTTGATATAAATAAAAATTTAATTAACAAAGACATTTCGTCTTAAGAGATAGTTAAGTACAAAGACAGTAAGAACAGTTATTAATAAAATATCCAATTCCTAGACTTTTTTGCTTTACTGAGATCCCTTTTGGGAAGAGTGTTAATTATGCAAAAATATTAATATTTATTTTAGCTAAGGTACTCATGTCTTTCTATGAGAAAATTGAATATTAATATTATTTGATTTTAAATCTATCCAGCTAAAAAATAAGTCAACTGAATTTTGCTAGATTTAGTTTGATATAAGCCTCATAATGTTTAGTTTTATTCTTTTGTTTTATCTTTCTAGTTTTTCTTTTTTTAAAAAAATATTTTTTCTCTCTTTTGTTTTCTTTTTTCTTTTTCTTTTTCTTTTCTGTTTTTTTTTCTGGGTTTTTAAAATTATTTTTTCCTCTTTTTTTGTTGTTGTTTTTTACATAATGTTTAGTTCTAAGGGTTGTTCAGTCAGGGCTAAGGATTCTCTGAGCCTTGTTTTTGACTCAGCCTCTCTCATCCTTTTTAAACTCTGTTCTTCAATAGCATATGATAATGTAAAAGATAAAAAAGAGCAAAAGTGGCTGAAAATCGGAAATCATTTCTCGGGTTAACCTTAAAAATATGAAAGGAAGCGTAGAAGTTACTCATGCTAAAAGTCAAGCACTTCTGTTCTGGTTGGCATCAGGAGGCAGCGGACAGATTTCATTACTGTAGTTTCAGCGATTTAGGCCAGTGGATATGCTGGCACCGATCCAGTTCTCAGCAGATTCTCTGACACCCAGAAATCCTCTGAGACAAACTGGCAACTCTATTCTTCAGAACAGACAACCTCATCTCTTATAGGCATACAAAATAAAACCATGCAGCTTTAATTGATGTGTTTCTTTTTGCTCTTAAAAATTAAAAGACAAAACAAAATTAAAAAAACTGAGGAGTAAGTACAGCAGGCCCTTTGTTTTCACAGATTTTACATTCACCCCATCTAGATAGTTCTGGGGCACAGACTGGAGTCTCCTGACCTTGAGAGACGGGGCTGCTCAGGATAGTCATGTGCCTGCTGGTCAAGAACAACCAGCATTCCTCCCTCAACTGGCTTTGCGTTGTAGACTTGTTTTATATTCTGGAAATCTCTTGAAATATTAAAAATTTTGTTTATTAGTGAAAAAGTAAACTCTGTAGAAAGTAAACTACTAGTGCTGATAATGGAAATGAAGACAAAATAAAGCGGTTTAAGAAAATGTTTATTAGGGAGAAGATAGCTATTTAAATAGATTAAAGAGTAGAACATTGGACTAACTAATGGTTTGGATCTATGTGAAATAGTCCACATAGCTTCATGTTTTTAGAAAATTATGTGCTACAATATTTGTGACTTGGGAGAATCTGAGAATGTTTCAGGATTCTTTTATATAACTGGCATCCGAGAAACATTTAGTATATGTGTAGCCATGAACGTGGTGCTAGGCTATAGTGGTAAACACAACAGTCTCTGCCCCCATGGAGGTTATGAAATATGTCAAAAGGATGCTACCAGATAGGGATAAGCATTTTGGCTTTTGACAGAGTGACCCGGGAGGCCTCTCTGAAGATGTAACATTTAAGGCTGTGACTCCTGAGATGGAGGATACAGTCCTGTGAAGATAGAAGGAATTAACTCCAGGTATAGGGAACGGCTGATGCCAACAAGAGCGGAAAGGAGTTTGATGTGTTGGAGGTTTAGAAAGAAGGTCACTGTGGCAGGAACACCTTGGATGCAGAGGAAGACAGGATGAGTTGAGATCTGAATGGGAGACAGGGGCCAGCTAATAAGAGGCCCCATGAGACAGGATAAGAGGTTTTGACATATCCTAAGTTCAGTGGGAAAATATCAGAAGGTCTTAAGCAGGGATGTTAGCATCTGATTTATGTTTCGTTCTGTCCTGATTTATGTTTTAAAAAGATCCCTCTGGGTCGTCCATGGAGAATGAATTGGAATGTGAAAATGGAAGCAAGACACAGTTTCTACTAAATAAGTGGAAAAATGTATCCTGGATTAGGGTGAAAATCTATGGAGGAAGAAAGAAATGGGTAGATTTGAGGTACGATTCGAAGATAGAATTGATGTCTTGATGTCTTAGTGGTATCCATTTTCATAGATGCTGGTGTCCAAAGAGAAAAATTAACTGTGCGTATTCATTTAACTTCTTGGCCTCTCAGATACTTTATTCAAGCTCATGTTATCAGCTTACCACAACTGTGATGCGTAAAAAACATAAATGCAGCTATTCATTTCCTTCCTGACGGGTGAAGAAAATATGTCAGTAAATTATTGATCACTAAATATTTTGCTTCCGCAGGCATATAAATATTTAATCTTTCGGGTTATTGACATCTGCACATTTTACCTTCCTGAGTACAGACATCTAAATTTGATATCCAAATCATCAGTAACTCTATATTTCAGTTGCATGTGAGGAGCAGTGATTGAAATCTAAATGTGCAACTGGTGGTCTTATAATTAATTCACTGCCAAAAATGTTAATGGCTAAAAATGTAAACAGAAATTCATCAGACACGTTCCTTTACTGATGAAACCATTGGCATTTAATCAGTAAATCTAGAAGAAGAACAGCCAGTGTCATTTATATGGGTCGCTACTGCCCCCTCCCCAAAGAGTCTTTTGAAAGCAGACAGTCCTGTGTTTTTCTTTTTAAATTGAATCTCCTTACTTTGTGGTGTAATTGTCACTGATAACTGAGTTCACTCTTTGACTTAGCTGGGGTTCCGTAGGGCTAGAGCTTTATTAGGAGTACAGTCCCAGGGAAGCAAGAGTGAAGGGAAAAGGGAAGTGATGCTGGGAAAGGAGTAAAGAAATAAGGATGGTTCCCATTTCACTGGGAAACATAGCTGCGAGAAATCTCTGGAGAGGCCAAGTGGAAACTTATGACATGGAACTGGGAGGAAGGAGGAGGAATTTATTTATCAGTTCCTGCTCTTCCCCTTCTTGTCTTTCATTGATCAGAGTTTGCCCCTGGCACTTTGTAGTACTTATTCGGTCCCTTAGGCAGCTGTTGGAAAAACTAGCTCCAGTGATAGCATCTGTAGCACTAGCCACGAGGCTCATGCTTTCGTGAGTATGCTGAGCGAGCCTCTTGGCATCTGACACTTGAGCAATGACAGGAGAGCCTCAGGGAGGAGGCAAGGCCCTGTCCAGTTATGCATGAGCCCTAGGGGGAGCTAGGAGCAGTTGTGCAGTGGTCCTGCTGGCCTAGCAGGAGGAGTGGAAGGTGGTGATGGAGATCAGTGAACCTCGCTGATCTAAGGAATGCCAGAACCTCCTCTCTTGGCCTGTGAGAATGTGCTGATACCAGGGGATCTCCTGGAGACCTGAGTAATGCTGCTCACAAAACTGTGGAGAAGGGAATATGTGGAGGTGCCCAAAGGAGATCTGGTGTACTTCTCAGGGGCTCCCTGTAGCTTCTACAAGTAGGCACAAGTGATGCTGGGAAGGAAAGAAGAGGTAGTTAAACAGCTTTTATGTTTACTTGGTTTGTTTTGTTTTTTAAAGGACCGTTAATTAGCAGGATCATCAAAGAAGACTCAGAAGTGGCCTTTCTCACTGGCCTTTCTAAGTCCTCACTCACCTCACGTGCTGCCCTCCATGGCTTCCTTTCTCCTCCAGGGCTACCCTCGATGGTTTTGGGATGGTGAGGGTAGTGGAGGTGACTTAATTAGAGATGGAGAGAAAAAAATAACTAGGACGAGCAAAGAAAAGAAGAGGAATGAGAGGATCAGACTCAAGAAGCTCCTACAAGTAGAGTGCATAACGTGGACCTGCTGCCGGGCAAGGAGATTTATCAGAATTTAAAGTATTGGTGCAAATTTCTTCTGGAAGGCTAATTCAGAGACCTTGGTTATCCTAGTTATAATTCTGAACATCCTTTTATACTTTTAAAAATGCAAGTAGAATTAGTTAACTAATTTAGGTTTGTGATAGCTAAATACTGTTATTTGGGCAACTTTGTAACAGGTGGCACTTTTCCATGTATTCCAGTACTATAGTTTTTAGTATATTCAGGCTCTTGTATAAGCAACATATGTAGGATTTCTGTATAGCAAGTGCTTTCATGTGGAAAGAATGTTGATCTGGAAATCAGAAGATCCAGGTTTGAGGTCCAACTCTGACACTAGTTATGTAACCTCGAGCAATTCATGTAACCAATTTAGTAGCCATGCACCAATCTAAATCTGAATCTCCTGGAAAAAGTAAAAGAGAAATACAGCATTTTGTTTCCCATCCCATACGTCATCAACATCTCTGGAAATGGGGTCTGGGAATCTGTGCTCTTTATCAAGCTTCCCAGCAAGTGATGTAGCCCCACTGCGTGAGGTGGGGGGGACTGCTCCTAGATAATTTCTTAGGTGGCTTCCGCCACTAATATTTACGATTTCATATAAACTCACTAAGTTCTATCATGGGAATCTGTAGATGTATCTTTGGTTTTATATCCTGTTGTTGCTCATCTATGCCTATGAGTTTTCTGATGCTTAGTCTTCGGTAACTGAATATCTGATTATAACATTATGCCTATGGGAAAATAAAATCCTCTTTAAGACATCTGCCTTTTGACAAAGTTTCTGAGAATGTTTTATGTTAAAATTGGAAAACTGTAAATGAAAATGTGAATTTCGATGATTCGTTCACAGGAACTATGCAATTAGGGTGTTCTTTTAACCACATGGGCACGATTTAGGTTTTTAGGAGCACTTGGTTATTGGACTAATACAGCATCTAATGATGTCTGACAGTGTCAGAACCAGTGGCCTCCACTTAGAATATGGTTCTTATTACTTAGCTGATGCTGAGCAAAAGTATGAATTCAGAAGGGATGAGATAGAAATTCTTCTCTACTGTCTCCACCCAGAATGCACATTTTCCAGAGGGAATTGCACATGTCGCCATAAAAACATAAACCTATTGAGCCTGCAGGGGGCTTCGAGGTCATTTGACTTAGCTGTCTGCCACTGTAACTAGCTTCCTTTAAAACAATTCCTTTACATTCCCCTATGATCAATGACTGTCAAGTTTCCAGTTTCAGAGACTCATTGGCTAGAGTGGCCCATATTCTCTTTATTTTTAAGGCAACTAAATTCTAGGTTTTATTTTCATACATGACATTACGCAATTTGCAAGCTTCCTAGTTAAGTTGTCCCATTGTTTTAAGTGAAGGCAAATGCTCACACTCTAATTTCCTAAGCTGCCTACTTTAGCTTCTAAATTAAGTGTTCCAAATACCCTCTGGCTGCATCACCAATATATGGAGAGGAATCGAAGGCATGAAGATGAAATGAGCTTATTCGTTTTTCATGGCAATCAAGTGACTTCTGCCTTTGTTCACCTATGACTTTGATCCTCTTAACCAGTGCTCTATCTTGAAGGGTACTGTTGACATTTGGTACCAGGACACCATTGTGCTCATACAAGTAGTTGATTTTCTCAGTCAGTCAGTACATGAAATGGTGGTTGGTAATGGTATTGGTGGTACAGGGGGTGGTGAGTTTTGGCACTTGGGAAAGTTCTGCTTGGCTTAAATATGAACTGGATTATTTCTTTTCTTTTTAATTAAGATCAAGTGTTTCTTCTTATTGCCTATACTCATACACTCTCTGCCTTATTTACTGGTCAACATTTTTTATCATTGTCTCCTTCTCCTCAATTGCTTCATGAATTATAGAAAGAATATAGCTACATTGTAACACTCTGTCCTCCCCTATTTTATATCACATTATTCCTTGGAAGAAAGAAGCTGAAAGTTGTTTTACATTAGCCAAATTATTATTAAATACTCAGACTGATGTAAAGAACTTTTCTTTTGATGAACAAAGGCAGGTCTAATTTTATGCTCTTCCATGTATATTTTACTGAGAGAATGGTGGCATTTTTTGGTAGAGAGAGATTCAGGTGAAATTGCCACAACAAAACTATATGCCCCAAATACTTGAGAAACTCTGTGATATAATGGGATGAGAGTCAGTAAGAGCAGGGTTGACTTCCTCTCCACCACGTGTTAGATCTGTGATGTTTAATCTCCACACATTTTGGGATTTTCTAGTTACCTTTCTGTTCTTGATTTCTAGTTCAATTCCATTGTGGTCAAGAGCTAACATCGTATGATTTCTATTCTTTTAAATTTGTTTAGGTGTGTTTTATGGCCAGACTGTGGTCTATCTTGATGAATGTTTCATGAGAGTTTAAGAAAAATGTGTATTCTATCATTGTTGGATGAAGTAGTGTATAGATGTCAATTACATCCAGGTGATTGATGGTGTTGTTGAGTTCAACTATGTCTTTACTGATTTTCTGCTTGATGGATCTGTCCATTTCCTATAGAGGGCTGTTGAAGTCTCCAGCTATAATTGTGGATTCATCTATTTCTTCTTGCAGTGTATCAATTTTTGCCTCATGTAGTTTGACAGTCTTTTGATAGGTTTATATATATTAGTGTTTATATTCAGATGAGGTAATATAAAGTTAAAGAGCATTGGTAATAGGATTATAAGAGATTAAAAAACTTAACTAATACAGATTTTTGGGGGGTAAAAAAGATTTCTTTCCTTTTGAGTAAGTTACTGTCTCCCTTGCTGGTCCAGGGCATGCATCTGTTCTAGGGAGAATAAAACTGTTACAGAAGAAAATTTTGACATTCTTATTCCACTTTGACATTCACAATGGGATATTTCCTGTAAGACAGTAACAACTTTCAAAAGTCTGACTGCTCTTTTGAGGGGATTTTCTAAATTTCTTCAGCTCCTGCTTTAACATAATATGAATTGAGTACTCAATGCATGGATTTCTCCTGTTGAGAAGATACTCCTTCCAGCTGTGACATCTTGGTCACGAGCTTTGCTGCTCCATGGTAGAAGGAAGGGGAGAGAGCCTCTTGCTCTCTTGTCCTAGGTGTTGGTGGGAAAAGAGCCAAAAGAGAGAAGAGGAGGCAGGTAGAGGCGGGTGTTTTGCATTTTCTCATGCCAACCCAAAATCCTGCGTGGGGGTCAAATTTTGAAAAAGGAAACATTAGAAATATCTTGTTGTTTGAGGAAACCACAAAGACAGGCAGGCCCTCAGCTAAAGTGTGGGGTCTGGTGTAGTTAATTGGTCAGACTGGCATGGCTAGGCAGGGGCTTCTGGTCTGTTCCCCAAGGTTCTGTGTTCTCATGTTGGATGTGCTTGTTTGATGTGAAAGTGCAAAGTGTCCACTAGCAAAGGCCGGGTGTGGATGCCTGGCCAAGGTCCGGTAGGGTACGTGGCAGAGACTTAGATGTAGGGTGATTGTACCCTTTAGTTTGTCCAGGACAGCCCTGGTTTCATCTGCACTCCCAGCATCCTCTCCGGTTAATGCCCTCTGTCACTCTTTAAAGTATCCCAATTAAGTGATGTGGTTATCCTCAGAGAGGTGTACTCCCATTGAGCAGGGTGGGAGACTGAGTCGCCAATGGAGCATGTCCAGATCCTGACAGAGCCCCTCGGGACCAGGTCACAAGTTATACCAGCTACTGATTTTAGCTACAAAAGCAGCAGGATGTCCACTCTGAGGTCAGAGAAATCAGAGAATGCTACGCAGGTTCTAGGGCACCTTTTCCACTGATAGACATGGTCACGAAGAAGAGGTAGAGAGGGAGGAAGAATCTGAGAAATCTAATAGACATTTTTACCTAGAGAAAATGACTAAAGCTATAGGCTTAAGATCATCAATTAGCTTTATGAGTGAATTTTTATATAGTGCTTTTTCATGATCTTCTTTCTGTCTGTGACAACAGGTGAGTTAGAGCAGTCTGTTCTACTCCCTCACCTGTTTTGCCTGCTTACAGGAAGCTAGAATGTGAGGGATTAATTCAGAACTCACCAAGCTGAACTTAATTTCATGAAATTCAATAAGGCAAATTTCATGGGCTCTCTAGAATGTTGCATACAGTGAGAGGGGGACCGGTCTTGAACTCAGCTCCAACTCCAGATGTTGCCCATGATCCCACCTTCTTCCCCTTTCTCTCTTGCCAATTTCAACCATCCTAAGCTCCCCTGAGTGGAGGGGGCCCACATAATTAGTTTCCACTGGAGAAACAAAGGTCATATTAGCAAATATATGTATATGAGTCTTTCTCTTAAACAAATATAAACGAAAACCAAACCAAACCACAACCTCCTACTCATCTCCCCATCACCTTCTATTATTCTCCCTTTATAACCTAAATTCTCTAAGAAGCATATTGTAATCATCGCCATCTTCCCACCCTACCCCTTACTCCCCAACTCTCCACTCTGGCCCTATCAGTCCACTAAAATAGCTCTTGCCAAATTATCAGTGACATCCCCCAGATTGCTAAATAAGATGACATTTTCTAGTTCCCATCCTCTTTGACTTCTCAGTAACATCTGACATGGTTAACTGTGTATTCTTTCTCTAAATGGTCTCTTTTCTTTGCTTCTCCAGCAAACCTGAGTGAGCTGGTTTTTCGCCTCCTTTGTCTAACCCTGTAAGGCCATTCCCAGCTGGCCATTAAGTGTTGGAATCCACCAAGGCTCCTTCCAAAGCCTCCTCTGTTTCCTTCTCACTCTAGACTCTCTCCCTGGGCTGGTGGTTCACCAGCCCATTAGCCCAAATGCCTCCTTCTTATAACAACATGTAATTAAAAAGCATATAATGTCCTATCTATAATATAAAGGAAAATAATTTATCCTTAATAGATATTTCCATATATGTGTGCTTGGCCATTCAGAAGGCATAATGAAGTAGCCAAATGCTGTGCCCGTATTTAGAATCATTGACTGCGAATGTGAGTATTCTTTATGTAGAGTCTACACTGCAGACTGACAGAAGAATGTCAGCTACCACAGGCAGCGATGCAATTTTCTTTCTTTCTTTCTTTCTTTTTTTAAATTAATTTCAACTAGTGATGTGATTTTAATGGTAAGTAGCTCTGGGTAAATACTAAACAACAGTCCACTTTTCCCTTAATTTACATTCCTAGAAATTTTAATATAAATTGAAACTGAGCAAGAAATAAAAGCCTTGATTTTCCTATGGAAGATGAAGTTTGATTCGATGCTCAGATAATTTAAAACAGCTTTTTAACTTTCATGTGGGCCGTGGGATATTTCTTTTCTGTGAACTGTGCTGTGCCTTGCAAGGTGTCTAGCATCCTGCCCCTCTGCACCCCTCCTACCTCCCACACACACACACACACACTGAATGGCAGTAGCAATCCCTAATCACTGTAAGATACTTGTCCCCATTTCTCTACTTCTACAAAACTCCCGAAATCCCCCTGGGGGTCCTACTCAGTAGTGAGAACTACTCTCCTGGGCAGTATCCTCCTTGACAGGCTTCAGCCCATATGCAGATAGCACACACACTTATATCTTTATTCCAGACCTCTTTTCTGAGCTCCATATCTGAATAACCTATTGTCTGCGTGGTATACAATTTATGGATCACATAGTTACCTCCAAACTCAGATAATGGCTGCAGTGTCCATCTATTATGCAGGTCAAGAAACTAGGTGTCTTCTTGGAACTCTCCTTCCCCTTCCCCTCTATAGATATCCAATCTATCACAAAATTCTTTTGATTACATTTCCTAAATACTGAAAATATTTTCTAAATGTTTTTCAAATCTCTTCATTCTCTGGGGCTCTATCTTAACGCTTTATTATTATTTATTATTATTTTACACCTACAGCACCTGATCTTCCTAGGTGGTCTCCCATCCAAGTACTAACCAGGCCCAACCCTGCTTAGCTTCTGAAATCAGAAGAGATCGGTCCTTTTCAGGGTGGCACGTCTGTAGACCCTACCTTAACATTTTAAACTACCATAACCTCTTACATGGGCCTCTACACTGGCCTGTAGCTCACCTCGCAGCACCCGCTCAGCCTCTCCTGTGCCTGCCTTTCCACTCTCTCCTTCCTCTGGCTACACGGATTTTCCTGTGTTCCCTTGTAGTTACCATTCTCCCTCCTGGCACAGACTTTGTAACGCATGCTGCCTCTCCTCAGGAATGTTCCCCTCCCTCTTCGTTCTGTTTATTCCATTCATCCTTCATTCTCAGCAAGCATCCTACCTCTAGGAAGCCTTCCTCAGCCTCTCTGACAAGGTCAAATCCCTTATTATAGGCTTTCATTGCATTTCATTACACGTTTAAGTTCCGGCATTATGTTTACTTATATGATTAGTTGATTAATGCCTGTCCTTCCTTTCCATTGTAGTGGAATCTTCATGAGAGCAGGGGCGTTTTCTGATTTTGCCCACTATTGTATCTCCAATACCTAGCACAATGCCTGGCACATAGTAGGCCCTCAATAAATGCTGAGCATTCCCGAAACCTGAAATGAGATTTTTGTGCTTGGAGCAATTGACCTGTTTCGTTTTACAACAAGAGAGGGCAGCAGAGAGCTGCCAGAGGAGCAGCCTCTGGTTTGTCTTTTAGGTTAGAGAATCCAATTTATCAGGCTGTTTAATCTGGAGTAGGGA
>NW_006439192.1:7902980-7953312 GCF_000325575.1 Pteropus alecto
AGGGAAAGGGAGGGAGAAATGTCAAAGTGGAAACTGAGAAGCAAAAGAGCGGATAATCCAGAAGGAAAATAGAGCCAGAGCGAGTAACTGGAGTTAAATAGAGGAGGCTGCAAAGGGATCTCCAGTGTGACGGACAACAGCTCGTTGCCTGGCATATTGTTTCTCACCAGCCCTCTCTAGGGTTGGAATCCTGCCCCGGTATATCGGAAAGCCATAATGATGCAGACGGGATAGTAAAGGAAGGGGAGAAGCCAGTTTCTTCTTGCTGGCCGCTGCTTTGTTTTGGAAGCGTATGGCACCGTCAGGTGGTGGTAGTTCTATATGAGACTGACAGGCAGAGCTTGGGATATTGGGAAGAAGAGGACACTAACCCACCCTCTGTGTTACAGGCACAAAATGGTCCTGTAAGGTCGGTAATTTCCTCATTCGATGGATGGATGATGCTGTGGCTTAGAGTTATAATAACATGCTCCAAGTCACATTCATATGGAGAAACTGAGTTTTTAGCCCTAACTCCCTGGGCTCAAAAACCCATGTTTTTTTTCAGATACTCTGGTGACTTCTTAAAGATTTTAATAATGGGTGTTTCTTACTTGTTGTAGCTAAAGAGAAATATATCCATTTTAATTATGTGCATATTGGTAGATTCAAAATTTATCGTAGCAACAGTTATCCTTGTTTATGGAATCGTTGGCTCTTAGGAAATGAAATATGCCATAAATATAAAATATTTGCAGTTTAATCTATGGTTTATAATCTCTAATTGCTAACAAAGACTCAGAATTTGAAATGTCCGAGTTCTATATAGCATGTTTGTGAGGGTCAAAAATTGCCAAGAATTGTCATCCTTATTTTGTATGAAAGGATGCAAACTAATTATGAGGTTTTCTTAGTCAAAGTGTTAATTAAGTGAATATTAATTTTAGGAAGTAGGATTTCTGCTCACAGATCATGAGCCAAAATTAGAATGACCTTAAAGTGAGTTAAACAATTCCTGACCTTGAATATAACTACCGGAGAAGGAAAATTCTTGTGAAACCCTTTAAGAGAGCAATCCTCAAAAGAACACAGTCCATGCTATTGTAGGTATTGACTCTAGCTTAACTTGAACACCCAAGTCCAAGCTCATCTCTTGGTGATTAGCATAGCCAGTGTGGGATAGGAAGCTTCAGGCCTCCGGATGGTGGAGAAACAGAAACCTGTGAAGTCAGAGGAAGCACAAGGCTCTCTCCCTGTTATCTAATAGCAGAGGGAAAAAAACCTTGGAAAATTTTGGCAGGGAGAAATGTGAAATTTTATCAAATAGTAAATAGTGCTTAGGAAGAAAAGCGTGTGGTGGAAGAAGGTTTTGTGTTTTGTTTTGTTTTATTTTTTCTTTTCAGAAGGGGAGAAAGCATCAGGATGGACCTGTAATCACTTCATCTCTTTAAGCCTTTGGTCATTTACTCTCTCCATTTTCTCCTCCAGGGATGGTTTAAATTGTATCATCTGTATTGCCTTGTCCATACTTGTTAAATATTTGGTTTAAGCAATTATTAATGACTACAATTATCATTTTCCTATATGACAGTTCATGACTTAAAAGGATACTTCAGATTGCCCACAAATAGCAAAAGCAATTCTGAAATCAATCACTTGCCAGACTCAATGTTTTTTGAACATCTACCTGTCAAACTTCTGTTTAGCGCTATATATTTGATTCCATAGGTTTATACTCTCAAGGAATCAAGGAAATGGAAAACAAATGGATCATTTGCCCCAGTTGAATAAACTCTTGTTTAGAACTCAGAACATATTTCTCTATTAATCATGACCAGGTTCCAAGGCCCTCCCATCAAAACCTTTTGAATTCATAATGAAGCCATACTATAAAAGTAATATACTGATCCTGAATTTTGGGTCCTAGAAGTAGGAGGCTGACTGCCAGAGAGAATAGAAGATCCAAGACAAAGAGAGAATGTGACATTTCAAGATAGAATTTCTAGGGAATAAAATTTAAGATGCGTTTCCATGAAGTGACACTAGAGGGCAGTATGTACAGTCAAACCTCATAATGAAACAGGCTACTGAATTCTTACCATTTAGTTATGCTGTTTATTCATGTTCGAACATTACCCTCTAATTCTTTTCATTTCATTACATACAGGGTAAAAGATGTGGAAATTATACACATAACAAAAAATATCTTAAAAGGATAAAGAACTTTGTTAATTTTATTTTTTTAGCAAAGTAATAAACTTAATTTAAAAAATCATATAGTATTAAAAATTTTTTTGATTATGAAAACCAGTTCTCTTCTCCTCTGCTCTATACCTCTCTTTTCTGTAGCTTTTGGAATTTAAATCTTCTCATTTGTGTTTGATTATCTCCACATTTCTTTTACCTCTCTTATTTTAAACAGTTGCATGACTATGAAATATTGCTCAACATAGAGTCATTGATTACGTTTCTTTTTTTGATATTTACTGAGAGCTAATAGTTGACATTTAAAAATTGCCTAGTTTTAAAAACTTATCATTAATTTTATTTTAATAGTATTCCATCAGATATATCGAATACCTATAAATGTATGTAGAATTTTAATGTGTATAAACAACTTTTAGGTACATAAATAAAATTTAAACAAGTGGTCTGCTATATCAGATAATCTATCAATTTCATTTCTTCCCAGGAAACATTTGTTATGCAGCCTCCCCTCCTGGTTTAAACTGGACTTGTCGCTCTCTAATCCTGCAGAATACTCTCATCCTGGAATTTCAGATATCCTGAGGAATTCTTTTTTGCCACTTTATGATGGATTTCCTATTTCTTAAGTCTATTTTCCACTCCTTTGAATTACTCCCCTACATGGCTGCAGCCCATTTCCTGATTGTTTCCTAAGAAGAGTTATAAGAGAAGTTTGGACTTCAAGGCTGGACGTCATCTTCTTTCAGAATTTTGAAGGGTTTGCTCCTCTGTCTTCTAGAAGTTTAACATCATTCTGATTTGTTTTCCTTTGTAAGTGAACTTTGTGACCAGTCACAGGCCCATTTAATTAATGGACATTAGATTGCTGATTTTAATTACTGACTGTACAGCTTTATGTCTTTGAAGGGAAAGTATCATAAATATTAACTAAAGAATACTAGTATCTGGAATTAGGTTCATCTTTGTATCAGGTGATTACTCTTTGTGTCTTCCCATTCTTCTACAAATAACCAGTTTTCTAAAAATTCTTTATCTGATGATGGAGCAAAGGTATAGTGGCCACCAAAATGAGAAGGTATCTTGAGACCAAAAAATGAGGCGGGCAACTCCATAGAGTATAGCAGAATTGATTGTAGGGTAAGTCACAGGTTTAGGAATTGGAGCAGAAGGCGATCCAGAAATCTAGGCTGTGGAGATAATCTCTACTCTCAAACAGTTGTCACCATAAATGTTTTATGTCTAACTTAGGCACTAATTAATGACTGACAAGACAAAGGGACAAAGCCTGCAGTATGCACCAGGAACCATATGTTCTAATGGTCTTATGATGGATAATTGTTAGAATTGACACTAATACCAGTTTGATATTTATCTCAGTTGTCATGCCATTCTGGCCATTACTAACAAGAATCTTTACGGTTACCTTGTGTAAGCTTACAGAACACAGATAATCGTTAACTATAAGGCTTGGGAATGCTGGCCAAGAATGGTTAGTTAGGTTAGTTGGGGTTCACAACATGAAAAATTTAAACAAAAAGAAATCTGAGGCACAAAGATTAAGTTAGTCTTGTTCACATCTACATGTATACATTCTTGGTTCATCATGTGGCTTGTTGCGCGGTTATTTCTTTCATTGGGATGGGCACTTAGCAACCTTTTAGTTGGGAGGCTGTGTCATTAAGCTCTCAAAATGTATCTCATACTATTAATCATGTCATCTTTTCTGATCTCTATTTTTGAAACTACTATTAAGTGGATATTGGATCTCCTATATTGATTTTCTACATCTTAAATTTTTTCTCTTTTCTATCACTTTTTTTATTTTGCTTTTATAAGATTTATGTTTTATTTTCTAACTCTTCAGTTACCATTATAACTTTTGTTAGATTGCTTTTAACTTTTTTTCTTTAACTGTTTGTGTTTGGTGGATGAAATAATGTAACATCTCTTTGGTTAAATGAAAGTCACGCCTTAATATTATTTTCTGCATTTCTCATATTTTTAGGTTTACTTTTTGTTTATTTAATTCTCTCTGGTTTCTATTAGAGGTTTATCAGACATTGTCTGATGATCTTTGTTTTTATTTTTGAGTCCAGCATGAAAAAGCTGACTGGAAACTTTGAGGCGGAGGTGCTTCTAAGACATGAGGGTTTTGCAGGAGGCTGATTAAACCTGCTTTTCCCCTTTGGGCGTCCACTAAGTATTAGTGCAGTGAGCCTGGAGCTGCTCAGTTTCTGAAGGGAAGTGTTTGAGGAGCATAAACCTGGCTGTAAACATTCTGAGAGCTGGTGAGCATAGGTCCTGGGGTTTTACTCCCCCTGCCTTCCTCTAATCCTTGTATTTATAGCTTTGAATGCTACCCTGTCCTCTATTGTACTCAATGCAACTAAGTGCGGACACTCATTTTAAAGAACAAACTCCGTCACTGGCTACCTGTAAGAGAGAGGAGACCCGGAGTTTTACTGTTCCGTAATTAGATTTTCTATTAATCCTAATCTTTTCATCCCTTGGCCCTGCCTTCCACAGTAGCTGTAACTGCCTGGTTCTGGGTTTTGCGAGCCCTGGGTTCGTCAGCTCCTCGTCCTCCAGAGCACCTTCAATTGAGTCCACTGCTCTACATCTTTAAAAAACGCATTTAAATTCTTCCTGTAACTCAACCTTTTCTCCAATTCTTTGTCCTTGTGGGTTTTATTTTATTTATTTTTTCTTTATGAATGTTTTAGTGGAGTTTAAAGATGAGGAAGAGATGAACTTGTGTTTAACTAGGAAGAAATCAAGGAAAACAACGCAATGAGCCAGGCACTGAGTTCGGAGTTTCACTTGCTCTGTCTGTAGTGGGAGGTGTTGCTGAAGAAAAGGTTATTCATGATATTTGCTAAAGACAAGACCTAAGGAAGACTTTACTCAAGGGAGGACCATGGAGTAGATGTAGGGTCCATGGCAATGGGTCTTGCAGTGAGGGAGAGAGATTGGGGAGACATCATGGCCAAGTGGGAATTTATAGCTGAGGAGCAGAGTGCAGGCTAGTGGATGGAAAATTACTAAGAGGAAGCATCAGGGGTGGGTGGTGGTGGTGGGAGGGTGGTGAGTCTGATTAGACCTACCTAACAGGATTCTTGCTGAAAGCTGGCCAGGGTGATTGAATATAACCTGGGGGTGGGAGTGGGGGTAGAATGGAGAATGAGGAACCTATTCAGATATTAAGGGTGATAGATATACGGAGGATGGCAGATTTTGGCTAAACTGATTTAGGATTCTTGCTAAAATTGGACAATGCAGAAACAAACATGGAAACTCAAAAGTCAGGGCTTAGTTTAAAAAGAGCTCAGAGCAACCTGCTTTGAATTTGGTCAAGGAGAGAATTTTTGTCAGCGTCCAAGTCAAATTATGGGGATTAAAAAAAATAGAGAAGGAAATAAGATAATGCATTGTTTGAGAATAAAAGACGAGAGAATATAGCTAAATTAAGGAAGATTTGTTTATTAGATTTTAGTTATTTACTACAGAGATTATGCCCTTTGAAGGAAAGATTCTAAATATGTCAAGTTATTCTATTTAGGTTTTCTATGGTTGATTATAACCTTAGAACCTGCTTTATCCTGGCAGAGTATACTAACGCCTTTATACAGCATCACTGTGGCACTGTTCACTTAAATTCTCCCTGACTTGTTTAATGCAGTTAGTATTTTTGCCTTAGTGACTAGAGGAGAGAGATGAAGAAGAGAGACATTTGATTGTTTTCTAGGATATGAATGCCGATACTTTATTTTTTCAAAAATAACTATAAATTAGTAAACAAACAAATAAATAAAACAAAACTATCATAGTCTTATGTACCTAAGAAGTGAAATGTTTTTTGTTTGTCCTTTTCTGTGCCCTTGCATGGATCCCTTACTCCAATGCTTTGGTACCCAGGGTCTCCGAAGAGGTATGATGAGTGATATGAGAGAAATTTTTTACTTGAGTAAAGAATACTTCCAGTGGTTAGCTTGATGGGCTTTGGGCCAGTGGGTCTAGCTCAGACTGGAGCAAAAATAATGGCCAGGCCTAAGCTCACTGTGCTATGCTGCTGCAGCCAGGCTGCTGCCCGTGAATGACATGCCCTGGATTCTCAGTCTTGTCCTGCATGGCTCTGTAGTTGAATTGAGTGGATCAAATTGCAGTTCTGGTTGTAGAGTCATTGCTGAGTGTCAGTTTTTGAGGCCTTTTAGTTTTCACAGTGGCTTACTATTTATTACCAGGGCGTCCTTGGCTGTGTATTTAATGTCTTTGAAGACATTTTGAGGCCTTATTCAAAGTAAGTCAGTAAATAATGTTGATTTCAAAAAGGCTGTGAGTTTCTTTACTATTGAGGATTTCACTGTCCCAGGTTTTTAGACTAAAGATGACAAAAATGTATATTCATTAAGATGGGTTTTAAACATAGTGCATTGTTATTTAATCCATGCTTAAATGTTAACTGCATCGGAATGGTTTGTGTTGCCTGTGTGATGTTCACGAGGAGATATGACTCCTGATGTCCAGGTAGCGAATGAGAACTTGGAGTTGTCACATGCCTGTTCTGAGCTGTGGATGGCGAATGCTTTGATACGTACAACAAAGAGCTTTTGCGTTTCCGAGTTCTGGTGTTGCCCAGTAGAATTCACATGTACTTCATTTAGAGCTGGTCCTAAAATGGTGTTCCTGATTATTCCCGCTCAGTTTGGTATATTGTTGTTTTAAATCCAAAATGAAGACTTTTAAAAGATTCTTTTTCTTATTAACTGAGACAGAGCCATTTCGTAAAGTTGAAACCAGAAACGTCCTCTTTAGCATATCTGCTAGGGAACAGATTAATAGAAAATAAAAATACTACTCTATGGTTCATGTTGGCCTACTTCCAGCAGTGCTGTAGATTAAAACTACTTCAGCATTTCCCTGTCTTGCTCCTTCATCCAGATTCTTTGTTATTCTGTCTTAATTTTCTTATGTACCTTGGATCAGTGAATGTGCTATTTTTCTCATAACGTCATTCACCAATTCTAATCCTCTAATTCCTTTCATGCAAACTCAAAGATCTCTGTGGTGTCGTTATTTTTCCTGAAGACTAGCTTCAAGTTACTGGGGGAAGATTTGTTTACAAGGCTTGGCATCTAAATGGCCTGGACCATAACACCCAACGCCTATCCACTGCTCATTATTAGACAGAAGGGACTTGACGATGTGGTAGGAAACGCGAGAGAAACGGCTGTTTGATGGTCATCATTAAGAGGAGGTTCTCCTGAAGGATCTGGCTCGGGCAGACGGCACTGCATCAGGACCCCCGCATGCCAGCTCAGCTCTTGGGCTGCAGCGGATGGAATTGGCTCTGATGTTTCATTGGGTCAGGGTCTCAGCTGTGTACTAGACCTCATTACATACCATCAGATGGGAGAGTCAACCCAATAACTTTCCATTTCCCAGCAGGGAACTAATTCTGGGAAGATGTTTGGCTCTATTGGTGCAGTGCAAAGAGCCACTTTACTGGCTAACAGGAAACAGCAGACATTTGGCACATGGTAATGTGTACACATGCATACATCCAAAGGCTCATGAGTCCTGTCTCTTGCCAAATATGGGAGACTCTGGCTTTTCACTTGAGATATTTCCAGTGCAAGTTCATGGATGTTTTCTTACAAACCTCCCACCCACCACGCCCCGCCCCTAAAAAAAAAAATAAAACGAGAGCAGTCTATTAAAAGGGCTTCTCCACAGACAGAGCAACAGCCACTCCACAGGCAGCATGACATTTATTTTATCTAGGATTTTTAAAGGTTGGACTGCTTTCTTCTCCCACAATCACCACCAGTAGGCAACATCTCCCCTCCTGTGGGTGCTACACTCCTACCTCAGGGCTGCTTTGCAACAAAACAGATTCCATCAATTCCAGTCTCAGATGCCAACTATTTGCAGTGCATACCAACCCCCTGGGCAGTGTTAGAATCATGGAAGAGGATGGTTTCCTTGGGTTAGGGCAAAAGAACACTCAAAATCAAATTTTCTGTTTTCCTGTAGAAGGGTAACTTAATGATGCCTTGAAGGACATCTTCCTTCCTGGAAGTCTATGCCTCTATTCCCTAGTATCTAGCCAACTCTCAGACGTTACTTACTCTAAAGTAAGTAAATAAGGCATCAAGGTCACAATGGAGACCACCTCCTAAACCAAAGCTACTTCATACATTTTTATTAGATTAGGTTCCCACAGCTGGGATTATCTCTGTGCTAGAAGCTATTTATGTTGGGCTGCTCTATTGCATTATTTAGAAGCACTGAAATCTATACCACCTTCCTTTCTATTGTGCTTCTGGTTTTCTAGTCTTTTGATGAATTCATAGTTATAACAACAACAAAACATAAAATGGAAGAACATTAGTTATGCTTTTCTTTTGATATTTCCAGAGAAGGAGTCTGTACAATGTCCTCTGATGGACTGCACAAATTGTAAGTGAATCTTGAATTTGTTTTACATAAGACGTGGGGTAATGTGCTACTGCCTTAGAATCCTATGAGTGTAGAGTTGGAAGTAACCATAGCTCTTTGATCTGCCCCAAGTCTCGTGAATCTCTCCAACAGCATCCCAGCATCCTCTGAATCTTTCTGGTGATGGAAGCCCTCACTTTTCTTTTTAAAACAAACTCTTGAAAGGTGAAGTTTACATATAACAAATGCACACATTTTAAGTCAACAGTTGGTGACAATTTATCAGTCTTGATATAGAGCGTTTATCCGCTCCAGAAAGTTCATTGTTCCCCTTTGTAAGTCAGTCTCCCCTTACTTCACGTTCTCTGCCCCACCCCCAGAAAACCACTGATCTGATTTCTATCACTATAGGTTAGTTTTGCTAGTTTAGAGACTTCTTATACATTACCTCATATAAGTTGAATTGTACAGATGTACGTTTTTTTGTCTGGCCTCTGTCGCACAGCATGTTTTTGAGATTCCTCTGTTTTCTGATCAAGGAGAGATGAAACTGATTTTTAGTTGACATTATAAACTTATGTGACCAGGAATAAAAATTGGAATAACTCATGCCTCTTCTGTCCGTACTGAAGCTATTGAGGGCCTGGACATTTTTTTCTTTGATGGGCATGTGGTCTGGGGTGATACTGACTGCCCTGAGTTGCCCAGGACTCAAGGAGTTCCTCGGATAAGGGATATTCATTGGTAAAACTGGACAAGTTACAGGCAAATTGGGACGAGTTGGTCACCCTAGCCCCCTCTAGTAGGTAGCATAAAGAACATTAGGGCACCAGTGGTATGAGCTTGTCAACAATAGAGGAAGGGACAAGAAAAGTGGACATTTGTGTTTCTTTACCTTGAGGCTATCAGCTATGGGGGACCCTCCTCTGAGAGAACCTTCCTGGAAGCCATCTCCAGCAGGACTTGCTTGCATCATGTACCCGATTTCAGCTGAGGTTTCTTTAAAACATTTTTTTTATATATAGTTTGGTTTCCTATTTTATTAAGGACATTATGTTTTATTACTTTTCTTCTTTCCAGAATACTCTTTTAAGAGGTCTTCATTGTGAACATTTAATACTTTCAAATATAATCAAGATCATGAAGTACATATTTGAAAGCACTAAGATTAACAAATTAAATTAATAATTATTATTTCAAGGCATTTGGCTTGATAGGCTCCAGCTTGATTATATTGATGTGTTTAATTTTAAAAATCTAACCAATTTTTTAAACCAAATTACAAGGCATTGTTCTAATCTGGCTTCTTTGCAGATGCGTGCTAATCTCTCATTTACATCTGAAATGATTCATTAGCTGGATGTTAGCAGACCATAGTCACCTGTTGATGTTCAAGTAATCTATAATCTGCCAGGTTCCTTTTGGAGCATATGAAATCTCTGGCAGTTAACTGTGCCATGTAATTTTCCACATAAATTCTAAAATATGATATTGTTATAGATATGATATTATGCAGGATTCCAAGAGCAATATTTCCTAAGTAGCACTGGGGATGATAGAGCAATTTTGGAGTATATCTGTGGGCCCTTACTTATTATACAAAGTTTGTGAGATTTTATTATGCTTCTCCTCAGAGAAATGTTTCTTTTTTTCCTTTAATTTTTTGATTTTTTTTTGTTTTATGTATTTATTTATTTATTCTTAATTGAAGAAATGATTTTAATTTCTTTCCCCACGTCTACCTTCCCCCCCTTCACACTCCTCCTTACCCTCTGGTAATCACTAGTCTATTGTCCATGTCTTTGAGTCTGTTTGTTTGTCCTGTTCATTTGTTGCTTTTAGGTTTATATCCCACATATAAGTGATATCATGTGATTTTCAACTTTTTCTGTCTGGTTTATTTTGCTCAGCATGATTATCTTAAGGTCTATCCATGTTGTCGCAAATAATTTTTTGATTTTTGAAAAGCATAAAAGTAATGCATGAATATATAACCAAGGCCAAATTTAAACAATAAAAAAGTTTAGCTAGCAAAAAAGGAAATTTCATCTTTACTTTCTCAATCCCTTTCCCAATCAGAATAATGACTATCTTTCCAGAATTTTTATGTGTAATTGAATTCAACCTGTATAGTTTTGTCTGTGTTTTTCTTAAATCATATCATAGATATAAATTGGTTTTTCCATTTAAACATATGTTTTAAAGTTTTTTTTAGATTAGACTATATAAACTTACTTCATTATTTATAAAACAATGGTGATTCAATAGTATGGAGGTACCTGTATTTATCCCCCCATCAATGATTATTTAGGTTATTGCTGTTTTTTTGTTTTGTTACCATGAGCATACTTGTATGTCTCTGCTCATATGTGTTGTTATTATTTCTCTAGATAGCTGAGTATGGTGTTGCTGTGTCAATAAATAAATTAAATTAAAATTTTGGTACATACTGCCAAATTGGCCTTGAATAGGGTGTACCAACTTCTCGAAGCTTGAATTCTTTTAACATGTGAAAAATTTGAAACAGAATAAAAATGGATAATTAAATTTTGCAAGCTCAAACAACTAATTAGGAATTTGCTCTGCTTTTAGTAAATCTTTTTTTTATCGCTTACTTATTCAATTTATGTAAAATTTCTCAGAAAAATTTAACGCATTTGGCTTATTAATTTATTTACTAGTTATAATTTTATAGACTTCATATGAGCTCAGAACGAGAATGAATTTTAAAGTTTTTCCATGACTAACTAAGATGTTTCCATATAATAAACACTAATGAAAATGTGGTCACCATGGAATAGTCAAGAAACTTCCTCTACCTAAAAATCTTCTATACCAAAGCTCAAGATAAGAATCTAATTCTTTAGCATTTTCTTAATATCCCAATTTCTATTTTTATAACTCACTGATTCTCAAATCATTGATTGTCAAAAAAATTTTTTTGCAAAGAATTAATAACTGGATTAATAAATGCCACAGTATTCCTAAGACTTCATTATTTTTTTATGAAGTGGTTGTATTACTATTTTACCATGAAGTATTATTATAAGTAATTAAAATAAAACTGCTCTACCTTCTAGAATAAATGAGGCAACAGAAAGTGCTTAAGATGAGGTAGTGATTTTCTCATTAATTCATTTCACCATTTCTCCCTGACTTAATATATCCAGTTATGTTTACACAGAAACCTATTGACCTCATTGGGTGGAGATGCAAGACATGAAATCAAACAGCCAGGAATGTGAACTGAAATGCCTGTTTGCTTTTGATGGGACTGATATAATTTGCAGATGACACTTGTATAAAGGGCTTTCAATGCTTTGACTTAATTTTAAGACTTTTTAAGAATTACCAGTGGTTTCGCCTTTGAGCTTTATCTTGTTGGACAGATAATTAGTGTTAGCACGCAATTTCTACTTTTACTTTTTGCTCTCTCTATACTTTTTATTGTCAAAATAAACTAAGGCTTGACTTTTGCAAAATAACATCTAAAAATGCATTTATTTATTCTCCAAATATCTACCTACTATACACCAGATGCTATGTTAGGTTCTGTAGGCAAAGATTTACAAGACATGAGTCCTTGAAGGGCTTCATGTCTGGTCGGGGGACTAGACAAGTACACACAATTGCAGTTGAGTACGATAAATGCTACAGTTCTGGTCCATACAAAAAGCCACAAGATAACTAAATAGGGAACAACCAATATGAGGAGCTGGGCAACTTGGAAATCTCCTAGAAGTTCATTGGCAGTAGCAATTTAGCCTGTTTTAGAAAAAAAGCAGGAAAGGTCTCATCTAAATTACTGTTTCTAAATATAGCAATATGCAGACTTCTCAAACATTAGGCCACAGACCTCAGGCTGCAGGTATGAAAACCTGACCAAAATTGGTTTAGTCATCCGGGCATTTATTTATCAAATCAGCCAGAAGTCTGGCTTAAGCAGACCTGTTTTATTCGGCAGTTCAAGGCATTTAAGACATCCTTCTATACTGTCACTTCTCCAAATGGTCATCTGATGGCTAACAGTGTGAATAGCACAGAGCAAAATACTGTATTCAAAAACATTGACATCAAAGATTCAAGACGATTCAGAAGAGTTAGACTCTGAATGTGAAAACATTTTAGATACTTCAAGCAATCTAACATTTTTTCTAAGCATTCACAAGAAATAAATGATAAAAATCTATAAGCAAATCTAAGAGTTCTTTCAATAAGTTTAAATAAAAATTCTAAGAAAGCATTGTGAAATAATTTAATTGGAAATACTTTTTTTAGTGACACACAAAAATAGTGATGTATTTTACAATTTATCTTCCCTAGATTTAATTAAATGTGATTTCCTTCTTGCCTTCCTCCTCCCTCCCTTTTTTCATTTCTCTCTTCCCTTGTTCTTTCCATTCTTCCATCTATATTTATTATTATTTTTTTAATGCAGAGTGTAAAATAAACTGTTAACAGAGGAGAGGGACCTGGGGTTCTGGTGCATGGGAGAGGGAGACATTTTTCCTATATAATCTTCTGTTCACTTAGTTTTATTTTTATCAAAGATATACATACTCCAAGTTTAAATGGCAAATAGTTATCTCCTGAGTTGCAGGACTTTTATCTGACTCTTTTGGTTGTTACCAGCAGATCTTTAAGTAAATGGCGATATTACTATCTCATGATTTTTCCATATTGGGCATTATCTATTGACTCAATCTTGGAAGACGAGGAATTTACTTGCGTACCCTATCCTGCTCAACACACACACTCAACCTTCCTGTATCCCCACCTTCTAGTTATATCATTACATTTAATAGAAAAATATTCACTCCATGATTATGACTATGCAAATGATACTCATAAATGAACCAGACAGTTACTTTCCTGATTACTTTCTTTGTTTGCCCTGAGTTAATAATTAGGTCATATCTATTTTCTTTAATTGCTTGATTTTTTTTAAATGTACTTAACAGAAATTCAGCCCCAAACTCTTCGACTAGTCAGAAATAATAATTCCTTTCTTTTACCTGCCAGGACTATTTGTATTTGTTTTATTCTACTTTGAATTTCAGCTAATGGTTTAGCATTTGCATTCGTAATCATAGCTTCCTGGGGATTTATTTTATTCATCTTTAAAGCTCTAGAGTTCCCAGCATAATGCTTTTTCAAGTAGTAGGACTCAGTAAACCTTGCTTTTTAGCAATGGCTGTAATTATCCAAGTTAGTGGTGGTGTCTTCAGCTTCCAGGTCTGGTGGCTGCAACAGAGAGAATGTGAGAGAGATAAAGAAACACCCTAACGTGGTTTCTGATAACAAACAACAAATTCTTCACATGCCTTGAGAGTTACCACAAACCTTAATCCAGAGCTATGGGGCCTTGCCATGAAAGTTTTAAGTCAGAGTTCAGCAGAACATTCTAGGACTCTGAAGTGGCTTTGCCAACAAGCCCTTGGTGACATCGGCTCTAGTCTCCTTGCAGGAGGGCAGTGCCTTAGGTTGTTATTCCTGCTCTGGTTTCTTCTTGGTCTTCACAACATCTAATTCTCATTTTTTCTAATAATTGCTGTGGAAGCAACTGAATTTTCTTTTGTATTTACATTTAGATACTGTCAGAAGTACTTTAATATGCTGTTCAGCGTATTGCAGACAGTTATAGCAGGAAGGTAGCACTTGTAATAGTTATCTTGAACACTGGAAGCTGTTTGAGCTTTATGAAACAAATGATTTAATCCAAGGCAGGAAATGAGAACTAACTCGGTGAGGTCATTGTGAGTTTAGCTATGGCTGAGGTAATTAACAATAGGTGTGATTTATGAACTATTGCTGTCTCCTACAATTGTGTTTTGCCCATTGTTTCATAAGCTTTAACATCTTTTGGCTATAGAGGTTTTCATTTCCAATGGGTAAAAAGCTCTGTAGTAAAATCTTTTAGCAACAAGAAAGTCTTTATCTCTTTTTACAATGTCAAGAAACACAGTGGAGAGAATTTGTAATTTGCGATAAAACTTAGAATGTGGTCAAATACGGTTTTACTGGAGACATTCACCTCCATCTCATTATTCTTTGTAGCTACCTGGGTCATCAGTATTCTGTGTATTTTAATTAGCAGCTCAAAGAAGGAATTTATAACACAGTACCTGAATGATGAATGTGCTATTGGTTTTAAGAAATTTGATGATTCCTTTCTTAATAGGAGTCTCATTTTCTGATTTTATATTTTCCCTTCTTAAGTAGGAGACTTGCATTTTTTCTGCTTCTACATTTTTACCAGATGGACTAAAAGAGAAATAAATGGAAAGGCGATTCTCTGAGGGGAAAATAGGAACCTGGGATGGTGGTCACAGGGGAGAAGAATCGTGAAGAAACATAATATTTTTAGAAAAATCAAGGAGCAAGAGAGCAAGAAAAAACTTGCAACACAATTTGGAATAATAAGTTGCAATCAAATGGAAGCCCCAAGTTTTGAAATGGACTTATGTATCAATCATAGTCTGATAGGAAAACAAATTATTCTAGATATTTCAAACAGTGGGAATTTATTATGGGACTTGATTACGAAGGTGTTGAAGGGTTAGCGGAGCAAACGAGGGAGGGGGAAGGCTATGCAAAATGAATAACAGGAAACCAACACCATCCCTAGGCTGGAAATCACTTCACCCAAAGTGCAGATTAGCTGGTCTCCAAGGCTCTACCATTGGAGGTGAACAGAAACCCATGAGCCAGCACTGCCAGGTCGCCGCCATTGCCACTGTGGCTATCACCACTGTCCACATGACTGATGTCTCCACTAGAGCAGATGTGGTCACAGTCCCCTGTGCTGCTTCTTCCTCTATTACATGAGAGGGCTTTAGGAAGCTGTTTTTTCTTTTCCTCCCACCTTCCAGTTTCCTTAAAGCACTTCCATTGGTGGGACCTAATTGCAGGCCATTCCCGAGAAATGATGTCAACAGGGTCTCAGCCTCATACAAAACAGAGCATAACATGCAAAAAATCCTAATTCGTGTCCTTGGTTTTAGGAATCACGAAAGGTATATTAGACCCTTGTTTAGTGTAAAACATGAATTCTAGTCATCAAGTAACCATGCTTGGGGGGATGAATGGCAGCTTAAATTTGAACAATGGAACCTTTAGACTTGGCCAATAGGGGTCTGTCTACTCTGGCCTTCTTCCAGCTGCGAGGAATTTATGGTCCACAGTCACATGCCCACCTGTGGCCACGGAGCCCATGCTCACTTCCCACTCCCAACTAACATGCCATACTCCAAGTTCTAGGGCCCCAGAATTCCTGGCTATGAAGGTCAAAGTGGAACCCACTTCCAGAGCCTGCACTGGCTGCTTCCCTGTTTTATCTTCCCAAGGGCAAACTGGACTTGAAGGTTGGTGAGGGGTGACTGCAAAGGTGTGAACTGTAAAAAAAAATATTGCACTGGAAACTTGTTAAAAATGGCAAGATAGCTTTTATATGAGCTACTGTAATAGAGGAGAGAGACCAGTAGAACACTGACCTCAACTCTGAATACAGCAAAGACAGCTGGGGATTTATAACCGACAAGCAGAGTGATAGGAAATTACTGAGAATATCAAGAGTGGGAGAATTCTTGCTAAAGGCAGGCCAAGGACTTAGACATCAAGGATGAGGAGGATTTGCAGATATCAAGGGTAGGGAAACTCTTGCTCAACTAACATAGTAGAATTCTTTGCTGAAACTGGGCTCTGCAGACCAAGGGCAGAGTGTCAGGCCAAGGTCGAGGTGTAGTAAGCAGAGAGATCAGAAGAGCTTGACTGAAGTTTGATCGAAGAGGGAGTCTGTCAAGGTGGAACATGGCTTTGAAGATTGAAGGACCATAAACACAGGGTCCCTCACAGTGTGAGACAGAGCCAAGGGTAGAAGGAAAAGGGGGCCAGGCACCACTTCATTCTAGCTTGGAACTCTGAGGAATCTGAGTTTTAAATTTGAATATGGCCTTCTAGCCACAGGTTCCTCTCAGGGACTTGAAGGGCTGATGCTGGCAGGGATGGGGGCAGAGATTGTCTGATGGGGACCCTTTCAGCTGAGGAGGAACCTGAGACAACACACTCAGGTGCTTCATGAGGCACCTGCCCAGTAGGGACAGGCGGACCATGAGTGAACTTCACCCTCACTCTGTAGAGGAAGAGAAGATGGATGTTTCATGTGTGGTCATCCTGAGTGAATAAAAGGGGAGGTTTGAGGGATTCAGTGAGGGCGAGTCAGCAAGCGAGGGAGAATCATCCCCCTTCTCTTTTCACCCCATGCTAAGCCCCCTCAAAGAATTATGAACTGTGGCAGAAAATGATGTTAAATTTTAATATGTGCTATCCTTATTTAGTGTGAACTGTGGCTTTGCACATTTTTAAAAAATCATGAATGTGTATATGTTAAGGTAGAAGGATAAAACATTTAACAGTTTGTTAAATTGATTTATAGCTTTTAAATGTTTAGGCATATGGTACATGGGACTCTATTTGTACTCTTCCCTCAGGTCCTGCCCTGTTAGGATGGGGACTGCAAAGTTATTGACTGGCCCACCACGCAAATTCAATAAGGAGATGAGAAATTTCTAGGCCCTGGGGTAGAATGGACAAATGCCTAATTGAACATGTATAATTGAGAGAAAGCTCTGTGACATAGAATTGATTAAGGGACAGGTAAAAGGACTCATTAAGAGAGATGATGGGAAAAAAGAGAAGAAGAAACTGGGTCTAGTATGAGGGCGTTTTGAGTCACGCAGCCTGCCAAAGTCTCTCTGAATTGACTAGAGGTAGGCCAGCCTCAAGAACACATATGTGGCACACAATTCTAGTACCTTTGGTTAGAATTTAGCCTGAGGTAATAGGAGCCTTTCTTTAACATTTTGTTAACCATCAAACCTTAGAGAAAATAAATGACCTGATTGGGTTATGTGGGTAAGTTGAGAAAATTCATGTGAAATGTCTTTAAAATTAGCAACGAACTTTGCAAATGCTAGATGATAATATACAAGGCAGCCCTTTGGCTTAAAGTGTTCTTCCTCAAAAGTTTTAATTTCCTCTATTGGGGTGTTTTTTGTGGGACCACGTTTTATGAGACAGTTTTATGGTAGAGGTTCTTTCTAAAAACAGAAATTACCTTTGGAGGACATTTCGTGGGAGCATTTTTTAAAAAATTTTTTCCCAAATTAAGTCATGCCATCTTCCCAAGTGGACTGGGTTTAAGCTGAGTAATATTTTTGCAGATGCACTTAGGGGTGCCAAGAGTAAGTTATTCAGCAGCATCAATGTGGTAGCAGGGCCAGTGATCTCTCTTGTCCTTTACCATTGGCCAGTCTGACAATTCCGGTCCCCACCAGGGGTTGTTAGCTCCAGATAATGGCTCGTAGTTTGTTAGTCAAGCGGAGTTAATGACTTGTGTTGCTTTCTGTTTTCACCAAGTTTGTGTAGGAATCGCAAAAGAAGAGTATATGCCCCTGGAGAAGAAAAGGTGTGTCATAAACCATTGACACTCTTCTGCTTATCAGCTGTTTCAAACCCAGTCTCCACAATCGGCAGTCTGGGATCATTTGCCAGCATTAAGTTTATTCTATTTGTATTCCAAGTCGCAATTTCCTTTACAATGCACTTTAGTGCTTAAGATCTATTTGTCAGCTGTTATTTAAAGGAACAAATAAATTTGTCAGTATTTAGTAAACACAAAATAACCCAGAGAAATGAAAGTTAAAATGAAGTTGTTAAGATGTCTAGCGAACCAATCACATGCAAGTTCGTCACTTTTTTTTTTTGGATTTGCCATAGGTCAATTGGTGTTTATTTCTTTAAAAACCCTCGTTCAAATTCTCGTTTTAATGGGCATTGCCCTGGTGTCAGAGAGAGCTAAATAACTCAGTTGTTTCCTGAGGCACATCCCATACCTTTTAGAAATAGCTTAATATTGATACTCATATTCCATGATATCTTCAGTGAAGTCTTCTGTGTCTGTTATGGTTTAATTTCAGTACTCTTGAGAGTTTACCATCTGAAACTCTAGGTTTAGAGGAGGAACTCACTGGGAACAATGACTTTCAAAAAAAAAATTTTAGTTTGTAAAGATATAGAAAACCTATTTTAATGTGTATGTCTTTGTGTTATATGTGTGTATGTTAGGAAAGTAACTAGGAAGTACTTTTTTTTCATGCTAAAAATGTGAGCTTAATAAAAGACATTGAAGTCACATGCAATATGAATCTCATAATGTTTACAGTGCACCGTTATGGATAAGAAAACCACTGAAGAAATTTATCACAAATTATTATCAATGGTCATCCCTGGGTGATGGAACTGTGGTCTCAATTACTTTATTCTATCAGTTCAAGGAAATACTTTTTAAGATGGTAAATAATGGAAAATGTTTCTGGAAAGTTAGATCCCTTTAACTTTCTGCTCTATGAACGAGGCATTTTCCCACTATTAAAGATATAAAGCCCACTCCTAAAAATTAAACAAAATTCAGATGGATGTATGAGAACCTCACGCTCTCATTTTTAAAAAGCTGTGTTGCTTTTTAGTACGTGAATATAAGTAAATGTTACTTGCTTAGGTGCTGCAGGCTTTTTTGCTATTGCAGATTGCATATGGGAGAGACCCAAAGTTTTTCTCTTTTCCTTCCAACATCAAAGTTCCAATAGCAACTTGACTAAAGGTACAAAGAGCTTGTAAGCCATCTTCTCCTAGTTATAATGAATGTAAGGCTCATTATAACTGGTACCTGTTTCAAGTCCCATTCTCATTACCAACACAACCTGAGTGATTCTAGAGAGTGGCTGCCAAAAGGTCTAGACACAGCCATGTTTAGTTTCTCTTGTACTTTACTCATATAGACAAGCAGAGATGAAACTCAGGCCCTCTCTGTTCCCTGAAGCACTGGAGGCAGGCCTTGTGTCTTTCTACTTTTTCCCTCCTCTGCATGTTGGAACTTTGCTGTGACACTCAGGGGGTGAGCCAGATTATAAATCACAGGTGTGCCACATAACAATTAGCAGACAGCCACTGTTGTTCGAGTCACTCACTCAGGACACCTGTATCTGGTCCCCCAGTTTATTCTATACCCAATTTTGTTTTAACCATATCCCTTCTAGTCTCCAATCTTACAGTTTGATCCTTGCCTCTGACTCCCAGGGATTGGACTGCAGTTCTTCCTCTCCTAGGCAAATGGCCTTGATTCTCTGTTATGCTTTCAGTGGACACTTTATGTTTTAACTGAAGTTTATGGGTTCCAGTTCTCTTCATTAGCCACTTGACCAGCCTAGTGCCTTTTGAACAACAACCGCTTCAATGCAATACATTGCCTTTCTTCTAAAATTCTCTTCTTTCATGTCCTCATGTTTCTCTCTTAACCTTTGCTGACCATCCAACTCTATAAGCCATTAAATTTCAAGTGTGTATTCTTTTTGATGTAAAGGTCAAGTATAGCAAATGCCAAGTAAACAAATATATAACCATTTTTAGATGTTAGTCTTTTATTCCTGATCATTGAGAATAAAAGCCTGTTATCAAGACAGTCGTACTTTCTTCAGCATTTTCTCTGTGCTTAGTATATGTCCTCCAAGATAATCTTATTTGGTCTTTAATTGTTTAAAAGCCTTTCTTGGTTAATTGATTTCTCATTGATGTACTGGTGGCACTAAAGAGTATATATTTATTTGAGAGTGTTCACTGGCATTAAATAATTATTTTTTATGAATTCTACTGGAGAATATGTTTTTTTCTGCTAGAAGCATTTATTTGGTGCTTTTTCTCCACTGGGTGCTAAAAGATTTTTTTTGTTTGTTTTTATTTTTGTTTTTGTCATTTTCTTACATTTAAAAAAACACAAATCAGGGGCCACAAAATCATCAGTGTCAGAAACACTTTAGACATTCTGTATTATATGTTGTGACAGTGTCCTAATTCTTTTTTCTCAGTTATAGAAATAAATTCTTCCTGACTGAGTCTCCACCCATGCAGTCAGGAAACAATTGTTTGCCACATCCATCACCTTTGTCTGCACATTATCATCTTTCAAAGGTTTCCCAATTAATCCTGTGGAAACTAGAATCATTCATAATTGTAATCCTGTTATGCCTTCTTTATTTCTTGATGTGCTTGTTAATTCATGTCCATCCTGCAGCAGTCTGTAACATAGTGCTATTATCAGCTATTTCGTCTTTAAAAGCTTCTTGTCTACCATTTTGACTAAGATTGATTAACTGCACTTTGTTGAAATCGATCATTTGGATTAAAAAATCTATCCTGTATATTTGTTCTGGCTACTTTTGCATGATTTCACCTTTTTTCAGTCAATCAATCTGCCAAGCTGATTGCTTTTCCCTTTTTGGCTTCCTTTCTCTTGCTCTTTTATTTTTTAAGAACTGTCTATCTCTTTATTGCTTGTGTCCTCTCTTAGGCAACACCTCTAGGAAAAACAGCCAATTGCAGGAGGCAGTGGAATAAATTCTCCCTTTAGAACCCAGCTAGACACTACTTGCATTTCCCTTTCCATTACATGAGAAAGAGGACCCCTCTCCTCGGTGATTCTCTCTGGGAGAATTTTCCAAGGTGAAAGTCTCCGGCTCGCTCCCCTGTGTTCTAATCTTACCATGTGGACTCAAATCTAAATACTAGAATTCTTTTGGACATACTAATATTTTATTTTCTTCTCCTAGGTACTGACTTTAACATAGATAGCTTACCTCTGCCTCGGAAAGCCCATCATGACTGGGCCCTTTTTCATGAAGAATCTCCAAAAAACAATTATAAGCTCTTTCACAAGCCAGTCATCACCTTGTTCAACTACACTGCCACATTCAGCCGGCATTCCCACCTGCCACTAACTACCCAGTACTTAGAGGGCGTAGAAGTCCTCAAGTCACACCGATACCTGGTCCCTTTGCAGTCCAAAAACAACCTTCGAACAAGACTCGCTCCGCTGGTGTATGTACAGTCGGACTGCGACCCACCATCGGATCGGGACAGCTATGTTCGAGAGCTGATGACCTACATAGAGGTTGATTCCTACGGCGAGTGTTTACGAAACAAAGACCTCCCTCAGCAGCTGAGAAACCCGGCCTCCATGGATGCCGATGGCTTTTATAGCATCATTGCACAGTATAAGTTTATCCTTGCTTTTGAGAATGCGGTTTGTGACGACTACATCACTGAGAAGTTCTGGAGACCTCTAAAACTGGGGGTAGTCCCTGTATACTATGGTTCCCCTAGCATCACAGACTGGCTTCCAAGTAACAGAAGTGCCATTATCGTATCAGAATTTTCCCACCCTAGAGAACTGGCAAGTTACATCAGACAACTGGACTATGATGACAGACTGTACGAGGCCTACATAAAGTGGAAGCTGAAGGGTGAGATCTCTAACCAGCGACTTCTCACAGCCCTCAGGGAACGGAAATGGGGAGTGCAAGACATTAACCAAGACAACTACATCGATGCATTTGAGTGTATGGTGTGCAACAAGGTGTGGGATAATATTAGGCTTCAGGAACAGGTAAGTGGCTGGATCTAGGTTTGGCAAAGAGGTGCCAGGATGGCCATCTTAACGGTCTCTGTTATTCCTCATCCTTCTGTTGCAGCTCATTGCTGCTCCTCATTCCTGTCTGAGAGGCCAGGCTCTGCAGGAAGGTTAAATATTTCATCACTATCTTTTGAGGACTGCCATGAAGTGTACTGACATGCCCTTCTTCCGGAAGGCCTTAAATTCTCCTTTACTGTTTCTTCCGGAGGACACCAAGCTGCAGGTGCTGGGTGGTGATACAAGGAGACTGCAGAGGGAGGGAACAAGGGTGAAAAATAAAAAAATTTTGAAGCTCCCAATCTCATCCACGTGGCCAAACCTTTAACCTTCTCATCGATACTGTGGTTTCTGCCAGACCCTTTACGCTTATACCCCACAGGCTGCTGTTTGGAAACTTGTTTTTATTTCACATTCATTATCAATTAACCTTTCTCTTTCTTTGATCCTTGCTCTTTCTCTTCCTGGAACATGCACATGTTTATTAATGTATAGAGAATATTCAGATAATGATGGGGATAATCCTTAAAAGACTTCTTTTTCTTAAATTGTTATAAATTAAGTTCTTACTAATGTCTTCAAATTTCTAGATGCTTTTAACATTTATTTACTTACTTTATTCATTTATATCAGGAATGGTCCCGCTTTATACATAACTGAATTTTTTAAAAGGTAATTTGTTAAAAGAAAAAGAAAGATTAGTTTCAACTCCCTTTGAAAAATGTTAAAAATAAGATAGCCGTTACATACTAGTCGGCTATTACCCATGATTCCCTTGCCTGACTCCCATATGGACATAATTTATCTAAATTCTCTAAAGGCAAACAATTTTTGTTAAATATTTTGGCTAGCATATTAATTTCAGGTCAAACATAAATGTAAACTGTGCAAGATTATTTTTATGTATTATATGTATACTATATAAGGCTTTTATATACTAAATATGCGTATTTAGACAAATTTAAAATATTTGAAATGTTATTTTTCTAATGTTTAATTATTATGAAAATTTTAATTCTTTTATCTGGTTTTCTATAACAAATTTTCACTCATAGAATCAGCTATCTTAAGCTGAGTGTCTTGGTCAGCAACAGGAATGCTAAATATTACATCACTTCTCAATGAATTCTCCCAATTTCTAATGACTTCCTTTATAACCTAATTTATAAGGCCACATTACAGCAAAAAATAAAGTATACATATGATTGCAAAAACACATGAGAAAGTAGAGACCATATTAATTGTCCATGCCATACCAATTATTTATTTTCAGAATATCTCAAGGTATGAAACAGAACTTCTGAGAGTAATGGTCTGCCTGCTCTGTGTATCCTAATCCTTTCAAAGCTTGGACATTATATTCACAGAAAACTGAAAGAACTACGTAAACCCCATCTGCTCCTGCACCTCACAGAAGCCCTTTTGGAATGATTACTGTGGACTGGAAAAGAGGGTATAGCAACAGTGGTACATGGCTTTTTAAAAGATATAGGAGAATATATACATTCCTGCATTTCCAACAGAAACGGCTAACTGATTGTGGTGTTTCAGAGTGCCTGAAGATGGTATAATTGAATGTCCTTCTCTTTGGAGTCTGAGGAAACATACATAGAGCAGGCTTTCCTCCACCGTGCTCTCATTCTTCCCAGAAATGTGGTCAGTGAAGATGATTACAGGGCTTCACTTGCATTTCAATGAACTTATTACAAATCTCTAATGCTAATGTGCTCATTACTGAAAAAGCAGAACAAAATATACCATGAAAGTAAATTAAAGGGTATTAGACCATTTTCATTTGCATTTATTTGATAAGGTTTGTTACAGCATTTATATGATATGCCTTAAAGTAAGCTACTTAAATATGTTTCTTTGCTTTTTCTCTTTCAGCTCCCCCTCCCCCCAAAAAAGCTAAAAGAAATCATTTGATTTCCTCTGTAATTAGTTTTTATCTTGCAATTGAAAATAGTTTAAATCACTTGAATTTCGAAAATAGGATTAGAATATCAAATGCATTGCCCTTTATTCTGCCTCTCCCTTCCTCTCCCTCTTATAATCATACAAACCTAGTGTGTTATCTATTGCTGTGTAAACAATGTTATCACAAATGTAGTGGCTTAAAACAACATAGATTTGTTATATCACAATTTCTGTGGTCAGGGTTCTGGTCATGCCTTAGTGGGGTACTCAGGAAGGCTGCAATCAAAGTGTCAGTAAGGGCTGGGTTCTCATATGGAGGCTCAAATGGGGACAGGTCTGCTTCTTAACTCAAACACTTGCTGACAGATTCAGGTTTTTGAGGTTAGAAAACTGAGGGCTTTAATATTTTTGTCTAGTCGTAGGCTGGAGGCTGCCTTCAGCGTCTAGAGGCCATGCACAGTTTCTTGTCATGTGGGCTTCCCCAACATGGCTGTTTCCTCAGAGCCAGCCAGGGACTGAGAGATTCTAGCAAGACCAGTGCTACAATCTTAAATATGTAATCACATGTAATCACATACATCCTGTCATCTTTATCATATTTTGTTAGGTAGAAGCAAGTGACAAGTGACACTTACAGTCAAGGAGAGGGGATTACACAGGGCATGAATACCAGGAGATGGGATCACGGGGGCCACCCTGAGTCCGTCCTCCCCACCTAGTTAATCTGAGTAGGCTTATTCTGGGTGTTGTTTGCTTTATTTGTGTAGGAGAAAGTCTTTCAGTATTGAAGATGCTACCCATGAGATTTTAGTCAGTTAAAGCACATTTATTGATAAATACTCCTGACCTCAAAGAGGCTAAAAAACATATAATCATCAGAAATATAATTTCATGGAATTGGAACAAACTTTTTAAAAAATTAGCTTTATTGAGGTATAATTGACATACAATAAACTGCATATATTTAAAGTGTACAATTTTATTAGTTATGACATATGCATACACTTGTCAAATTATCACCATAATTGAGACAACAAACATTTCTATCATCTCTCAAAAGTTTCTTCGTCTGTGTAGTCCATCTCCTCTCCACCCCTTTCCTCAGGTACCTATCTGCTTTTTGTCACTTTTGACAAAGAAGCTTAAGCAGTTTTTTAGAATTGTGTATAAATGAAAATCAGATACTGTGTACTCTTTTGTGTCTGTCCTCTTTCACTCTGCGAGATAATACTTACGTTCATCCACAATGTTGATAGACGTATCAGTAGTCCATTTCTTTTTACTGCTGAAGTTTGGACATACCAAAATTTGCTTATCCATCCACCTGTTGATGGACATTTGAGTTGTTTCCTTATTTGGCTGTTACAAATAAGGCTGCTTTGAACATTTATGTACAAGTCTCTGTATGAACATATGCTTTCATTTCTTTTCTTTAAATACCTAGGAGTGGAATGGCTTACTCATATGGTAGATGTATGTTTAACATTTTGAGAAACTACCAAACTGTTTTCCAAAGTTATTCTATCTTACATTCCCGCCAGCACTGTATGAGTTCCATTCATTAGCATTTGGTGATGGGTGTACAGTGGTTTCTCACAGTGGTTTAATTTACATTTCTCTAGTAATTAATGATTTTAAGTATCTATTAATGGCTCATTGGCCATCAAGTTCTTCTTTGGTGAAATGTCTCTTCAAATCTTTTACTCATTTGTTGAAAATTGGGTTGTTTTGTTAATCTTGAGTTATAAAAATTCTTTATATATTTTGAATACAAGTCACTTGTCAATTGTGTAATTAACAAAAGTTCTCTTTTAGTCTGTAGGTTTTCTTTTCATTTTCTTAACAGTGTCTTGAAGTGTTAAGTTTCTAATTTTGATTAGAAATTTTCATCAATGTTTTCTTTTATAGTTCATGCTTTTCATGTGCTGTTTAAAAATCTTTGTCCCTAAGATTTGCTTCTGTTTTCTTCTAGAAATATTATAGTTTTAAATTTTACCTTTAGGTCTATAATCCACTTAGAGTTAATTTTTATAGTGTAGTATGATGTAAGAGTTGAGGCTCGTTTACTTGGATATCCAATTATATCCACACCATTTATTGGAAAGATTATTCTTTCCTGATTGAATTACTTTGGTTTCTTTTACAAATATCAATTGGCCAATATATGTATTATCTAATCAATACGTCTATATTTGAGTACTGTAGCTTTATAATAAGCCTTGAAATGAGGTAGTGTCAATCTTCCAAATTTGTTCGTTTTTCAAAAGACAAGGTGATTAGTAGAGTTAGTGTGGTGATCGCATTGTCAGGTGTCTATGTGTCTAATCATTGTATTGTATTCCTGAAACTAATATAATTTTGTATACCAACTATACTTAAATAATAATAAAAAACATAAAAAGAGAGCAGTCTTTTACTTTTCCCTTTTCCCCCATCCCAGAAGCAACCACTTACTCCATAGTTAGCTAATTATTTTGGTATTTACTCATTGTGTCTATATAACATGCTTATACTAATTTTTAAAATATTCAGTGTTTATGTGATTATGACTATGTAACTCTTATTCAGACATGAATCATGTAGTATACTATGATTTGTTTCTCTTGCTTCTACAACTTTTTGTTTCCCTCTAGTTAGTAATTGTCTTTTTGTTTATTTCTCTTATGTAGTCGTTACTAATTCAATCCTTGTTGATTGTTTAAATCTCCTTTGAACATGTTCAAATATACCAGGCATCCAATTAAATTCATGTTGAAGAAATCTCTCCCTCCAGCATTCTGACCTCCAGTACATGCACTGGCTGCACTCTATGTTTACTACAGAGCTTCCGCCTGAGATCTCCCTTCCCCACCATCGTGGGAATTTCCTTTCTTGTCTTTTCCTCTTGTTTTGACATCTCTATTTCCTATATGCTTTTCTGTCTTTTTCTTAGTTTGCTTTCATGTTTCGGTTGATCATACTCCATATAACTTCCTGAGAAGGCTGTATGGGGGATATCTGAAATGTCTCCATTCTACCGTAACATTTAAGCAATAGTTTAGCTGACTGTAAAAATATTAAAGTGGACATCACTTTCAGAATTTTGGAGGCGTTTTGTCATTGCCTTTTAAAAAGGCTTTTGATTTTGAAATGAGTTTAAATCGACAGAAGAGTTACACATACAGTAGAGAGTGCCTGTATCCTCTTCACCTGGCTTCCTCTGATGTTAACATTTTCAGAACCACGGCACGTTTGTCAACGCTAAGAAATCAATATTGGTACACTGCTATTAACTGATCTACAGACTTTAGTCATATTTCACCAACTTTTCCACTAATATCTTTCGTCTGTCCCAGGAGCAAATCTAGAAAAGCAGATTGTAGTTAGTCATCATGTCTCCTTAGTCTCCTTCACTCTGTGATGGATGTTCATGCTTTCCTCAGTTTTAATAACTTTGATCCTTGTGACGAGTACTGATTTGTGTTTTGTAGAATGTCTCCCCATACGGTTTGTCTGATGTTTTCATCGTGTTATGACTCGAGTTTTGTATTTGAGGGTAGAAGGGCCCTATGCAGAGACATAAGGGCCCTTCTCTTTCCATTATATTGGGGATGCATGAAATCAATATGACATGTTCCTGGTGATGTTTTAACTCTGATCACTTGGTTAAGATGTTATCTTCTAGGTTTTTCCACTGTGAGGTTACTAATTTTTTCTTTCTATGAAGCAAGTCACTAAGTCCAGCCCGCACTCAAAGGGAAGGGAATTAGCTTCGCCTTCTTGAGGGAAGGATACCAAATAATTTGTGAACATATGTTAAAACCACCACAATAATTAATAAATTTGGGGAGCAGGGAGATATTTTTAGATTATACAAATATCTTTTTTCTCCTTAAAGTCATCATGTTATAACCTTCATCAATATGTCTCATCAGTGCTTTTTGATTCTTCCACTATTGCTGTCAAGAAATCCAAACCATCCTCACAGCTGATCCTCACAATTGGACTTTTCCTCTGGTTGTAAAATCTCTTCTTTCTTCCTTGTGTCCTGAAATTTCATAGAAACGTACTTTGACAAGAGGCTGTTTGTGTTGTGCCGAGTTTCTAGTGAGCCTTGTCTCTCTGAAACTGAGGTCTTTCAATTTGGGGATAATTCATAACTTTTTATAATTATTTCCTTGGATATTTATTTCTTTCCCTCTGTAACTCTTAATATTTGTATATTGTTCCTCTCAGACTTGTTCTCTAGTATTAAAGAACCAATCCAAGCGGTCCAATATTCAAATGCTTTTTCCATTTCTTTGTCTTTTAATTTATGGAATGTATCTCAACTTTGTCTTTAACTCTTCTATTAATTGTTTCTTTTCTGCTATTATATATCTAATTTCTAAGATATCATTTCTTTTGGTTCTCTTAATATTTCCTTTTCTGGAATCTGATTTTTTTTTTTTTTTTAATTAATCTTTTTCTTTCTCTCTCTTGCTCTCTGTCAAGTTTTCTAAAATTTTCTTGCCTTATCTGTTTTCCCCGTTGGTAATTTTTCTCAGATGATTTGTAGTCTTGATAACCTGCTCGTATTAGGGTGGTTTGATTGGCAGTTCTGAGTACGAGTGGGGCATATTGGCTGTGAGCTTCATTGTAGGGGAATCTGCTAGGTTTTTTCTTAGGGAATATCTGACATACATCCTTCTGGACATATCACATTCTCTTGAGAAGGATAGTTGATTTTCCTGTCTGGACTGTAAGGCCTGCCTACCAGCATTTTAGGAATGGATTATAGGAAGAGAACAAGAGGGTCTCAATATCGCATATTCATATGCTCACTGAATCTTTTATTTATAGTACCACAGCACTGCCCTCAAATTTGTTCTCCAGGTCAAAGATCTTGTGTTTTCTTTCTGCAAGGAATGAACCTCTAGTCTTTTGTCAAGTAAGGGAGAAGAACACACCTGGTCACAAGGAAAGGAGGAAGGAATCTGAGTATTTGATTGCTTTGTAAACAGACTTTCTAAGAACTCTTCTTAATTTATTGCCCTCTCTCCCGCTTCCAGGAGTATCTGGTGCCTCCTGAGCCTTAAGGCTCTGCAGTGTAAAACAGACTGCTGCCCAGCTCATCTCCCTGCTGCCTTGTGACACTTTATTTTTTTTTTTAAATCTGTTAAGTGATTTACTACTTTTCCATCTGCCTTCCAGTCTCAAACATCTTGTTATTCTTTCGCCCTCTTCCATTCTCCTAGTTTTTACAGGTTAGTATCTTTTAAGAATAATTATTTGAATCTCATTTTAATGGCATTTCAGGAGGGAATGAAATTAGATGGTGTGTTCAATCTGCTATTCTAGAGTTAGTCTCTCTGTCTTCCTCTTTTTTGTTGTTCTCTCTCTTATTTCTTTCCTTTCTCTCTTCCTTCCTCCATTTCATAGAAAATTATTAGAGGGCCAAATCCTGAATGGGTCTTATAGATCCTAGTAAGGACTTTGACTTTGTCTTGCAATGCAGGTAGCGGCTGAGTGTAGCTAGCAGTAGATTAAGAGTGGAATCAGGAAGACTAGTTAGGAGACCATGGAAATAAACCAAGATGGAGCTTGGACCAAGCTCATTTGGGTATAGGTCCATGTAAAAGCTTTCAAAAGCTGGAAGGTCTCATGCACATGTCAGGTGTTATTGTTTTGTGCAAACATCTTTGTGCAGGGGACAGCTGAATGCAGTGGAAATGCATTAAAAACAAGGGATTAGATTATACATGTGGCAACATGAATACAATTAAAAACAATGTTTGATGAAAAAGTAACAAACAGAATGAGATATATGATATAATAATATATAAGTAAATGAAAAATAAGTGCCCAGAAAATGAAAATACACTTTCTAAAAAGACATTTAAATACAAAGATTCGTATTGAATGCACTAAAATGTTTGGAGAGGAGGATATGGCAGTGGGAATAAGGGAAAAGGAAATAAATAAATCACCAAACAAATAACAAGAAGGAGAAAGCTTTAGAATCTGGAGAGAACTAGGTTTAATCATAGGTATATTGTTTGAAACAATTAATGTAACACTTTGGAGCCTTAGCTTCTACCTTTGTAAAATATGTTTGCCATAAAAATTAAATGAGCTAATCTGTGGTAAGTGCCTAGCAAAGTATAATGCACAGAACATTCTCAATAAATGTTAGATATTTTCTCTCTTTCAACTATTCAACAGTATAACTCTTGAGACTTTATGGAGCAAACATACTTGCTTTGGGGAAAGTGTGTGCTAGGTTCTGTTTTTGTGGGGCCGGAAGGTGGGCCTTGAGCTTCCTTAACATGTGTTTTTAATTCTTGTTTCTCCTTCTCTCAATGCAGGGCTTAACACCCAAAAGATGGAAGGCAGAAGTTACCCACCTGAGTTGCCCGGAGCCTACTGTGTTTGCTTTCTCACCTCTGGCTCAACATTGGAGCTCTTTGCGAGAGATGTGGATACCCAGTTTCGAACAATCCAAGAAAGAAGCCCAGGCACTAAGGTGGCTGGTGGATAGGAATCAAAACTTTTCAGCTCAAGAGTTTTGGGCCTTAGTATTCAAGGACTAACTTATGAAAGTATCAGGATGATAAAGACTAGAGACTTTTGGAGGTTTATTTTCTAGGTTGCCTTAATATTTGAATATAATAGCTACTCTTTAGGATAAGAATTGCTGCAGTACTCATAATGAGCCCTATGAAATAACAGATATGAATTACCCTTAGGGGTCACCTCTATTTTTTTAATACTAAAAAGTAAATGTAGTCGTTCCCCCTTATCTGTGGTTTCACTTTCCATGGTCTAAGTTACCTGAGGTCAACCGCGGTCCGAAAATATTAAACAAAAAATCCAGAAATAAACAATTCGTAAGTTTTAAATTGCACGCTGTTCTGAGTAGCATGATGAAATCTCGCGAGTCCAGCTCCGTCCCGCCCAGGACGTAAATCATCCCTTCTTCCAGCGTCTCCACGCTGTAGACGCTCGCTGTCTTCCCACAAGTTAGTTGCATAGCAGCCATCTCAGTTGTCAGTTCGACTACCTCGGTTTCGCGGTTTCGAACACAGTTTTGTGTTCAAGTCACCCTTATTTTATTTACTAATGGCCCCAAAGCACAAGAGTGGTGATTCTGGCAATTCACATTTGCCAAAGAGAATCCATAAAGTGCTTCCTTTAAGTGAAAAGGTGAAAGTTCTCGACATGAGACATTTCATCATATCACATCTCAACAAGGTGAGTACAATACAATAAGCTACTTTGAGAGAGAGACTACATTCACGTAACTTTTATTGCAGTGTATTGTTATAATTGTCCTATTTTCTTATCAGTTATTGTTAATCTCTTACGGTGCCTAAGTTATAAATTAAACTTTAGCATAGGTGTGTATGTACAGGAAAAAGCATATATAAAGGTTTCAGTACTATCTTGTGATTTCGAGCATCCACTGGTGGTTTTGGAATGTACCACGATAGACTATTGTATTTCTCATGGACACTGGTCACCTTCAGTTTACAAGACTGGACCCATGTACCTGCTGGACCCTGTACTCACCTAATATAGAGTTCTTTCCCCACTGTAAGGGAGGCAGAGGGTATAGCTGTGGATTCTTTTTGCTCACCTCACTATTTGCAGTTTATTGGTGTTTGGCAAACCCAGTGTCCTGATGCTGAGCAGGAACATGAAATGTGTTAGCGCTTGAAAATGAGAGATTCCATCTGTTGGTTTCCAGGGATGTAAGTGAGTAAAAAAAGCGGTGTGAAGTTTATTCGCTATCTATTAAGTCAAAAGAACATAGGCCCAACTCTACCTTCTCCATACTCTTAGCCACTTCTTTAACCTTTCTTATTTTCATTTAGCCCTGCATACTGCCTCATTCCCCCTCCTACCCCCAAAATGGAATTCTTGTGAAGATGTGCCTCCTCCTTGTGTGTTTTGATCAGTGAGATGTTCCCAATTGTCCCTTGTACTGCTGAGCAGAATAATGATCGTATGATTTGGGCTGGACAGCCTGTATATTTTGATCAATGTAAGAGTGGAGTTCCCAAGGAACTCCAATTTTATTGAAGCTGATTTGTCTTTTCTTAGAATGATGCACAACCTGCAGTGGTGGGCAGCCCCACAGGTTTGCGAGCACTCCCTGTATTGTTTGATCCTGTCACAGACAAGGTTTAGTTGTTTCGTCTGGAACATCTGCTGGATCTCTATGAAAGACAAGGAGAAAACACTGGCTCACATTTTCTTTCCATTCAAGGGAAGGAAGGCTTCTAGATGTTACTAAAGCCTGGTGCCACTGGATGTGTCATGGCTTTGGTGTTCTTTATCGTGGAAAGATGTAAGCTCTAGAGGACAGGAAGAGTCCCTGATACTCATGTTCCTGACGTGGTGTAAGGGGGAAACTTAGGTGAGCTCCTGCAGTTCCAGTTCCCTTTTTTTCATGGGCCAGTGACATGGGGTATAGTACAGACTTGACCTTGAAATGCCCAATGTAATATTATACATTGAAAAAAATCATTAATAGCACATAATTCCTGCTAAAGATAACAGTTTATTAGGGGAATCCAGTGTAGAGTTAATTTTCAATGAATGATGTTGATTATCCAGAGCAAGATGAATACAACTCTGCATAAGTGACATATATTTTTCTTGGAATCTTCAAAAGTATACGATAGAGAAGTTCACAGGCCAAGAAAAATGGTAGTTAGTATATGTTTCAAGTACTTTTGCAATCCTGAATATTTTATAAAAAATTTCTTCACCCCTCTTTAGGAAGTTTCTTTCCTTTGTTTTCATTTTCATTGTTGTCATTAGCGCTAATATCTTTATTTCATAATTTTAATACCAATATATATCTTTATTTTCTTCTGATAACAGAAATAAATGCTTGAAAACTCAGAGGGAATATAGAATAATGAGCTATGACTCTATAGTAAGAAAGCCCCGGTTTGAGTTCCCACTCTCCAATATACCATCTTTACAATTTTGATCAAGGTTTTGGCCTTTCTAAGCTTCAGTTTGCTAATCTGTCAAATGGATATTATAATATCCAAACTCCCCGTGAGGCTATTGTGATGATTAAGTAAGCTAATGTTCATATTTGTACTTAAATCAGTAAATGCTAGCTGTAGTTGTTCCAGCTATATGTGGCCATAACCCTTTTGTTTGTGAAGACGTGGTTTGAGATTTGTTCAGAAAAAAGGATTTACTAATGATAGTACCAGGGATGGTACCCTTTTGTTCTTCATTTAGTTATTTCATCCATATTTATTGTTATTAGGTAGGCATTGTGCTAGGCATTATAGCAGATATAAATAAGACATGAGAGAGAGTTGTGACAGATTCTGGGTAAGACATTGTGATATTATTATGATGGAATTAAAACCAGGAACTGAGGAATGCTTAAATTTTGCTCTCTCCATGAAATTTCTGATGGAGTTGTATACAAAGCTCCCAACAGCATAGTGAGAAACAACCTCTTTATAGAAGCTGTGCAAACCCTAATAAACTCAAGGCAATGACCTCTGGTAAAAGCTGGATTTGAACATATAACTTAGATTTGAAGCCTAAGTAGGATCTTTTACTGCTTTTTCATTTCCCAATTCTGAATCTTGGGACCATCCTGTTCAGGGTGCCTATATCAAGAGAGAAGAGAAAAAGATGACCAGGTCTGTAGGTCCTGATCCTGCTTACTCATTAACCAAAGATCCAAAAAGGAAGAAAAGGGGAGGAACCTAATCAGGTCTTCTTTCAGCCTTGTTAGCTCTTCATATGTTATGGATGCAAGAATATGGGATACAATGCATGGGAGCTCACTTTTAAGTCATAGTAATCTCTCTGACTAATAAAATGTGGCCCCATCAATATCCTGGACTCAATCCATTAAATTAGTGACTCCATTGGTGCTGGGGGTGGGGATTATTAAGGACATGGGCAAGAGGCAGAGGTGTGGGCAGGGCAGAAGTGCCTCTCCATGATTTTTGTCTTCCCAACTGATTGGGCTTGACAGCCAAACCTGTGGTAAGGCATGGCTGTATACCTAAGAAGGTAAGACCAGTCATGACTGACAGACTTCTTTTCACCATCCTGGGGTTTCTTCCCTCATATCTAATCTTGTATCCCCCTGGAACCAGAGACATGAGCAGTGTAGCTATTGTCTCTGAAGCTTCTGAAATGAGTCAGAACTGGACATTGATTAATGCCTCCAAGGGCATTTTGAGCAATAGGTCAAAACTTTATTCCCTGTTTTATTTCCTATTCAAACCATGACCACATCATCCAACATCGCTCACCAGAGGAGGATATATACCCAGCCCAAATAAGCCAATATAAATATTAGGAATTTTACTATCATGAATGCTTTAATTAAAAAAAAAAAAAAACTGACTGAGGAGGTAATTAAAGAAATTTACAAATTGTCAGTAGAGACAAGAGGTGATATTAATGGTTTTGAGGCAGGGGCATTCATTATCCCAGGAGCCTTTGGAATGAGCCCAAGTTGTTTCTTATATATACAGAGTAAACATGACTATGAAAACTCACCTGATGAGTCACACTCACAGAAAAATAAAGCCAGTTTTACTTAAGAATGTCCTTAATGAAGCAATAAAAATGACTAATTTTATTAAACCTTGGCCTTTGAGTACATGTCAACCTTTTTAATGTTCTGTGTGACAAAATGGGGAGTATACATAAAGCACTTCTGTTGCAAACCAAAGCACATGGGAATCTGAAGGGAAAGCGCGTGCGATTGTTTAAGTTGTGAGCTGAAAAGCTGTTTTTCCATGAAATGCCATTTTTACTCTAAAGAACACCTGGTAAACTGGTGGTTCATTTAGTTTTTTTGTCAGTCATTTTCATGACAACAAAGTGAGCCTGCCACTTTAAGAGAACTGATAGAATTTGTTGCCAATGGTAAAATTTCAGCTTTTAAGTGAAAATTAAAATTTTGAATAACGAATTTCTACCTCGTTGAGCTTGACAGCTTCCTGATACTTAGAGACTTTTTTGATGATATTGGTGGTGAAATGGTGCTTTTGACATTGAATGAAAACAGAGACGATGACATGTAAGGATGTTTTTAGTTTGTTTTTACAATTTTAAGGAAGGAAAAGATAGTATTATCTACTGGAGAGGCACAATTATTTTAAATATATATATTTTAGTCAAAGAGTTTCATAAGTAAAAATGTGACTTCCAATGGAAGATTTAAAAAATTGGTTACTTGAAAATTGGGATAAGATAAAAGTAATCAGAGCTTTTGATAGGAAAAACAAGCCTTTTGGTTTTTTTAAATTGGGAAATAAAAAGTATTAAGGAGCAAGAAAAATATTTTTAAAATATATCAGAGAATTTCTCATTATTTGGGTTACTTAGAATATCAGTTTGTCTGGAATTTATTTGTCAGTAAGTTTTAATTGAGCACTTACTATGTGCCAGGAATTATTTTGGGCCACAGGAATACAGCAGTGAATGGAATCAACAAAACCTCTGATACCACAGAACTTACATTCTAATTCTAGTAGGAGAACAAAAATGGAAATGCTTTAGGAAAAATATAAACCTTTTCCAGGAAGTTTTTATTTCTCTGTTTTGTAAGAGCTCCATGAGCTAGAATTTACCTCCTGAATCCCTACCATTATGTTATTAGAAACATGAAATGCGATATAAATGGGTTATATTGATAGAGTGTATTAAACATGCTATATTGAAATGTTGTATTAAAAATACTAAGAGTTCAAAATTGAAGTTGGCAAATCCGTTCTCTGTTCTTTTCATCCTTAACTCCATTGTTTTATTACTGTCCCCAGAAAAAGAGGCATTTCTTCTGTCAACATGGGGTGATTTCTGGCAGGTATAACAGCTATGACTTAGGGAATGGCAATAATGATAGTGACCCCTCTGGGCAAGCAGTTCTCCTGTGGCTAAATTCCATCAGTTCACCCTAAGTACAGGGTCTGGGATGAGTCAGTATATACTGAGTCATAGTGCTTGAAAAAGTTTTATTTTACAAGCTTCATTCAGTCATTGTGTATGTAGTTCACACACCATTAATAAGACTCATTTCACCACTAAAATAATAATATCTGCTATCTGAGAACACAGGTCACTTAGATGAACGTTTTTAAGTAGCAGAGTGTGATCACAGATATCTTCTACTTTCTATCTCCACAGTCTAAAATCGCAAATTCATTTCGCCTGCAGGTAATGGAGCAGAAACAATGAAAATGAAACTTGACGCCCCTCCCTATTTGTTTGTTTGTTTTTGCAGTAGCTCTAGAGAGTATCTTGAAAACACATTTTGGCAATGCTTATTCAGAAAGAGGATGTCCCGTCTGTGCTTTTTAGCGGGGTATGTTTTCTGGAAACACTGTGACAGCAAGTAAGGATAACCTTATAATTTCTCATCCAAAGTGGGACACTTTTGAGAGTGAAAGCTGTTAATAAGCTCCACTGTGTTCCAAAACAGTCTCTGAGCACGGGGTGCTCCAGGATGTCATGTATAATGGCACTTAGTTGTCACAATAACCATTTGAGGTAAATAGTTATCCTCCCCCTCTGCGTGTGTATGTGTGTGTGTGTGTGTGTGTGTGTGTGTGTGTGTGTGTGTGTGTGAACATACACACACAAAACCTCAGTTTAACCATGGTGGGGTGAAATTTTAAACTTTTTTTTCTTTTAATTGAGAGATTTGCCAGTAGAGGCTGCTTTCGGTCTCCCAATCTCCTGGGTAGAGATGACCTTATCTTGATCAGTCCCTTTACATATGGCAATGTAAGGCCATTGGGCTCCCCTTATTCTGGAGGAGGGGAGGAGCTTTTTTGTGTTTGGAAAGGGTGGTGCCTTCAACCAAACACCTTATTTATGGAAAAGTTAAAAACCTGTTATAGGAAACAGTAGAAATTCGAGTAGAATAGATCCTGTAAGCTCTCTTCGGAACAAAATTGTTGAGACTTAGAGACCTTTCTTCCTCACATTAAAGAACATGTTTTCCCACTTATCTTATTTTGAAAAAGTTTTAGAACTGCAAAAAAGTGGTAAAAGTAATATAATTAACACTTAATGGTTCTCCAGTGAGATTCACCAATGTATGACATTTTACCACATTTGCTTTATCTTTTTCTTTTAATTTTTTTTTTTTTTGCCATTTGAAAATATATTGCAGACATTAAGATACTTTACCCCTCTATATTCTATGAAGGGCCTTCTAAATAATCACAATACCATGATAACACCTGCGAAATCAAACAATGATGCATATTATATAATACATAGCTCATCATCACATTCTGAGAGCCGGCACAGCAAAACTCACTACCAAGAAGGAATGATGATATATTTGTGTGAGCAACAAAAACTCAGAAAAAAAAAACAATGTTGGGATCTTTGAGGTGACACTATAGTAAACCATGATAGCAGTTATGGAAAACCAGATTTCAAGTTCAAAGAAAATAGTATCTGATGTCATTTCCTAAGCTATACTTATTATGCCCATTTCCCCTGTCCCACACAAGTCCCAGGTCTAAGAAACAATACCATTAATCAATTCTGTGATTCTTTCTAATTTGATGCTTATATAAACTTTCCCCCATTTTTGTTATTATAGAGGATATTATAGCTCCTTAAGATTCATATTCTGCCCCATCCTTTCATCCTTTGAAAAAGCAACACCCCCAAATAAACTTTATAATAAGAGGGATGACAAGGACATTGTTCATAACACAAAGTTATAAACAATGAAGAAAAATAATGAAAAATGCACTTTCTGAAGAGATATAAAAATAGCATTAAGTTGATGAGGCCAAATTGTACAGTGAAGCTGATGCACACAGTCATAGTTCCAGAGAAGAAGTCTTTCTACAGGGATCTTTACAGAGGCCAACATTTCAGCTTCAGTTTCAGAAAATCCCCAAACAGGAAATTAGATGTTGCAAGTGTTGGGCTTTGGGATAGACTTGAGAGATAAATTTCAAAAACTTAAAAAATACTTGGTGACTGTGTGCCTCTGAGGACATGTAGCCGAGCCAGTGTGAAGCCACCCTTCTTCTGTCTGCAGCTGGCTCAAGTATACACAGTCTTCCTGCCTATCACCCCAGAACCAGTGTTTCAGAAACATAGCCCCATTCCTCACCCCGACACATGACCTCTGTTTTGCACAATCCTTTAGCAAACTGGAGGGTCATTCATGAAGGGCACAGAAAACAAGAAGAAACAACCTCTAATCTTGTATGGAATAGAAAAAAATCTGTTTTGGTAGGGGTGGGAGAGGGCCTGCTGTAGAACTCAAAGTTTCAACAGTCTGATAGCACTGGCAGCCTTCGGGATGGCCTTGGAAGAGACCTTGTGTCATCCTGATTGGAACCTCCAGACAAAACATGCAGGTCTAACCAAACATTTGAATGTTTCCAACATTTTCCTATTGATCAAAACAGTCTTCATTGTGCTGGGCTTCCATTTGCCTCTCAAAAAAGCTGTTGTGAAGGGGTCCTTCCCCACCCCTACTTCCTCCTTCTCCAACACCCCCTCACACAGATTATAGGGAAATATTGGACAATGCAGATATATCAAGCTTTCTTATGATTCACACATTACCTAGAATACAGAAGAGTTGGATTTAGGTTAATTTGGAGATGACCGGAAAATGACTCCAGAGACTAGGAACCTGAATGTCTCCACCAGGATTTACAAATTTCTTAAAATGTTGTTCTCATATTGGCTGCTGCTTCCCAATTAAACAGGGAACTTGGTCTCAAGCTGTGCACGGCTTCTCTCATGTTTACATGTGTCACATATTTCTTCAGGGCACTGCCCACTGGGATAATTGATTAATCTGAGGTAGTCATTAATTGTTTGATGTCTGTTATATAGGAGAACAGGATGGTCTCAGGATAAATATAATTTGAGAATAGCCAGGGGTGAGTGACAGCATCACTGTTCTCTCACCTCCCACTGACTCCAAAGAGTCAAAGTGAGCTTGGCAATTATCTAACTAAAAAAGAAAGGAGCGACATGTGGTTTTTCCCAGTAGGGGATTTCATTGTCCATTTGGGTCCCTTTGTTTACTGCATCTCAAAGAAACCATGGCAACCATATTTGTCTCTATTTCCTCTCCCCTAGATGCTTCTGGTTCCATCTGTTCAGTATTCATCAGTGAAGTCGACTTTTTGTCTCTTTTCTCATTATAAATGGAAGTACACTTATGTGCACTTATTTATTTCTAAAAAAAAGTGAAAGAAAACAAAAATAAAAAGGTGGCGCTTGGCTTGACAAATTGTAAAATACTTTCTCTACATTTTTTTCTTATATTTCACTGGCATGTGATGTGTGTATTGCTTTGATTTGTCAGAAAGTGCCTGCGCAATGTACACAAAACAAAAAACCTGCTTTGTAAGTGTGTATTTGTGTGATGAAAAATGATCCTCTATTTCAGTCATAGTGGTACACATCTAGATCTAACCTTATCCCTTTCTACTTCCCAAATCTCAGGTAATGGCAGCTGGTAGCACCTCTCTCATAAGGTGGTTTTGTCTTTTAAGGCTTTTTACAAACTCATATGGTCATGTGGCTCTGATGAACACTGCACACAGAAAATAACCAAGAGAAAGAAATAAATGGCTCAGCTCCAGTGCGATATCAGTGGGTCTCTCTTTTTTTTTTTTTTTGGAATTAGGGCGTCCTCTTACAGCTAAGTCCTACTGGTGGAGTACTTCAAAACAACCATCCCAGGACCAGGAGTCCTGGCTTGTATCTAGTTTGCCTTTACTATGAACTGTTTTTGTGGCCTTGAGCCAAGCATTTTACCTCGATATGAACCTCATTTCCTTCATATGTAAAATGAAGTAGAACTAGATGACATATAAGCCCTCGAAGAGCTTTAAAATGATATTACTCTGTGTCATGGCTAAGCACTAAACACTGGCTAATGATTTTGCTAGTTTTCCTCACCTATCCTTTATATACAGTTCTAGCCTCAATCTCCTTCTTATCCCTCACTATAACCTTACTCATTTATCTTGTCCACTTCACATTTTCAACTATCATTAATATATTTATGACTTAAAACATTTAAAAATAACTTTAGTTACATAAAATGCAGTACAGCCATTTCAAGTTCAATGAGTTCTTTCAAGTGTATGCAGCTATGTATCCACCACTACAATCAAAATGTAGAACATTTATATCACCCAAAGTTCCCCTTTGCATTCAATACTCTCTAGTCCTGACCCTAGACAATCACTAATCTGCTTTTTGACACCAAATGTGTTTTTCTCCTGAAAGCCATGCTTCTAATCATGATAAACTACCCACTGGGAAATTTGATGTAGATGCATCACAGCTCCTTGACCTTAACAAAATGGAAATCAAAATCTTTCTCTATAAATCTGTCTAATCACCAAAATTGCACATTTGAGATTCATCTATATTCCTTCCTTGCCTTCTCTTTCCATATTAATCCATCCCATTTAGTAATCTACTCCCTGAATATGTTCACATCTGTCCCTCTCTTCTGCCACTGTTTTAGTTTGGAACCTCACCAACTACAATCTAGTCTCACCAAGTTCGGGAGCTCCATGATCTCTCCCAAGTCATACTCCATATCCTTCTACTTCCCAGCTTAGATGACCTTTGCATCGTTTTTTCCCCAATATATTTATATGGTGTAAACTATATATTTATATTCTGCTGACTTCAGGGCCTTTCAATAAAACCTTTCTCTTGTAAATCAAATACTTCCTAGTTTAATATTTAATAGCCATGCATCCCTTTTAGGATAAAGATTCTTTTTGATAGACCCCTTACTTGACTTTCCAGGCTCACCTCTTTCTTCTCTAATAGTATACCCATGTGCTCTGCTCTTGGAAATTTTCTCTGACTAACCTATCTCATGATGACCCTTTGCTGGTTTTGAGTAACTATAACATTTATGTCTATAGTTTCTATGTTTCTATAATGTACATGTATATGATGCCTTAAGATATTCCCAAGTTTTAGCTCACTTACTAGATTATCTTGTCCTGGGATTCATGTCTTTGCATTCTCTATAGCTCAGTATATATCTACTATGTTCCAAATATTTTAAGTGTAACTATGATATGATTTGAATCTCGAAACAACTTCGTAAAATGAAAATATTCTGATTTTTGTAGATGGGAAAACAGATACAAAGTGTCAAGTAACTTATCCAAATTTACACAGCAAATTAGTGGCAGAGTCTAGATTTAGATCAAAGTTCATAATATTTAGATCTGCAATATAATTTTTAAAGAAATACAATTATAAAGGGTGTACTTAGTGTTTCTTTAGCTGACACGATAAAATGGACAGCAGCACTTTTTTTGGGTCATGGAATTGATAGATTTTTCATGTCATTCGAATATTATGTCTGTTCCGTGTTGGTCATTCATGGAGTGTGTAATCCAAGGCTCTGCTTTTATATGGTGCTTAATAGAGATGGGTTTGTTGGCTGACAGTGTGAACCAAAGCCTCAGATGATAGAAGGTGATGGGCATTCGTCAATCTAGATATCTGGAAGAGTAAGGTACTCCAGAAAGGAAATTTAGCTCACAATTAGAAAATTTGGGTGCCTCTCACAGTTTTCTTTTTTCCTCTCTTCTGCACTGACTGGTGGGCTGTTATTTAAATATGTAATAAATACTAAGTTCTGTAATTGCCTCATTACTATCATCTTTCCTCTTTCCACTCCCCACTGTTCCCCTGCCATTATGATGACACCTCCTTCAGGCACTCACAAATTTCATTCCTTGAAATTGAAGTATAAAAACATATTAAAATATATCACACACAGTGATTAATTATCAGAAGAACATCACCTAGAATCTTGATCTCAGACCGATCTTTTAAATGATATAAATCTAATTTATCTCACTCTCAAGCTTCTTTGAATTTTAGTGTCTCAATCACCCTATGGTAACATTGTTCTTTTCTTCAGGATAATTTAATAAAAAGATGAAATTACTCTGTATACATTTTTAATTGCATCTCTTTAGATACGATAGGTTGATGTCAGAGAGTCTTCTTTTTTGAATGAACTGCAAATGTGTTTTTAATACAAACTATGTTAGTCTATCAGAAATCTACTGGAGCAACAGACTGCTCATGAAAAATATGTCCTGTTGGCTAAATCATGAGTCTCAATTGCATTAGACAATTTCACATTAAATCTTTATTTTGATACCTGTTATTATTCAGCTGTATTTATTCCTGGGGCCCATGTAAGGTGTCACAGTTATAAAAATGTCATAAAACCGGGCCACTAATGAAATTATCTTTAGGTACAAAGTAACTTATCCATGTATGAAGGTAAATTGTACTGCTCATTTTTACTGAGCAAGGGATTTGCCGATTGTCTCTGGGATAATTTGGTAACTGCTGTGTTGGGTTGTTTTCTGTCCTTTTTGATGTGTGTCCATAGTTTTTAAAACACCTTATATTTTAGCTGAAACATTCACTCTTGTGACCCTGAAGCAGAGCTAATTTGCTTTTTCTGCATCACAACATTCATCTGTGTTTTTGTTTTGCCTCAGCAAGGAAAAAGATCAGGGCATTAATCTCTCACTCCATTAGAAGGATGCATTTCCGTTTTCATCCAATTAGCTGTTGTAATTTGAAGCTTTCGGTGCCTGCCGATAAGGCAGGAGGCTGGCAGCAATAGGGGCCATGGAAAGCATTCAGAAGGTGTACTGTGAGCTGTTTTATGAGTTTCACTCAAAAGATCAAGTGTCAGGCTTGCTCACCCCAGCCTGATCCTCAAATCTTTATATATTCATTAACCATTGATATGTGGTGACTCCGGGAGGTTACAGCGAGGCTTCAGACAGAGGTTTCATAAGGTTTCAGGCTTTATTTCATCAGTAAAATAAAAAGGTTAGATACTTGGCAATTGCTAATATCTCTCGTTTTTAGTATTTTATGTTTGGTGAGGCAGCATAATTCAATTTAGGAATGGAAAATATTAAGCTTATATATTGCCATTCTTGCTGTTTTATTCATGGCAGATAACTCTAATTAATTGTGAAAACTTCTTGCTGACTTTGGAATTCCAAGGCCTTAGAATCCTTCTCACCACAGAATTTCAAGCAGCCACTATCCATGAGATGAAAACAAAGCTTAAGCACCATTTCAGATATAATAGACAGAGATGTATTGTCAAGACAGAGGACTGGACAGAGATCTGGTCCTGCATCTCCTTTTACACTTCCGTGTAACCCTTGAGAAGTCAAATACTTAAAAATTAAATTTGATATAGATTTTTGTATGGAAATAAGTTTTCATTTCTCTGCAATAGTGCTCAGAAGGGCAATTGCTGGGTTATATGGTAGTTGCATATTAAGGTTTTTTTTTTTTTCGTTTGGTCAGTGGAAATAACTGGCATTTAAAATATATTTTAATGAGAACATTTTCTCATTAAATAAAATGATTTGCACTTTTTAATCTGAAACTGCTCTGGCATTAGGACTTAATTGCATCCTGGTCCACAGTGCTTAGATGTTATAGCACTGCTAACTTCCCAGAGCTCTTGAGGCTCATATGGGCTATGTCCTCCTCTGCTGGAAGTCCTTGGTGCAGCCTCAGGGACTTGATTCTTATCAAATGTTTAATCACTTTCAGTTTTGCATTCACTGAAGGGATGTTCTATGAATTTAAGGAGTATGCGCTTTTTCTAATCCAAGCATCTTTATTATATCTTTTCCCCAGTATGGACATTTTTTTTGTACTTTTTATTCTGGTAACAATGTACAAATTATGAGGATACTGTGGATCCCCACCATATTTTTCATGATATGCAGGTGAAGGCCGAAACACTTTATTAGGAATTCTTGACTTGGTAAATTTGTGATGAATCCAATCTGTGCAAAGGAGAGACCCCACACCTTTTGTTACAGTATGTGGTCTGCCTGGGGACCTCTGAACTATTGAGCACAAAATCATCACTGTGAGTGTCATGACTGTCTACTGTAAAGGTAGCAATTGCTAAATGTTGTTTCGCATATTAAGTTTTTTCAAGAAATTGGCAAACTCTTTTCCAGAGTGGCTACAACATTCCCACCAAATATGTATAAGTGATCCAGTTTTTCTGCAGCTCCACCAGAGTTCAGTGTTCTCACTATTTTTAATTTTAACCATCTTGATAGATGTGTAGTGATAGCTCATGGTAGTTATAATTTGCATTTCTATAATGTCTAATAATGTTGAATATCTTTCCATGGGCTCATCAGTCATTTGTATGTCTTCTTTGGAGAAGTGTCTATTCAACTCCTTTGTCCATTTTAAAATTGAGTTGCTTGCTTTTTGTTGAGTTGTAAGAGTTCTTTATATATTCCAGATATCAACCCCTTACCAGATACATTATTTTGCAAACATTTTCTCTTATTTTGTGGATTGCCTTTTCATTCTGTTAATAGTGACCTTTGATGCACAAAGGTTTTTAATTTTGATGAAGTTCAACTTATCTATTTTTTCTTTTGTTTTTCTTTTGGGATCATATCCAATAAGTCATTGCAAAATCCAATGTTATAAATCTGCCCCCTTGTTTTATTCTAGGAGTTTTATAGTTTTAACTCTTACATTTTGTCTTTAATCCACTTTGAATTTATTTTTACATATAGTACAAGTGCTTAACTTCATTCTTATTATTTTTTATATTATTATAAATAAGATTTTTTTAAAATTTCCTTTTTAGATTGTTCATTGTTAGTGTAAATACATGCAACTAATTTTGCATGATGATTTGTATCTGGTGACTTTACTGAATTTATTACTGAATTCTAAGGTTGTTTTTATTTGTAAATATTTAGGGTTTTCTACATACATTATCTTTAAACAGAACTAATTTTACTTCTTCTTAACTTGAATGCCTTTTATTTCTTTTTTTAGCATAATTGCTATGAATAAAACAGATTAGAATTTCCAATATTATGTTGAACAGAAGTGGTAAAAGTGGGTATCCTTGTCTTGTTCCTGGTGTTAGAGGAAAAGCTTTTAGTTTTTCACCGTTAAGTGTGATGTTAGCTATGGATTTATTTTTATATATGGGTTTATGTCGAGGTGATTTCCTTCTATTCTTAGTTTGTTGAAATTTTATTTTATTTTTTAACCATGAGAAGGTATTGAATTTTGTCAAATGCTTTTTCTGCCTTAATTGTGATCCCTCCCAACTCCACAATTCTGTTAATGTATTGTGTTACTTTGATTGATATTTATATGTGACCCATCCTTGCATTCTAGAAATAATCCACCTTGGTCATGGTATTTAATCCTTTTAATGTACTATTGAATTTTGTTTGCTGGTATTTTGTTGCAGATTTTTAAAATAAATATTCATCAGGGATACTGGCCTTTAGTTTTATTTTCTTGTGTCTTTGTCTGGTTTGGTATCAGGGTAAGGCTAACCAGATAGAATGAATTTTGAAGTCTTCCCTTCTCTTCAGTTTTTGGAAGAATCCAAAGATATTGGTGTTAACTTTATATATTTGATAGAATTCATCAGTGAAACCATCTGGCCTAGGGCTTTTCTTTTCTTCATGGGAAGTTTTGATTACTGATTCAATCTCTTTATTAGTTATAGACAGTCATGGGGTGAATTGTGTCCCTCCAAAAGTCATATGTTGAGACCCCAACTCCCAACACCTGAGAATGTTACTTAATTTGGACATAGGGCCTTTAAACTAGTAATTAAGTTAAAAGGGGGGTTTAGGGTGAGCTCTAGTCCAATAGAACTGTTGTCTTTTTAAGAAGAGATCAGGACATATACAGAGACACCACATATGTGCATCCATAAAGAAAAGACCATGTGTGGACACAGTAAGAAGGTAGCCATCTGCGATCCAGGAGAGATACCCCAGAAAAGAACAAAACCTGCTAACACCTGGGTCTTGGACTTGAAAAAGTTTCTGTCGTTTAAGCCACCCAGTCTATGGTATTTTGTTATGGCAACCCTAGCAAATTAATAGGTAGGTCTATTCAGATTTCCTGTTTCTTCATGATTCAATGTTGAAATGTTGTATGTTTCTGGGACTTCATTTATTTCATCTAGTTAGTTGATTTATTGGTATAAAATTTTTCATAGTACTTTTTTACTCCATTTTATTTCTGTAAACTCAGTAGTAATATTCCTTCTTTCCTTTCTGATTTTGTGTTTCTGTGGTTTTTAACTAGAGTAGAAAGGTTATTGTCTAACAGTTTTCTGTCTTGCTAGGCTGTCCTTTTCCTGGTACTTCGATACACTGTAGTTGCCTGCTTCTTCATCTCCAAGTTTTATGTATATTAGATAAAAAAGAACCCCATGGAACTCTTCAATGTGTCATTCCTTGGGCGCCAAGTTCTTTAGCAAATCTGCTTTCTTTTCATCTTTTAGAGTCTTTGTGTTTGTTTTATACATAGTGTGAAGGGTTTTTAGTTGTAGTGTTTCAGAAGGAATATGGAAAAGTACTTCTACTCCATCTTTCTGGATGCAAAAATCTCAATGTTTATAGTTATTTGTGAAATATAGTTATTTGTGGGGACTAGACTAGATTATCTCTACAATTCCTCCCTGGTCTATTGATCTTTGAATAGATTTTTCCGATTTGAAGATGTCTAAATATTAATTAAGCAAACATAGCCACTCTTCCTTTTAGGTCGAGAGTAAATAGATTAGACTCATTGCTTACACCAAACCAAAAGCAGAAGCTACATCATCCTACTTTCCCTTTAGAGGAAATTTAGATTTCTCCAACGCTTTCCATGGTTGGGGTGGAGTTCAGGGATTAATTTTCCCCTCTTTCTTTCTCTTTCTCACTGCTGATGAGCATCCTCTGTGGGCCGAATATTTTTGCTGACCTTTTCTAACATTCTGGTGACCCTATCGTCCAACAGGGGCCTAAATAAAAACATTGGGGGTCCTGGAGAGAGCGCCTGCACCAGAGTCTTCCCTTCCCACTCTCGTTTCCCTTTTGGCAACTTCGTCATCACCTCAGCTTCTGCCTTGTCCCTTTGATGTCCCTGCTAAAGTCCACTGGTGGGCAGGACAACTCGTTTTAGTTTTTTTTTCTCACATCAAGAAGAGTTCCTTTCTATTCCACTATGATTCTATGACTTCATCCACCAGTTGTTGACCTGGTCAAGAGCTGGCATAGACCTTTTTTAGGTCTCAATCCCTAAGTTCTCTGAAACCCTTTCTATGTTATTCTCAAACCTCCCCATCCCAACGGTGGGCTGGAGGTAGCTCTTACTAGCTCATGTGAGCCAAATATTAAATAGTTTAGAAATTTTGTGAGTTGATTATTAAAAACAGCTACTATTAAAATTAAATTATGTAAATTTACAATTAAAATTATTTAAAACAAAGATTAAAACATTCAAAAATTTATCATTTTCTAATTATTTTACTACAGCTTTCTATTTCCTATACCCTTGAGGTAATTTATATCTACCGTATCTGTATGTTAGAAATACAGAAAGGTGTGCTACTCCACATCTTCCCAACTTCACAGTCAGTGAGGCCACATCGGTAGCTTGAAACTGGTCATGGTAACATGGAAATTGGAAAGTGCCACAAGTCAGGGCTGGATTTATTGTTTTGTTGACTATCTAGACTTAAGAAAATGATGGGAAAATGTTATTAATGCAGATTACTCAAATTGTGTTATGTCTGTAGCTGTTACATTATGCATAGTCCCAAAATGGAAGAAATAGTTTTTCAGTGTTCAAAACTATTATCCAGTTCCACAAAGAAGTCATTCCATTATTACCGATGAAAGGGTGAAGTCCTAACATGTTTGTGTTGTTTTACTGTTGTCTTATTCATTAATGTAAGCAGATATATCAACCAAAAATTATGTCAGGACTACCTCCATGCCATCAATAACATGAACCGCTTTTTGTTAAATTGCATAGGCTGTTTATGTCAAAACATGGTTGAATTGCAATTATAGGTTAGCAACCCACACAAGTTTGGCAAAAATAAGCAAAAAGAATCTGTGAGAATCAATTTCTCTATAGAATTTACAACAAAACATGTTGTGCACTTTATTAGTATTTATTTCAGTAAAATTTATAATATATAAGTATGTGTTTACTCGCGTGTGTTTTTTTCCTGGCAAGCTGGTTGTTAAACATTTACCAGCATACCACTGCTCGGACCCTAATGGTATTCCAGACCCCTGATTTTAAAAGATTCTTTTCCCAACCAGAAGATGTACTTAAGGCAAAGTTACAAATGTTGAAATTTGCTCACTTGGCTCAATCTTTCTGAGCCTTTTTATAGAAATGTGCTTAAAATGTAATCCATCAATTACCAGCAGGTGTCACTGTGGTGTAGGGTCACAGTCAGAAGGGCTCCAGATTCAGGCTTCCTAGAGGAGTGGTGTTGGAGTTGAACCACTTCCAATTTAGTTACACTGAACATCTAGTGTCTTTATAGCAAGACATGTCACATCCAGGTCCTCTGAAAACAGGCAGCACAATAACAGAAGCATAAGCTGCTGGTTCTGTTGGTTTCCTTGTTTTGTATTTTTAACTCTGTTATTATGTACTTGTTTAGAAAGCCAGAAATACCTTAGGTTTAGCTTTAGACCTGTGTATGGCTTTGCTATACAAAATGTGGTTCATGGACCAGCATCATAGGCATTACCTGGGAACATGTTAGAAATGCAGGATCTCAGACTCTGCCCTTGACCTACTGAAGAGGAATTTGCATTTTAATAAGGTCATCAGGAAATCTTCATGTACATGGAAGTGAGTGTGAGAAGCACTAGTATGAGTGTCCCTTATGTTGGCAGTTACCACAAAGCTATGAACAAGGTGGAAAAATAACTTCGAGCCTCATTGGTCAATAGAATGATGTTACTGCATTACTGGGAAAGAGAAAGACGCTGCTTTTTATTTTATTTTATTTTTTTTAAGCTTTCTACACTTCTTGAGAGAGATATCTGCTAGTTTCCTTGGTGCATGTTAGATTGTCTATCTTTCTTTTATTCCTTTTTTTTTCTCCCTGGAATGAAGATGTTTTCTAGATCTTTTCCGGCATAGCCAGGCCCCAGCTAATTTCTCCCCTGTTACCTCTTCCCACCTCCCTTCCACACTCTGTATTTCAGCCATACTAAGTCATTACCAAGATGACTTTCTTAAAACTCCAATCTGGTTATATCACTCCACTGCTTAAAGTGGCTTTCTCTTGCTCCTTGGACATGCACCAAAATCTCTGCCATGCTTCACAAGGGCTCCTAAGATCCAGTCCTCTCTCACTTCACAGTCTCCCTCCTCAGTGCCTCTCTCCTCCTTAAACTCAATGTTCAACTCCACTGGACATTTTGCCTTCAGATGCATTCCACTCTCTCTCGATTCTGGGCCTTGGCTTGTCTGCTTTCTCTCTCTGGAATGTTCTGCTCCCTGCCCCTACTCCTATATTGCCAGACAGACACTTTCCTTAAAGAACTTGGGAAGACTTTTCTAAATCCCTTAGCTTCTCTAAAGTCCTTCATTATGTGACTCGTAAACATTTACATTTTCATTTCATAGTGCTTATCATGTTTGCAATAACTCCTTTTTAGATATCTCTTTTCTCTAGTAGACTATTTCTCCATGAAGAAAGGGAGTAGGTCTGCCTTATTTATCCAAAGACTTTATTATGGCCTTTGACACCTTATGTTTTTCTGCCCCTCCCCGCCTTCCCTTCCCTTGTTCTCTCTGCTTTCACCTCCTCTTTGCCACTCTTACCTCCTCCTCTTCCCTTGTTCTCTTTGCTGTTCCCCAGACATACCAAGTTCCTACTGCCACAGGTCTTTGTACTAATTGATCTTTCTGCTTGGGCCTTTACCACACTTTTTTCAGATCTTTAAGTCTTCTGGCCCAACCCTAGCCGTGATTCTGAAGGCAGACCTACTGGGAGGTTTCGTGAGTTGTATTGGTTTAGGTCTTGTGCTACATCTGCCTTTCAGTGGATGCTCTGTTGCCCACTAATGAATAGAAAATAGCTGATCTTTTTGTATACGTTTTATGAAGATGTGACTCTGGGCGAAAGTCCCTTCTTCCTGAATCAGGTTGTTAAGGTTTGCTTCTCCACAAGCTCAGACCTGAAGATGAAGTGGAAGAAAATGGAGAACAGGTCCCTGTTGTCTGTGGGAAATAGTGAGCTGGGGCCGAGAAGACTTGGAAAATGGTGGAATTTAATCGTTTTCAGAGGTTTTGTTTGTTAGTTTGTTTGTTATTTTTTGTCCTGTCGAAGTCTGAGAAATGGCTAACACCCCTTCCTTCCTCATTACAAGTTTACAAAAATAATATTATTGATGCAGCAGG
>NW_006439192.1:7953358-7967096 GCF_000325575.1 Pteropus alecto
AAGCCAGACACCAAGTTGTGCTTTTTCTTAGCATCAAAACAGTTGTTGCTTAGAGAACAAATGTATGTCTTTACTCTTTTTTTTATTCAGCTGCCTGCTTAAAGAGCACCCACGCTATGCAATGTCTTATGTTTTCTTAAGCCAGCTACCACACTTAAACACACCAAACCTCTATCCCCTGAGGAATTTATATTTCAAAACTTGCTAGTTAAGCTGTCTGCTCCTATGGGAAAACTTCCACGATCCATTCCCTGTGAAGAATTCCTCACTCTTTCTCTACTTTGATGTGTATGATTTTATTCACATTATTTAGTTTAACACAGTTAATTCAATTGAACAGGTATTTGTTAAGTGTCTACCTTATTCCAGGCTTGAATTGTAAATATGAAAAACCACAGTATCTTCTCCAAAGGGTTCACAACTGGTTTAGGAAGTCCACTATAGATGGACAACATAGAACGGAAATCACGGACTTGGAGATTTGAAGTGTCATGATGTGTCTGGGAAGCAGCCTCTGGTTTGGTCTGACTGTAGCATATGTTTTAAGGAAGGGAGGAAGAAGGAGCATGGTGGGAGATGAAGGGAAAGGCAGGCAACGACAACAATAATATTAATTTTAACTACTACTGCATTTATTTGCCACTGCGCAAATACTATAAGCAAAGCATTTCACAGTGACACAGAGATCTTAAGTAACCTGTGCAACAACACACAGCTTGTTAGTGTTAGAGCTAGAATTTGACCCAGGTATGGTGTGGTGTAAGAATTTTAATTTTATTATAGTAAGTCATCAGGCCAAAAAGCACTTAATAGACACCTTCTATTCATGAGACATTTTTCTAGTTAATGTGTATGTTTGTTTTCCCTACTAGTGATTTCTTTGAAGGATGAGAATCTTTTTATATTTGTCTTCGTCAACGCCATATCTAGGAGAGTACTTGGAATGAAGCAACTATTTAAGAAATTGTAGTTTCTTTTCCCTTTTTCTATCCTTGCCTTCCTTAAAGCAATGCCCTTCTATCTAAGGATTAGAGCTCCTTCTAATCGCTAAACCCCAGCATGTTCTTCTCATATCTTCCTTTAAGTGTTAAGTATTTGCTGGTGAGGTGATTTAGAAGGTAAAAAGGATTGTTATTCTTTTATTCTCCCTTAGGTTATGCTTTTGCTTAAGTGAACCTTTGGACAGAAAGCAATTAAAATGTTTTGAACAGGAAAGACCCATTTATAAAAAATACCAAGAGGCTAGTGTTATACCGATGGCAGACTAGAAACATATCAAATCTAATAAGAACACCTCATTATGGACACTCATAATTCTTGGCTGCCCACATTTACTTAAGAGTGAAATGAAAATGAGGGATTTTGGCTTTTGCTTCTCTGCGGCATTGCTTGTAACATTGGGGACATCAAGTCATATCTGTGAGGAACAGGATAATCAGCCTAGTGTTCCCTTCGCAGTATCAATAATTTGTGTCATAGAAGTAATAATTATTGGTCCAGTAGCAGAGTGAGAATAAGAAGTAATAAGGAAAAGGAAATTCCCAGCTTCCAGCTCTTACATAAGGATAACCACCTTTCTTTTAATAGACTTTATGAGAATTAGATTTTGTCTAAGAAAATTTTGCTGTTGCTTTGCTTTGTGAAAACATACTTGAATATAATAATTTATTTTTAGACCTTCTAAATGTCCTATTTCAAAGTTTCCCATGGATAAGTATGACTGACTAATAGTGATATATTTCCCCCATCTTTTTTCATTCTGAAATACTTATTTATTTAAAAAAATTTTTATGTGATTCCTAGAGATGAGAAAGGAAAGAAGTTGATTGAGAAAGACAAGATGCTTGACACAAAAATTTAACATATGGTACATTGCTGGGAAAGCATAGAAAGTAACCGGTGTGTGCAATTCCTGGGCGTTGTATACACAACCTAGCACTCTTTAGAAAAATATAATATATTTAATATTATATCCAATAGATTTTCTAGGCATTCCATAAAGTACCAAAATGTTAGATGAAGTATCAAAATTATCTTAGGTAATATGTTAATGAGTGAATGTAAGACTATAAATAAAAAAAGAGCGTTGAGCTCTCTGTTGATGTATAGATGCCTGCCCGGCATCTCTTCCTCAGGAGAATATCTTCTCTTTTGTTTCCCATGTGTCTGTGGGTTTCCCTCTGCAATTGACTGGTTGCTTCTTTCCCTTTGTGATTTGGGTATTGGTACACAACACAGAGCGACCGACTGGTGCTCTAGGTCACCGTGACCATGATAATTGGTTCATGGTTAAGCAAACAACTCATCAGGGACAAAACTCTGTGGCTTCTATTTCTCTGCCAAGGAGGGCTTTGGACTGGGGGTAGATTTTCATATTAGATCTTACACAATGTAGAGAAGGGAACAAGACAGACAGGTACCTCTGCTGAGGGGATATTGACGCATGAAATGCCCCCCTAAAGAAAAGCAGTGCCCAGAGACCACTCTCCATCCTGCTGTCCAGAGTTTCCCTACGGAACCACCCACATGTGGAAGACTCTGGCCACAAATGCAGACTTCTACTGTCATCTCTTTTCCTTTCCAGTCCTATTCTGAGATTTCTGAATAAGTGAGCTGCTTTTTGTACTTGCAGACAAAGCGGAAGGAAAATCTCCCTGGATAATATCTCAGGTTCCAACCTACTCTATGTTTTCATAGATGAGTTAAACGTGGACACAGCCAGGGCTCGGAGGAAACCTCGTATGAACTTTGAATTGCTGGGTTCGTCAGCTGTCAGATGGCACTGTGGGTGTTGTGCCTTCTCCAGCAGCCAGCCCTGGAAACTCTGCTTCACCCAGAAACATTTAAGCTGTCTTGAATGAGTTTATCAGCCTTGGATCCACTTGAGAGATAAGAGAACAAAACCGCTACTTTTCCTGGAAAAGAATAAAAGGCTAAATGAGAAGAGTTATTTATACTTCTTGCTGTCACCTTGAGCGAGCAGTTAAGATTGCCCTATTGAGTGGCCTCTGCTTATTAATAGAAGGAGTGAAGAAAGAAAAATGGAGTTAATGTTGCAATGAAGACATGACAGAGCCTCTGGTTTCCAGGATCGGCCTGAAATGAATTAAAGCGAAATTATACCAACAAATCTGTCATGCTACCCTGAAAACAGGAAGTCTAGGCTGGGCCAACAGGAATTAGTCACGGCACACACTGGCAAACTGTACCAGACCAGGGAAAGAAAAATGTGCTTCATCTGCAAAAATTAACTTTTGGAATTTGTGCAGTGTTTTCCATTACCCATTTTCTTTTCTCCAAAGGCCAGTCATCAAATATGCTTGGCTTACTCCTGCTTCTGCTGCACTATTAAGTGTATGAATTTGTATGTGAAATGGAATCTCAACTTGCTGTGTGCCCTTGAATAAGTGACCTCATCTTTCTGGACCTGAATTTTCTCTTTTGAAAAATGAGGTTGGCATATCATGGTCCTGGGACTATTGCTTTTATGGGGATTAAGAAATGATGTATCAGATATTTATTGCATACCCACAAAGTGCTCAGTGCCATACTGAGAAACGGTGAACGAAGATGAAGATAAAGTCTTTTAAAGAATTTCCAGTGCCTGCAGGGAGATACACATTTAGAAAAATATGGAAAGAATGATAAGACCAACAGAAGTGTTCATATACATTAGGCACTTAACAATGTGTCAAAATGGGTTTTTCTCTGCCCCAGAATTGTAGCCAAGGTCCAAAGCTGGAGAAAGGCCCTGAGTACAGCAGAAGAAACTCTTGAACAAATGAAGCCAGCACTTCTTCCCTAGGGCTTATTGGGAGGGGCCAGAGCCATGCTGGCCCTACCTCTACTGCCTCCTATTGGAAGACGGGGATGGGAAGGTGGGGAACTTTTGCCTGAGTGAGCAGCACAGTGTTCTAGGTAAGAGACTATTGCTAATTCAGGGTTCAGCTAAGAGAATTTCTTGTTAGACTGGAAGTGACTCTAAGATGTAGAGATTGGCATCTCATTCCATAACTGGATGTGTGCTGAGCTGTCAACCTCCCAGGAACACTCTGATGCTCGTGCATACAGTGAATGTTTTAAGGGTTATTGGAGGAGTGTTCTTGGAGGAGTGTGCTAAAATCCTAGGACAGAGCCTACCATTTCCTTTTCAGTCTCGCAACCTCACATGTGCCTCAAGGTTTGGGGATATACTAGAATCAAGAGAGCTCCAGTCTAGAGATTTCTGAGGATAAAAGGCCCTCTGGCATAGGCCATGTTAACAAGCTAGGATGGACTGTAGTAAAAGTGGAGGAAAAGACGGGACACACTGCATCTTATTCCAGTTCTTATTAGGCCTTAGAGGGTGCAGTATAGGACTGCGGCAGTCCTGGCTTCTCTATGTGAAGACTACCAGGTTTAATTGAGAAGCACCAGCTGTGGGCTTTCCTAGTGGGCCATTGCAGCAAACAACACACTGCTGCACCTAGAGATACAGATGTGGTGTGTAGAGATGGTAGCACCCTTCGGGAGAGGTCCTCAATTACAGAGAGTGCTGGGTTAAAGCCAACCTCTTATTCAGAAGCCACAGCAGTGGATAACACTGCACCGAATCTGAGTCCAGGGAGAAACACTTACAATGCAAGGAGACTCTTCTTCCACTGTCCTTCTCTACTCTCCTCAACCCTCAAGGAACATAAGTATACAAAAAGAAGAAAAAAGAGCTAGTGTTTTAGATTCACTTCCCGAGAGACTTTCTGATATCTAATGGGTACTGGAAATTTATTGAATCTGCTCCATGTTGGTAAGGGAGCTACCTACCAGTGGGAAAGAGGGAATCAACATAGCCCAGTTGAAGGTAGTTCCTGGAGAAAAAATAAAAATTTTTATTTATACTCCAGTAAGCTGATAAACTTTAAAAATTAAAGTATCATGGTGGTGAGACTATCTCTGCTTAGGAACATTCAAGGACTCAGAGTTGAATAGAGGAGAGAGGCTCCATTTACTTTAGGAAATATCCTAATTGATACGTGATAGAAGCATGAATAAATGCTAGGGGCAAATAGAGACAGGCCAGATAAATTCTGATTGGAGATGGACTGCTATTCTGATCAGATGATATTTGAGTTGGAGATGAGGAATGTGAGAGAAGGAAAAAAAGAGTGGTCTTTCTAGATACAAGGACCAGAATCAACGAGACATGGAGAGGGAAGAGGAGTAGCCAGCTATGGCTGGAACAGAGAAAGGGAGGGGAATGTGGGAACTGGGATAGAAGTCAAGACCTTCCTCAATTGGCTTGACCCGCATTTTCAGCTTTAAGAATTGTAGACTTTATCTTTGCTGATGATAAAAAGCCATTGAAGTGTTTGAGAACATGTTTTAGAAGATTTTGAAGATATTACTGTGGCGATATGATGGAGGAAGAGTTAGAGAGGGAGGAGACCAGAGAAAGGAGGGAGCCTTAGCGGGATTTTGCAATGGTTCAGTTGAGAAGGAGTGAGTGTCTGAGACAGAACATGACTATAAGAATGAAGATCAGGCACAGCTCCGAGAGTTATTTGAAACTGACTGGATGATGAGAAGAGCTGAGTAAGGAGTCAACTATGACTTCCAGTTTGATCTATTAAGTAGGCAATCATGCTATGAACCATGGGAAAGAAAACAGATTTGTGGGAGAAGAGAGTGGGAGTAAAAATAATAATAATAATAAATAATAACCAATAGTTATTGAGCATCCACTATGTGACAGCATTTTTCTGAGTGGTTTACACGTATTAAGTTATTTAATCCTTACCACAACGTTATGGATAGATACTATTAGTGTCTCCACTTTACAGAAGGGTTTAGATGACAAATTTAACTTCATGTGTGTCAAATTTGAGGGGCTTACTTTATATTTATTTTCTTTAGGCAAAGCAACCCTTGGTTGACCTAACAGATTGCAAGAACCTTGTCAGTTTACAATCTATTTTTTTTTTTTCAATTTTTTACAGCTGCAGCACCTGGTCTTTCTAGGTGGTCTCCCATCCAAGTACTAACCAGGCCTAATCTTGCTTAGCTTCCGAGATCAGACGGGATCAGGCTTGTTCAGGGTTGCATGGCCGTAGACGAGGGACTTATTTTATAATCAGATACAATAAATTGTACAATAGGGATTTGGAAATCTCAGTCTTGAATTTAGAGAGTAATTTTTACATACTTGAGAGCATCCCTTAGACAGCAATCCTTGCACGCTATAAGTCTTATAACACTAAGACAAACTCTATGAAGCTGGGAACTCCACTACTAAAAGAATAGGGAGGAGAAGAGTTGTTCACCATATCCATATTCTTTCCTCCTAAGCATTTAATTATGTGACTTCCCCCAGCCTCTTTGGCAGCTAGGTGTCCCTGCTTTCTAGCCACACTTGTATAAGCAGAAGTGATATGGCCATAGTCCATACAACCTTTCACATGTGCTTTTCCATGCTCTTTTTCTTTCTGGCTGATTGGGATGGAGACTTCCAAGGAGACTAACATATGTTGTTGACAAAGCCTCCATCAACCTGGGTCTCTGAATAACTGTGTAGGGTGGAGCATTCCTCCCATTGCCACTAACACTGATGGCTTGAAATTTCCCTGGCTGTTATATGTGTCTATTGCCCTGGCAAGAAATACATGTCAATTGTACTTGAATCATTACATATTCATGAGTCTACTAGTTACAGCAATTATCTATCCTAACTGCAGCAGAGAAACCTGAAAAAAGACAGTAAGAAGCATTAAAGAGGGAAGAGAACTTATCTCTGTAGTTGCATCTTATGTAGAATGAATATTTCCTTCAGGAAATATATACTTAAGTTAGATTTGTGGGATAAGTCAATAAAGTGACTTCACTTGTTATAATATTCATAAGGTGAAGATCCAAATCCTGGAGTGACCTTTTTTTTTTTTAAAAAAAAAAAAAAACTATTTCCCAAAATCCCTCCTTAAACTTCTGATTTGGTCCACTGTAGCTCTTGAATTAGAGCAAGTCTAGAGTGAAACTCCTATCCCATGCTGCAGGGATAAAGCTCATTGCTTATTAGAGGCATCTGACTTGCACATGCTCTGCTCTGTACAATATATCAGAGTTCCCTCTCTTTGCAGGCACAGCACAAAGTGAAGGTCAATCAGCGCATAATTGTAGGAACATTGCTGTGTTGAAAGCAGACTTCATTACCCTTTGTGAGTGCTACCTGATATTGACTGAGGCATCATAAGGAGAAAAGAGCCTAATGCATCCTGCATATTTTGCAATGCAGTGTACTGTGATTACTGCGGAGGATATATTAGAACTTTGGTTGAAAATGAAGTACCTTTCCAATAGCACTTTGCACAGAAATATTGTAATGGGATTTGCAGACACAAAGCATACTGTCCAAGTCATGAGGACACACATTTCAGATATTTTCTAGGACCAGCTGCTAAGTCATGATTCAGACACATGCCTTACTGCAAATTCCAGCTCAAGCCACCTGCAACTTTCAACTCTGTGAATACATATGTGTGTGCAGGAGCACTCTGCTGTGAGGCCCACAGAATTTGGACAGGGAAATGAAATGCTCAAAGGGGCCACTAAATAAGCTGCACCCATTTGTAAAATTAGCACCCTCAGCATTAAGACATAAGTTTGGGTAGCAAAATGCTTGTCATTTGAATGAAACAAAGCCCCACATATCTGGAAAACCCATTTTGGAAACAAAATCTAATTCATGGTGAGGTCCAAAGGAGAAAAGAAGGAATCATCATCAAAGATATCTGAGAGACAGCCAGTCTCGTAAATTTCACATCAACTTAGTTTGGCCTCTAAACCAAATCTACCTTAATGCTATTTGTAGATATAGATTGCTGTCTTTTTCATTACCGTTATCAAATGATGTATTTGCGGCTCAGCTCTGAGCTCCTTGACCCATTAAGTGGATTAGATTGCCTGTTGCCTTTATCCTTTTGGCTTTTGCTTTATCCCCAAATATTCTACCCTTCTGTACTATGTATGTAATATACATGCATTATTATGTATGGCATGTATACATACATATGCCTGCAATCCTAATTAGCCCAATGACCCCAGCCCTTATGGTTTTTAAGAGGACTGAGTTCAAATCTCTTATCAGAGTCATCAATCTTTCCCTGTAGCAGCAGCAGCTGCTGAAATCCTTTGAGATATGACATGTCACAAGCCCAGCTCAGGGCTCCTTGTAGAGCTACACTCAGCAAATTGAAGATCGTGCTCCCTATTAAGTTACTGGCTGGTACATCATGGTAGCTTTATTTTCAGGAGCAGCTTATGCCCACACCCTGTCTCAGTCTTGTGCATGGTAATCACTACTCCAGCCCACAGGATCTGCAGCTGAAAAAAAAAATAGCTCAGGACAAGTCTTAACGGTGTTATTAACTTGAAAATATCTCTTGTACGTTTGGGGAAAAAAGGGAGATAAAAAGAGGGTAACAAAGACCAAGGATTCAGTCATGACTCTTGAAACCAAAGGATAGCTCTAGCAGAGTTCACTGTAGACACAATTAGCCTCCATGGTTGGCTAAATATTTATTGAAGATTCACTGTGGTATACTATGCTGGGTATGGGGATGCAGTTGTGAACAAGACAGGTCTCCTCAGCAGCAGCTAGTGAAGAGGACACATAGTTAAGAAATCTTCGTAGGGTAGTAGTGAGTGCTACGATATGTGCACTTATTAAGTGAGCATTTATAACATGTTCTAGGATAAAGAGGGTTCTGGACCAAATTCCAATGTCTGTGTATATGGGGGAGTTTTGCACATATCACCAAGCAATTCTTGGACACCAGTTACCTATCCTACAATTTAACTCAATGTTGACACTATCTACCTGGAGATAGCATCAGATCCCAAAGATTAAGGGCTCAGTTCCACAGATTGCAGCACCTCCCTTTAGATGCCTTTTGCAAGTCCAGGTTATCACCTTCTGACTGATAGGCTATAGATTGGGGGTTCCAACACTGCCCTCTTTGGGTTCAATTAACTTGCTAGAGTAGTTAATGGAACTCAGGGAAACATTTTACTTATTAGATCATTGGTTTATTATAAAAGGCTATAGCTCAGGAACAGCCAGATGAAAGAGATGCATAGGGCAAGGTCTGGGAAAGGGCATGGAGCTTACATTTTTCCCCACATTTCCATGTGTTCACCAACCTAGAAATTCTCTGCTCCCTATCCTTTGGGGTTTTTATAGAGGCTTCATCACATAGGCACAACTGATTAAATCATTGGCTGTTAGTATTGTTTCGACCTCCAGCTCTCTCCCCTTCTTGGAATTTAGGAGGGTAGGACTGAAAGTTCTAACCTTCTAATCACCTGGTTGGCTGTTCTGGCAACTGGTCCCCATCCTTAGGTGTGTTCCAAATCTCTCTCTCTCTCTCTCTCACACACACACACACACACACACACACACACACCAGGAAATCTTAAGGGTTTTAGGAGCTCTATGTCATAAGTGGGACCAAAACCAAGTATATAGGTCTTTATAAATAACAATATCACATGGGGGGTGGGGGTCAAAGAAAGCTGCATTGAGGAAGTGACATTTAGGCCGAGGAGTGGCAGTGTGGTGGAATAGCTCTAGGAGAGCTCTATGTTTTGGGTAGGTAATGAGGGATACTTGTAGCTTGTCTCCAAGATGGCTGCTACTGATTCCTTTCCTGTTCACAGGCAGGCCATTCTTCCATTGAGAAGTGGAGTCCATTTCCTTCCCTTTGAATCTTGGCAGGTCTTAGTAAATTAGCTCGATAATATAACATGACAGAAACGACGTTCTGGGACTTTCAAGAACATCTTTGGGGAAATCTAGTGACCAGGTAGAGTCTTACTTCTGTGAGAAGTCAAAGTCATGTAAAGATATGCCATTGAGAGAAAGAGATGGAGAAAGACAAAGAGAGTAAGACAGAGACAGAAACAGCAGGTAGCACCATAGCCCTAGATATGTGAGTGAAGAAGCCATCTTGGAAGTGATCCACTAGCCTCAGCTGCTCCAGCTGAAGCCAAACATATAAGAGCATCTTGTTCCTGTCCTTATGTAGCCCCTCTCCTCAGATCTAGGCTGGTTCTATGACTTACTATTGGCCAGTAAAATGTAGCAGAAGTGACACAATATAATGTTTGAGCCTAGAAGCCTTGCAGCTTTTGCCTGGGCCTCTTGGAATGCTTATTTGTCTGGCTCTCACTCTTGAAATCCAGCTGCCATGTTATAGAAAGCTCAAGCTCTATGGAGGGCCACTGGTTTAAAGTTCCAGGTGAGCTTCTAGGCTATAGCCAGAATCAACTGCTGGCCGCATGAGTGAGCATTTTGGTCTTTAGCCCAGTCAAGTTTCAGATGGCTACTCACCAATCTGATGTAAGAGGTCCCAAATGAGAGTCACCTAGCTTGGCCCAATTAACCCCAGAGCCGTTAAAGGTAATAATTAATTGTTTTTTTTAAACTATTAAGTTTTGGGGTGGTTTATTGCATAGCACTAGATAATTGGAAGAGAAATCTTTGCAACTAGTGTTTAATTGGGAAAAATTCATTGCGAAACCTAACACACCAGAAGAATTTAGAGTGGATCTATCCAAAAAACATTTGAAAATTTAAATGTAGTATGCAAAGTACTGAAAGGCAAACTACTTTAGGCTAGCATGGAATTATTTGCAAATTATCTTATTTTCATTGATCATAATCTTATTTTGATATATTTCACTCTGGATTATATTCTCCCCCTAAGTTATTTTGAGAAGTGAAGATGTTGAACGTAGTGGAAGGAAAGGTATTATTCTACCTCTAGATACAAAAATGTACATCAGATGCCTCTTTTCCATATGTTAGCAATCAAAGCATCAGTCAATCCACCAAGAGATGATCCCCTATATAGATCAAATATATGGCATAGTCCTTGTTCTTAGGTACCCTAGGCATTTTCCAGTACAGTCTTTCTAGGCAGTGGCTGGGAAAACACTGAGCAGGAAGAAACTGCAATCCATCACAGTATCTGGCACATGATAACTCCTTAGTAACTCTATTGGAGGAATCATGTGAGAATTCAGTAACAAGTACTGGCTACCATCTCAAGACCATGTGTATCTATATCTTCTGAAGCTCTTAAAAAATATCATGCCTCAGGAGACTGTCTGCAAATCTGAAAGTTCTTCAATCAGTGTCAAAATCAGGGATGCCAGAACTGGGAATGTTTGAGATATATGTACATATATACATCTATATGTTTGCATATGTAAATTTATATATGTATAAAATCTTACCTCCATCTTGCTCTCCTTACATTTTGTGCAAGATAGTGTGTTAGACATTGTAGAGTTTATATAAATTTCTCTTCCTAGCCTGAGCTCTTAAGAATGCCCAAGATTCTGTATTACTTAGTCTCCCCTTTTAAAAATGTTGACGGAAATAGTATATTATGCAGTAGTTAAAACTTCAGAAGGAAAGATCCTCAATAAATACAAAACAGCATGAAATAAAATAAGCACTTTACTGCACTAAAGAATTCTTATGTGGAAACTCAAATATAGAGATGTAGTTACTGCCCCCCAAAACATGGTTAACAGGTTATTTATGCCTAGAGCATCAAAAGATCCACTTCCTCAACTCATCTCATACTTTGCTTGGTATTCCACCATAAAAGGAATTTCTTTGGGATTGGCATTTTATTCTTAAGACATTTGTCAATGTATTGTACAAAAGAAGTAATTTAACCACTGGAAAATTAACAGAGAACAAGATCACGAGTACATGGGAGGCCATTGAGGTAGGAATCAAGAATAGAGAGCTGAGGATGGGAGCATCTGGGTCCCTGTTGGGGGAAATAAAGACTCTGGTTAGGAGCTCAAGTCTGGGGCTCTGGGCACTGAGGGCAGCACGATGGAAAGAGGAAGAAGTCATTGAGCACCTATACATAAATTTGCTCAAAAGTTGCCTTCGACTAGAGAATCAGACATAATAATTATAGTGAATCCCTCAAGATAAGAACATGGGACAGTAAAGAAACAATGGTGGAAAATATATAGAAAGAACAGGGATTCATTGCTATACTTTAATCTGTGTCACCTTTTCTCATATTCACAAGCATGCCTAATTTTTGCCGTAATAAAACAGTTTTTAAGAACTGGTGGACCTTTTTAAATTATTAGCTATCATCTCAAGGAAGAGATGCTTCTCCTTAGTAGCTGTGATCTCTCTGTGCTGACCAAGGCAAAGGAGAGAAGATAAAAGCTAGTCATACATAGGAAATATTAGGAAACTCTCCCGACCTTGTGGTTGCCACCAGCTTCATAGGAGTAGGCAAAGCAACTCTTCAAGCTCAGGCCAAAGGGTTATTCATTCCTAAAGAACCTCTCTGATCCTTATAATAACCCATATCACACAATAAATAGTAGGTTGGTGACAGGAGATAGAGGATGAAAAAGCCTGCACTCCTAACATCGCTTCCCAATTAGCACTGGCTATGCTTCCAGGTATATCTGGGTGTTCTTGACATTTGGCAGCAAAGATAATCACCTCTGCACAACTAGACGCTATCAGGAAAAGCCAAGATCACATGCTAATGAGGAACCTCATCTCTAACTATAACACGTATATTACTTTAAAGGAGATGTCCTTGAACTTAAATGAACCTCCATAAAGGCAGTATCAAAGGGAAGAAACATATTCATTAGGATTTTTTAAATTTGCAGTGACAGGTTCCTAATTAACATAATGAAAAAAAGGGAACTTATTCTTCAGATGTTGGGGTTCTCATGGAATCCACGATCAGGATTGCATATGGGTTCCAGGAACAATCGGAACAGGCAATAAAACTCATCATAACCATCTCTGTCTTCAATTTTCATTTGTTTCTCTCAGTTTCTCATTTTTCTTCCTTCAAATTGGCTGCCTCCACTTGTCCTGAAGTCAAGGCAAGAAACATAGTCATGGAATGTCCTGAGCTAAAGCGTATATTCTGGGCGTTGGAAAGATACTGGCTTTAAGATCTGACCTCAAGTCCAACAACTGTAGAAAGTCACTCTGATTGGCTCACCTCAGATCAAGGGTCAAGGCGGGACCCATCAACCTGGATTTCAAGTCACACAGTGTAAACTGGCTGCTCGTGAGGGAACTGTATAAATGATTGTGGAAGCGTGAGTGAGGAAATGGGGATTGTAGCTCCAGAAAGACCAATAAACTAGGCAGGCAAACAGTGTAAAAAAAAAAAAAAAAGAAAGAAAAAGAAACTCAGGCTAAAATAAATGGTAATGTTAACATGACTACTGAGAGACCATTTCTCCAAAAACATGCCCCTAATTCCTGTTTAAATATCCCTCTATTTAAAGCTTCCCCCAAGTGACTCTTGTTTAATCATGACTGAGACTTCACCTAAATCCTTGCTGGCAGCACTGAAGTGTTTCCCCACCATACCTTTCTCTCTTACACACCATGCTTCACAGTTTCAACGATCTCAGAATGACATCTGAGGAGGGAATAAGAACATTGTCCCCCTCACCTTCAGACCTCTTCGTGACCATCATTGTTCTCTTGACTTCTCATTCAGCCTTCCCTGGGATTGAGGGGAGGGGTATGGGAGTAGTGGCACAAAGAACTACTTTTGTTATTAGCAAATGCTGCAGATTTTCTCTGATGTTTAATCACCCATGGAAACCATTTGTTTCAGCAATTAAGAATTTGGATATAGGGCATTTCTAGGGATTAATGACCAGATGGTAAAAACTGACTGCTTTCAGC
>NW_006439192.1:7967126-7967366 GCF_000325575.1 Pteropus alecto
TCAAGGTGACTGATGGTATTTACTTGGAAAATTAGATGAATAAAAGCACATATTCATTTTGAGTGATTCAAAGATGACAGTATAGTAAAAGGATTTCTTGGGCAAGACTAGTTTCTGAGTTAGTTGCTAGAAGTATTTTGCCCTTGGTTTTAAACATTGAAAGTAATTCTTTTTTCTATGTGTACCATAAAGGGCTGAAATTATGAAATGAGAAAGATACCTGCATCGCTTTTGTGCAAA
>NW_006439192.1:7967383-7974225 GCF_000325575.1 Pteropus alecto
AATATGAGGTTGTATGATGCAATAGAAGAATAATAGATCAAAAGTTAGGCCCAGGGCTCTAGATGTGACTTTGTCATTTCTTACCTTTTTGACATGGACAAGTCACTTTATTTATAAGTTTATTCATGTATAAAATGAAGCATGTGTAAAGAATGATTCTAAAGGTACTTTTAGCTCTGCCCTTTTACAAGTATAGCTGCAGACTGTTATCATCAAATTATTTCTGTATTGATTTTCTGTTTGGATGATCTGTGCATATCTGACAGTGGGGTATTTAGGTCCCCTACTATGATAGTGTTTTGGTCTCTTTCTCCCTTTAGTTCTGTTAGTAATTGCTTTACATATTTTGGGGTTCCCTGATTGGGAGCATAGATATTAATAAGTATTATGTTTTCTTGGTGCATGATTCCCTTTATCCTCATGGAGTGTCCCTCAGTATCTTTCTTTACCTTTTTTATTTTGAAGTCTATTTCATCTGATAATAGTATTACCACTCCCGCTTTTTTCTGAATGCCATTTGCTTGAAATATCATTTTCCACTCTTTCATTTTGAATCTATATTTGTCTTTGGAGCTGAGATGTGTCTCCTGGAGGCAGCATATGGTTGGGTTTTGTTTTTTTATCCATTGTGCAACTCTGCCTTTTTATTGGTGAACTCAGTCCATTTACATTTAGGGCGATTATTGAAATATGAGGTCTTCTTATAGCCATTTTATTTTTTGCTTTCTGGTAGCTCGGTGTTTCCATTGCTTCCTTGTCCTTGTGTTTCGTTTTCTTTATTTTGGTTGGCTTTTGTGGGCTTCCCTCTGGTTCTTCTTGTTTTATATTATATACTTCAGTTCTGAATCTTTGGTGTGTGGTTACCATTGTGTAATATGTAAAGGATAGTTACATATATATAGTCATCCATTTTCTTCTGAGAGTGCTTTATCTCCATTCCCTTTGCAAATTTGGATCTTTGAGTTTTCCCCTTTTCAGTCATTCTTATCTCTGTCCCTATGTATGCTGAACCTTCATTATTATCTTGCTATAACAATTCTCTTCTTATTATTTAGGCTTATATTGCCCTGTTCTTAGTAAGGTTTGTACTCCTCTGCTTCTATTTGCTTGATAGTCACACCTTCTCCTCTCCCCCTCCTCCTACAGGGAGCTCCGGTGGCTACAAGAGGGAGCTTATTTATTTCTCCCAGTCTGCTGCCTGACATCCGGGGTTCGAACCTGTGGTAGCTCTTAAGTGCAGATCCCATGCTCAGATGTGCTAGTGTGAAGTTTGGGTGTTTTTTGTTGAGTTTTAGATGTTCAGCTTATTGTTGTTTCAAGAGGAGAGGTTTGAGGATGTCTCTCACTCCACCATGTTTCCAAATATCAGCTGTGCCCACCCCCGTGAGGCTCTTCCACTGATCTTGTCTACAGAAAGCCCTTACTATAACAAATCTGAAAGGGTAACCCATGGGCCAATAATTTTGAGAAAGTTTTATTTCGTGGTTACCAGATTCAGAAGAGGTTTTTAAATAATAGATGGGCTGTTGGCAAAAGGAGTCAACCTGGATGATGATGTCATAGTGTGGAGTCCTGGAAAGCTCATGGGAAAGATAACCTGTGACTAGGTTACAATGAAACCTGGATGGCCGTGATGAGAGAATTGGCCCTTTGTTAGAAAAGGCAAGTCACGAGTCAAGTTCTCTTCATTGCATTAGGATGACGAAATTATCTTCTTCAAAAACGGATCTTCCTCAACCAATGGTGCACACTGAATTTTGTGCATCCAAAGCCATAACTTTAACGGGCATTTTCTGGAACTAAGTCACCTGGATCTCACAATAGCTCTGTGAAGAAGGTGTTATTATCTCTTTTCGGCAGATGAGAAACTTGACTTACCCAAAATAAGTAACGTTGCCAATGGATTTCAGATACTATTCCTTGTCTGTGTGCCTCAGGAACCTCCTCTATCACACTGCTTCTCCTGGAGAAAGCACAGGGCATATAATCTGCCTCCAAATAACTGGGAGTGAACTATGAATTTATGGATTTAATTTTAGCCCCAAATAGAAGCTAACACCTACATGGTGTTCCCTGTGTTCCAGTTACTGTCCCAAGTGCTTCCCACATGGAACTCTAATTAGTACAATGTGCCTTAGACATAGCTACTGTTATTAACTCCATTTAATGGAGAGGAAAGAGAGTCACAGAGCAGTTGAGTAAATTATCTAAGATTCCACTACCAGCAATTAATGAATTTAAACCCTTATGACAGTGATAATAAACTGTATCTTAATGCTTCTTTTGATGATTTGTCCCTGTCGATTTTGAAAAGTAAAGAATAAAAAAGGACACCTTGGGATTGGGTGTAAGGAGAGTTTTAATTTTCATACCACATAATTAATTTTCACAAGGGGAAGCAGGGCAGTGAGAATATGAATTTTCTTTGTGATGCCACCCTCAGCTGGAGAGGCTGCAGGGCAGGCACACAGCCCACTCTCTCTTGGAAACAGTGGGATTCACCTCTGGCAAGGAAAGCAAAGGACAGAAACATAAGCTGCCATCAATTGATTTCTTTTTAAACATTAGATGGGAAAAAATAGGCAGATGATAACTCAGCACTTTAAAGCTTTGCAGATGGGGATGGTGTTAATCAAATCTCTAGGATAAAGTAGGCAGAGTTAGAGGGAGCAAAAGAGGATACCTAGAGGTCATTACATGCTGTGTATCCTGATTGCCACAGCTACTGCCCTAACTGGTTTGTTTAATTTTTCTCAAAGATAATGGAATCAAGAGGGAGGACATATACAGAGTAGAAAGATCCTGGGGCTAAAAATTTCTTAGCAATCTTACTGACTCTAGATTCTGTATGAGTCAACAGTGCAATATGGTTAAAAAAAAAAAAAAAAAAATCTTAACAGCCTTGAGCCATGTGTTGGAATCCTGGGGAGTAGAAGGAGAAGGCTGTAAGAAGTATGGCCTGTTCACAGTCATCACTGGCTGGTGCACATGAGGAGATACCACATCAGGAAGGTTGGAAGTCCAGGAACTCATACTAGTGACCAGAGCCTGATGGTCAACAGAAGTAAATGATCATTCAGCCATGGAGACTCACGAGGGAGCAGAGTATTGTGGAGAAGCAGCTGCAGCCTAGACTAACTTAGAAGAAGACATGAGATAAACCCTCCTTTCCCAAAATATACTAGACAGTATTCACCTTTGGGGGTGAGAGGAATGCTGGCATTTGCATTATATAAACGAAGAATTTAAATAAGAAAATTAATTATATTTTACACACCTTAAATTATTAAAATACAAATGTCCTTTTTAATTTGCATTTATCATTCTCATTCTCTGGGCACTTTTCAGGATCTTCCTTTCCAGCAGTTTACTTAGATTGCATGCAAATATGTACTGCTTCATGGTATGTGCAAGAGGCACCCGTGCATTTATGTGAGTGTGAGTATATAGCCATATAAACAAATATTCAAAATTTTTAGGAATTTATATCTTGAGAAATCTACTCCTGCCTTCGTTCCCACCTTCCATCTGCCTCTTTAAAACAATCTCTGATCCTTTCCCTCGAGACTTGTCACCAGTGCGTGCTTCCAGATTTGGGATACAGTTTCCCTTGCCTTCTTTATTTTGTTAAGTTTAATTGTAAATGTTTTCACTTCTCTGCCATTTGCTTTTCCTCTCCTCTTTTTCATTTACATCTTATCATTCCTAGTTTTTCTATTTATCTCTAATAAGAATGACATATTTTAAGTAATAGTCTTAAACTGGCATTGACAGGTTTTTTGTGGTTTTTTTTTTTGCTATTGCCAAAAGGTACACAGAAGCAAATTCCCACAGATTAGAATTTCCCATTAGGAGAATCTGTTGTTGTTGGAGAGGGATGATTGTAACACAGAAAGAAATAAGGAGTGGGCCTGCTTTTCCAAATTAATTAATTAATTAATTAATTTTCAAACCTTTATTCTTTGTCTTCTCTCTAGCGTTTTCTTGCTTCTTGTTTCAGATTTTGCTGTTCTTCCAGATTTTATCCTATGTCTCTTATTACCAAGATACTTTCTCAAAACATGTAGCTATTGCATTAGTTTGCTAGAACTGCTGTAACAAAGTATTACAAACAGGATGACTTAAGCAACAGAAATTTATTATTCCACAGTTTTGGAGTCCAGAAGTCCAAGACAAAGGTGTTGGTAGGGTTGGTTTCTTTCTGGAACAGGGAGAATCTGTTCCATGCCTCTCTCCTAGCTTCTGTGAGTTTTGCTGGTGATCTTTGGTGATGCGTGGTTTGTAGATGCATCACCCAAATCTCTGCCTTCATCTTCACATGGTGTCTTTCCTGTGTGCATGTCTGTGTCCAAATTCCTCTTTTTTATAAGGACATCAATTATATTGGATTAGGGCCTACCTTAATGACCTCATTTTAACCTGATTATCTGTAATGTCCCTATTTCCAAATAAAGTCACATTCACAGGTACTAGGGGTTAGGATACCAACATCTTCTGGAGGGACACAATTCAACTCATAGCAAGAACCTTATGATTGGTTATATGACTAGTTTTCTGTGGGGACCCAAACACTCCTGAATATTGTGATTTCTTCTGTATGTGTCAGCAATACACTAGGGATCTCTTAGGGATGATCAAACTAAAGAATTCTATGATTCTATTTATCAGAGGGAGAACTTAGATCAAGTCTGGAACCTGGTCACTAGATCCACTTGAAATTAGTGTTTCTTAAGTTGTCACAGAATTATAGTTTTGGGTTAAAACCCCTCCCATCATTTTCTATTTTTAATCCATTTGGGCATGGGGAAGACATTAACAATGAGAACATAAGTCATATGTAGGGTGGGAATTGACTTCCATCAATAGTCAGAAATGTTTGTGAGTGACCATGGTGATGTAAAGAAGGAAGCATTGCCTTAGATTACCATGTACACCCATCTCTCAATTTATACAGATTATCTGTTCCACATGTCTTTTTTTAATGCGGAGGAAAACCACATAAAGAATCAACCAGTAAGAAAAAAGATACTAAAGAAATAGGCCAATATAAGTCATAAAAATATTTATTTCACCTATTTTCACACAAAAAAATTCTAATGAAAATTCAGAAAAAACAAAATAAATTTTATTTGCTCTCAGTGTCTGTACTGTAACCTAAAGCAATTAACTTTCTCTTTGTAATTGGCACAGAATCACTATCTTCATTTCTAGAAATATTTGGAAGTTCTACTTCAGGTTCATTATTTACGTTTATGTTTTTGGATGATCTTTTTCCAACCACATCTTTTGCTAAGTTTTTATAAATTCTTCGATATTCACTGCAACATTTAAAACAATTTGTTAAAAATTTTAAGACTCATTGGATGTTTGGATCAATATCTAGAATTAAAGTTTCCAGTTTTGTGGCCAGTTGAAGAGCTTTGTAAATATTTGTAGTGAATGAAACTGGTTCAAAGTCACTGCCATATTCATCGACAGGATGGGCTTCAGATATTAAGTGAATTAATTCATTATCAGTTATTCATGATCAACCAGTAATTTGTTAATATCACCTACATTCAAATTGTCAGAGCTTTCTTCTTGAAATTTAATAAGTAGTGCCAATTAATCCCTTCTCAGTTGGAACAATATTCCCTGGTACAACCACCACTGGCCATATTGCTTTCCAGCAAGCACTTAAAGTTGATGGCTTTATATCACTCAAAGCTAAAGTAACAGTCTTAATACAACTTAGAATTGTGTATTTATTCCAGGCTTCCATAACTGTGATTCATTATCTTCAAGTTTATTAAAAATATCATTAACACTACATTTGATATAATTAATCTTAAAGGTGGAAATAATGCCTTGAGCTAAAGGTTGGATTAAGGAAGTTTTATTTGGTGGCAAATATACAACTTTTATACTTGGATGTTCTAAATTGTGTGGATGACCAGATGCATTATCTAAAAGTAAAAGTATTTTAAAAGGAAGACATTTTCCTTTATGTAATTTTCAGCTTCTACAGCAAAACATTTGTAAAATCAATCCCCCAAAAAACATCAGTAGTCACTAAAGTTTTTTTATTTGCCATCCAATGAATGAGATCATTAATAATTATGTGTTAGTGAGTATTAGTTCTTTGTATGTTAAGCTATTGTTTTTTAGAAAGAGTAATCGCCAATAATGGAAATGAAAAAGAAAGATCCACATAAAATAAGATCATGTAAATGGAAACCATGTATAAAAAGTCTGCGTAAACAGACAGAGAAGCTGATTGGGTTCTAATCATTAGCTAGAAACAGAGCTGGGACTGGAACAAAGGTCTCCTGGTAGAGCTCAGGGCTCTCCTTCCTGTCTTCTTTCAGACTGAGTAATTCTTAATGAGTCATCTCCTTTGTTTGCTTTTTAGCTATAACTCTTTGGGTCCTTAGCCACTGGTCTGTGCAGGTGGCTGCCGAGACATCCTTTGTCCCCGTGATCCTTCAGCTCTGGCAGCTCTTTTGCTGCTTCTAGGATATGCTGGATATCCAGGAGTCTTGGTGATTCTGTTTGGCCCCATTATCCCTAGACCCAGTGCCATGTAACCATTCTCTATTTTTCTGTGATCTGTCATCTTACCAGCCCTTTTCTGGAGAGGATGTACATGTTCCTCTTCTGGAACACACTGATTTCTTGGCTATTATTCTCTCTCCCTCACTCTCTCTCTCCATCTCTCTCCTCTTATACCCCCCTAGCTTTGGAAACATCTTTTCCTTATCTGGGATGGGAATGGATATTGGATAAGTGAATCCTTTAAATTCTTCCAAGGGCTTGGGACTTTGAGAACACAGAACACAGAGCCTCTCAGTCCCTGCTTTCTG
>NW_006439192.1:7974247-8018250 GCF_000325575.1 Pteropus alecto
GTGTAGAGAACTGATTATTTGCCTGAAGAGTGGAGGTAGGAAAAGGAGAAATGCCATGATAAAAAAACAAAAACAAAAACAAAAACAAAAAACAAACAAAAAACTTTTCCAAAGCAGTTATACCACAGTTATAAGTATTCTTCATTTTGCTGGGAAATTTACCTTTTGAACTTATTCCATTTATGGCTATTAAAAATAGCAAAGTATTCTTTAGGGAGGGTGTGTTAAACAGAGGCTTAACATTTTAAAATTTTATTTTAGTAATCTTATATTTGTATGGAAAGTATAAGCTAGATTTGGGATATATAATTGCTATATAAGCTAGATTTAGGATATATACTTGGCTGTATTCAACAGTAATGTTCAAGATGGTACACAAAGTTGTTATTTTTAGCATCCCGAATAAAGATGTTTTCCCTTCTTAAACTCTAGTCTCCACTGCCACATCCACTCAAATTAACCTTGATACATTATTGATGTATCCTTAATACTGTTTCTATACAGAATTCTTAATCAATAAAATTTAAAAAAGATTTAAGAGATGCATAATTGCATAGTTGTGGAACTCTGATATATTCAGCATGGCCTAGCTTCCAGACTCTATAATCCTCCTTTCCAATAGCAATGGCTACAGGACACCGCAGGCAATCCTATGCTGGCTTCTACAATCAATTCTAACCTCAAAATAGGTAGAACTATGTTTCATATGTCCACACTGTGAGATGAATTTCCAAGTGGCTCCTAGGTTACCCCTGACCTTATGGCCTAGATTCACACACTGGACTTTTGTTCTGCCTCTAGAATGCAAACCCACTCTGTGTCCCAGATTTGGTTCTCAAGCCCCTCTCTCAACAACAGATCTAGTATTGCTGTTCTCCCAGGATTCAGTCATTGTGTTCTGGCAGACAGAATGGGCCCTTCCATCTTCAGTCTTCTCCAGGTTTAATCGTATGACCACACACCTAGATTTCTCCGTGTTTCCTATTCCCAGGTCCCCCAGTTAAAAGCTCTGCCTGTGTGTTGGACATTATTCTAGTCTGATATCTTTTCTAGTACCCTTGCCCCTATTACATGTATCATTTAAAATGACATTTTTTTTTCTTAAGAACTCCTATTAATGGCTTGTATGTCAAATCCTTTGTGTTAGTAAGTGAACCTGTGTAAGCATTACCCAGTACCAAATATTCCAGCTGTTTGAGATATGTATCCTTCCAGCATCCCCTAGAAGGCACAACCAAGAGTTAGATGTTAGACATATGTATATATGTATATATGTATATTGCATATATACACACATATGCATATTATGTCTTCCTCTGATGTATATTTAATGTCTCTCAGTTCCACGAGTTCCAGTGTTATTCCAGCAATAGTCACCTCTTGACTTACAACCCTCAGCACTTCATCCTTCTATCTAATAGCTGATCTCACCACCACATCCTTGCTAACAGCTAGAATAATGACCACCATCCTTCATCAGAGAAGACAATGAAGGGCTGGTGGAGGAGAATCTGGGGCTACTTTCTTTTGCTTACTCATTCATTCAATCTTTCCACAAGTATCTATTAAGCACACACTATGTGCTTGGTATGCCCTAGGCATTCTCCATAAGCAAAGTTCCTTTTTTTTTTTCATGGAGTTTACATTCTGGTGGAGGGAGCAGACAAAAACCAAACAAATGAAAGTTTGAGATGTCAGATTTAGAACGATATGATAAAAAGAAAATAAAGCAAGATAAAGTTTTAGAAGAGAAAGGTGTGTGTGTGTGTGTGTGTGTGTGTTAGATACAATATTTGATACAGAGGTCAGAGAGTTTAGCTAATACAATTTCATTTAAACAGCAACCTGCCTGTGCATATCTTGGGGAAGAATACTCCTATTGAATTTTGTAAAATGCTTTTTTTTTTTTTGCATCTATTGGGAGGACCATGTGGTTTTTCTTGGTGCCAGTTTTTATTTCAGACATCACCAGTCCTCTTCCATGAGAAGAGTGCACTATTTTTCAAGGGGCTCTGTGTCACAAGCTTGAAGAGAACCTGAGGTCAGACATCGTGAAACTCCACAATCCGAAGTCATATGTTGGATTCTTTTAGAATTATTGCTTGTCCAGGCCTCTGAAGATTCTCTACTTTGGGAGGATATGTTTGCTTCTCTTTTAAAAGATATAGGGGACATCCGGAATGAGAAAAGCAAAATCCTTTGCTGGGACACTTTGACATTAAAGTTAAAAAGAGAATGAACTTTAGAGCTAGAACATTCTGGACTTAATTCTGTATTTTCTTCATAGAAGACAATTCTCAGCCTCAGATTTTCAATCTGTATAAGGACGTTTTGTTTTTTAATTTTTTTACTTTTCAGTTACAGTTGTTGTTCAATAGTATATTAGTTTCAGGTGTACAGTATAGTGATTAAACATTTATATAACTTGTGAAATGATCCCCTTATAAGTGTACCCACCTGACCCCGCAATTTATTACAATATTACTGAGTATATTCTCTATGCTATACTTTGGATCCCTGTGATATTTTGTAGCTGCCAAGTTGTACTTCTTAATCCCATCACCTTTTTCCTAAACCCATTCTCCTAAACCCCCTCCTATCTTGCAATCATCAGTTTCTTCTCTATCTATGAGTTTTTTTTTCTGTTTTAATTTTATTTTGTTTTTTAGATTCCACACATTAGTGAGATCATATGGTATCTGTCTTTCACTGTTTGACTTATTTCACTTAGCATAATATCTTCTAGGTCTATCCAGGTTGTTACAAATGGTAAGATTTCATTATTTTATTTAGCTGATTAATATTCCATTGTATATATGTACCACATCTTCTTTATCCAGTTGTCTATTGATATCTATTTAGGTCGCTTCCATATCTTGGCTATTGCATATGAAATGTCCTTATTTGTCTCTTTATGAGGATTTTTGTTGACTGAAGTGTTTATGTTTTACAAGAGGTTCTACTACAGTTCCAGGTATGTGCAAGATCCCTCAGCAATGTTCTTACCATACTCTATCCTTTGGACAAATTTTATAAATGCTTATTCTGGAATTTTAGGGTGATATTGATATATGTGAAGAAAAATATTAGATTTAAAACAGATGAATCTATAGATTTTTACTTTCTACTAACTGTGGAATATTTTAGAAATATATCTCTAAACAGAGTAATATTAACAGACTCACATCGTTTCTTGGTTTCTTTGTGGCTCACATCGTTTCTTGGTTTCTTTGTGGTTACAGAAGCTATTCTATATAGAGTGAAATTATAAGTTCTGTTACCCCTCTGAGGCAAGGAACTATAGTTGTGGATACTAGAGATGCAGACAAAAATTATATTCTCTGTAGACATTAAGTTTTGAGACAACACTAGCATTAAGAACCTCTTTCCCACAAAATCGGTCAAATTAGGGCAAATTATATTAAATTACATCAGAGATATACAGAATGTGAACCTCAGCTCTCTCATCTTCACTTTAACTTGCATAAGTGTGTTATTCAGATTCCCGAACCCTCATAATAAAGTGAATTCTTTTTTTCTAAATTGTTGGTAATATTCTTTGTTATTTGGAAGTTTGGGTGTTATGGGGAGGAGTAACAGGGTCTAAGCAGATAGAAACTTTTGCTTCTCTAACTCAAGTCTAAACTATAAAACAATTTGAGTAAGCATGACAGGTTTGGATTATTATCACTCTGTTTCTTTTCAGAAAATATGTTACTTTATACTCATGAAATTGTTTGAGATGTCACAGTCACGATGATAAGAGAATAAAAAAGTATAGACACAATTTGAAAATTTGTTCGACTCAGGTGACATCTTCCTGCCTTTTCAAGAGTCAGCAATGACTTCCGTGAATAATGCTTTAATTCAAATAGACAAGAAGAAAAAAAAATTAGAATATATATTAATATTTGCTTGTAATTATGTAAGGAAATACTGGCAAAATACATTAAAAACTAATTAAAGTTGTCATCTCTAGAGGGAATAGGTAGATGAGGTCAGGAGTTGAATGAGACTTCTCAAAGTTTACCTTTTTACACAATTTTGAATTTAAACCCATGGGGAAATATATAAATAAAATTTTATCTATGTTATAGCTTTATCTATGTCAAAACTTTATCTGTGTTATATGTTGGGCCTGAGCTATTCAGGGCAACCCTGGGATGTAGCCATGGAGTCTCTCCTCTCTCTAATGTATTGAAATCCTTTAGAGAATTGCATTCCTCTTGAAGCCTCTGTTCTCTCAGCTGAGAAAAGGAGAATTATAGCTGCCCTGTCATGGGTATTATGTCCCTATTTAGAGAGGGACCACCACATGCTATCATCACCCACTGTGTACCACCCAAGTAGTTACATTGATCCTCTCAAGATAAGCATGAATCCTGTGGCTGAAGGAAACTTTCTCACTATCTGTGTTCAAGCTGCCATCTTCCAACTGTCATTATAGATTACAGAATGCTGGACTAAAGGCACAGAGCCATTAACACTGGAATCATTAGACTTCTATTCATTGAGATACTAGCTTTGCAACTTAAAAGCTGACTATTCATGGCAAGTTATCAAACTAATCTATGCATCATTTTTCTTTGTCCGTAAAATGGATATAGTTATAATTCCAACTTTATAGGGTTGTTATGCACATTACATGAGATTATAAATGTAAAAGATTTAGCAGAGTGACTGGCACATTGTAAATGTTCTTGAAAAATGAATTGTTGTTGTTATTATGTCCCTAAGAGACAAGACATTTAGTGACTGAACAAAGGGTGGTAATAGCCCTTATTCATTACTTCTCTGTTAGAATACCTATGTGGTGCCTTATTCCAGGATTCAGTGGTTTCTTAGATTTCTTTTTACCCTTAAAGACATGGTTTTCTCATAACAGTGTCTTTTTGTTCTTCAAGGTGCCCCCTTTTAGGGATTGAATCATGCCACTGGCAATTTTCTCCAGAGCTAGTGAAACATCACACCACAGTCAGACTATGTCTTGCTGAACCATCGCTCTTGCTGAAGGTATTCTAAGAGTGGCACTCCTCCCAGGCAAATAGAATATCTTTAGAACATGGCCCACATTTTCGAAATGCTTCAGGGTGAAAGTTAAAGATAATCATAAAGTAACTTAGTCCAGAGAAACCATTTGTATGTCATGGAACTGTTTCATATATTTAGCTCCTATGAGTTGAAAGTTTAATATGTATCAGGCATTCTACTAGGTGTTGGGTGTACAGAGGTGAATGAAATAGACTCGGTGCTTGCTCTTCAGGGAGCTCACTGTCAGGTGGGTGTGGGAAATGAAGACATGTAGGCTAATAAGTAGGTAAACAGATCCATAAATACAAAATTACAAAATGAGAGCAACCAACAAAAGGAAACAACAGCTAGCTATTATAAAGAATGATGGGGGTAGAGATCAGAGAAAGCTTGTTTCAATTAGTAATATTTAAGATGCAACTTCAAGGATAAGAAGACATTCATTACAGAATATTCCAGACACAGAAAATGGCAAAACAATGCCTCTAAGGCAATGGTAATCTCAGCTATTTCAAGGCAGTAAAAAGAGGCAGTTTGGTTAGAGTGTAGTGAGCGGGGAAGAGTGAATCAAATAGGCAGAAGATATAAGCAGTGGGCGAGGTCGAGCAGGGTCTTTCTGGATGTAATATTGAACTTGAGCATTAACAAAAAGGAAATGGAGAATGAATTAAAGGAAAACCAAAGAGAAAAATTTCTTCCCTCCCTCCCCTAATTATTTAATCAGTGTTTACTATGTACTAGTATTTCTAGTCACTGGAGATGCTGAGCTAAACAAAAGAGAGAAATTTAGCTGTGGTGTTTCTAACATTCTCGTCAGGAGACGATTGCTGTAGTCCAGTATGGAAGGGTGATGACCTGAAGGAGTAGCAGTGAAGATAGAGAGAAATTGAAGGATTTTATATCCTCTTCTCATCCTCTAGAAACTGACATATCAACTCCCAATACTTCTACCATCGATATTTCACCTAGCTCCTGACATTGGTATCACAGAAAATCATTCCTTTAGCTCTCCTTCCTGACCTCTCCCTTACTTAGCTGTCATCTGATTCCATGTCTCACTTAAAGAAAATGATGATGATGAGAAAAGTAAGAGAAAGAGATTGAAAGTACAAATCAATACATGAATAAGACCATTAATCAAATAAAAGGAAAGAAACATTTGGGAAGAATGAGCGATGGCAGAATGCCAGCATCAACGTGCCCACTGAACGAAGAAATGAATGATGCCTTAGGAAAAGGATGGATTAGCCTGGTCCACTTGCAGAAATTAGACATAGGATTATATAAACTCAAATTTCCCATTAATTTTCTGTTCCTGAGAAAATTTTGACACTAATGGTGGGCTAAACCTTGGGACCTCTACCTTATCTTTAAAGGAAATGGTGTGTATTGTAGGCAGCTATTATAACCTAGAATGTAGGGTCTAGAAAGACAAAAAGGGGGCACTTTCCTGTAGGGTTCCTCTGCTGTAGCCACTAGTTGCATGTGGCTCTTGGGCACTTAATATGTCTAGTTTGGATTGAGATGTACTGTAAGTGTAAAATACTCACTGGATTTTAATGACTTTGTAAAAAACAAAAATATAAAAATTATTGTTAATGATTTGTATATTGACTGTATATTGAAATAATATTTTGGATATTTGGGTAAATAAAAGATATTATTAAAATTAACTTTTCTTATTCCCATCTACCATTTTTAAATATGACTGCTAAAATTTTAAGTTATGGGTATAGCTCTCATTATGTTTCCATTGGTTATTATTATTTCCATCGATAATAATAGTAACTAATACTTATTGAGCATCCAATGTGTTCTAGACACTTTTCTAAATGTTTTACATGTAACTTTTAATTCTCACAACAAATTTCGAGGTACATGCTAATATAGTTCCATTTTTACAAATAAAGAAATCAGGGTAGAGATTAAGTAACTTGTCTAAGTTCAAACAATTGGTTAGTGGCAGAGCTGGGATTCAAACCCAGCCAGGCTGGTTCCAGAGCTCACATTCATTCACTTCTTTTCCCTAGCTCTTGGTGTTGAGAGTTGCTTCAGCATCTTATACAGAGTGAGGCATAGGAAAGTCAATGCAACTGTGTATTCATTTGTAGTTTTAGGTTGTAAGAAACAAAGATACACTCAGGTTGCCCAAGTTGATGGGGATTTATTATAAGGATAGAGAAGAAAGGAATGAGTTTTATCAATGTCAACATCAAGTTTTGTGGAAAAGCTGGAAACTTACTCAGAATACCACAATGATTCCAGTGTAAGACAGAACTCCTAGGCTACCATTCTTGAGTCTTGGCTTCTCTCTGCCTCTGCCTGAATCGATTATTGACTAATTGCCTCATGACTTCTACTTACTTAAGACTTCTACTAACTGCCTTCTCTCAGCATTTAGCTTCCACACATCTTTGTTGTCTGTAAGATTTGTATTCTGAGTTACAATTCATAGTCAACTGGATTGGATGGATTGGACACTCTCAAATACAGACTGATCTAGTAGCAGAATTTTCTTCCTGATTCTCTCCTAAGTCACTGTCTTTCCTTATGTTTAGCTATTTTTGGAACAGCATCCTTCACTGGTTGGCTGCTACAGACAGTATTACAAGATCATATGACTAATATAATGATAAAATAGCAAGATTCATTTATGTCACAATTGCATTTACCTACACTCATTCATTCACAAATATTCACTGGATATCTGCTATGAGCCAGACACTGTTCTTGGCATTTGGAATTCATCTGTGAAAAAAAAGAAAAAGACTAAGATCCCTGCTCTCATGGAATTTCCATTCTAGCTGAGGGAGGTAGATGACAACTAAGAAGCGTAATAAGTATAACATTTGTTAGAAGGTGATAAGGGACATGGAGAAGAAAGTAAAGAGACTGAGAGTGTTGCTAGTGTGGGGAAATAGCTTGTAGTTTTATTAGTGTGATTAATGTCAGTTTCATCAAAAATATGAGATTTGTGCAAAAGCCATGAAAGAGGACAGGGAATTAGCTAAGGAGCTGGAAGAAGAGCACTCAGGGAAGTGGAACAGCTAGAGCAAAAGCCCTAAGCTTGGCATGTTTGAGGAACAAGGAAATTAGAATGGCTGGAGCAGAATGAGGAAGAGGGAGAGAAGTAGGGGATGTGGACAGAGAGGTCAGATCAGGTTGTAGTTTGTAGGCCTGTGCAAAGATTACAGCTTTTACTCCAAAGAAACAGGAATCATCACAGGTTTTAACAGAGAAGTGACATGATTTGATTTACCTTCTAAGAACACTCTGGATGTTGGATTGCAAGTAGACTGTTAGAAGGCAAGCATGGAAGCAGGGGGTCCTGTTAACAGGCTATTGCAATGCTCCAAACAAGAAATGATGGTTGTTCATGCCTGAGTGATAGGAGTAGAGGTGGTGAAAAGTGGCTTATTCTGGATATATTTTAAAGTTAAAACCAAAAAGATTTTGCTCACAGATTGGATGCATGGAATGAGAAAAAGAGTAAAATCAAAGATATCTCACAAAGCTTTTGGCCTGAGAAATTGGTAGGATGGAGTTATCATCGACAATGATGAGGAATGCTATAGATGTAACAGATGGAGTTTAGGGAAGATCAACTTCAATTTTGGCCACATTGAATTTGGTATGAATATAGACATTCAAGTGGACATGCTTAGTCAGTTGGATATATGAGTTTGGCATTTGCAAGGGAATTTTGGGTTTAAAACACATATTTGAGAGCTATCAGCATGTAGATAGTATTTAAAGCCATGAAACTCAATGAGATCATCGACATAGTAAAGGTAGATAGAGAAGAGAAGAGGGCCAAAGACTGAACCCTGGGGCATTATAACATTAAGGACTCATGTAGGAGAACAAAATCCAGCAAAGGACACAGAGAAGTCATGGTGATCTAGAAGAGAAATACGGAAAGTGTGGTGCCCTGCCAGCCAAGTGAAGAGAATAGCATAAGAAGGAAACAGTGAGAAACCGTATGAAATTCTGGTACTAGGTCAAGTAAAAAGAGGACTGAGAATTTACCATTAGATTAATAATATGGAGGTCATGGGTGACTTTGATGAGAGCAGTTTTGGTGGGGTTGGGTTGTGGTGGTAGATGCTGATTGGAGTGGTTTTAAGATATAATGAGAAGAGAGGAATGAGAGATGGAGAGTATAGATAACTCTTTTAAGGAGATTTGCTACAAAGAGGAGCAAAGGAATCAGGTGTAAGTTGGTGGGGGAAATAGAGTCAAGAGAAGGTTTTATTTTTTCTTTTCTCCCTGACCTAAAAAACTAATATCTTCTCTCTCGTACATGTGGAAAGAGAAAAATGGATGATATAGAAGAGAAAAGAGAATTCAGGAGTGAAATACTGGAGCAGATAAAGTAGATGGGATGGGTATCCATGTGGAGGGCATGTTTTTAAACAGGAACATGAGAAGTTGATCTATTAATAAGCAGAAATGTGGGAGATATGCTGTAGACATCTGTGGAAGGTCACTTCTGAGTGAAGTAGGAAGTAATGTCATCAGCTGGTAGGGAGGGAAGTAAGGATAGTGATGGAGTTGTGGATTTTAGTAAATAGGAGATTTGGAATAATCTTCTAGGAAAATGGGAAAACGAATGGATTCTAGACAGTGATGGGATTCCACAGGCATCAAAGCCAGAAACTTTAAGGACAATGAGTGCCTATTTCCTTTTTTTTTTTTTTTTTAATGAGATGAAATTTGCCCTCTACTTGTTTGAAAGGAGTCTAATGCTTGTCAGTTGGGGCTGTTGACAAAGGAGAAGAAAGGAGATAGTTTTTCAAAAGCTGAGCCAGAGCTGGGGTCAATGATTAAAATGGGCTAGTAATTTATCTCCTTTATTATACTTCTAGTGAATACTTAAGTAGGGGGAGTGGATAGAGAGAAAGAGAGAGAGAGAGAGAGAGAGAGAGAGAGAGAGAGAGAGAGAGAGAGAGAGAGAGAGAGAGAGAAAGACTATGGTATGTGGCCATATTAGAATTTGGAGACCTGAAAATATGTCATTCTGCAGAACTTAGCATCCTGGCTGAGGCCTGGTAGATAATAGAAATAGATGAACAGCTCCCTAACTGATCACAGTGTGAAATGAAAAAGCTCTCCAAATGTTCCGCCTGCAGATCTGTCGTATTAAAATTTATTTCCAAGTTTGGAATCTCTACAGCCTCTCAATAAAAGAGAAAAAAATTAAAAAGAAAAGAGAGTCAGGGTGAAAAATGATGATGACAGCATGATGAAGATAAGATATTTGTTCAATGTCTACCTTTCTTGGCAGTAAACTTGATAAATCAGAACCTCTCCATTATGATTTCCAGAGGGCTTGACTATGAATATATGATATAAAGTAATATCAGAGGACTGGATGTTATCAGAAAAAACTCACTCTAATTCTCTCCAGAGAAAATAGGAGTGATTCTCAAGTTCCATGTATTTTGGGGACTTAATAAAGTCATATTAACAGGCTTCTGTAATGTATAAGTTTTAGTGCATTTATAGACCTGAATGCATCTTTACATATCTCACACCTTGGTCTTGTAGTTTTAAAACCCCCTTTGTTAAAATGAATGAAAATGAATGCCTTGGGTAAGAATTCTTGTCTCTTCACACCTGCTCTTATAATCTTGTATTCAACAAAGATCTGGGGAGCAACCCTCTGGACTGTGAGACCTATCACCCAGGTCTGACAGCCTGGTTCTCAATCTGTGGAGGGGCTGGTGGTACATCCTGCTCTATACTGCTTAGAAAAATATCTGTTTTTTCTTCTTCTAGAGCTAAAATGCAAGCCAGGCTCTACAGAATTGAGACTTCATCTTTGTGATCTATCTGTTTTAAATCAAAAGTATGGAGACTGTCAGCTAATCAACAGTGTAGAGTATCTACCAGTCGGGAACATGTTAGTGACCTTGGATTTGACCTGCCCATTACACTGTACCTATTGAAAGCTTACTGAAACCAGGGATAAACCAGAAGAACATTCTATTTTATAAGCATTCATTATTTTCCTGAGATTTATCAAGAATTCAAATTAGAAAGAAGGAGACTTAGGAAGGCATAATTTCCTGACTACTTTTTCCCCAAGAATCTACCTTTTAATTCAATGAGTATTTATTGAGTACCCAGTAGGTACCAATTCTATAGTATTTCTTCAGTTTGATCTGGCTCTTAGATAAAGGCTAGTGGGAGGACTGTCTATTTAATGGAGTTAGGTATAATTTGGTTTAGAAGATTGTCTTTTAGGACTGGAAGGAGATTGATATTCATACATTGATTAGGATTCCCTATTCATAAATGGAATAGGTGGTTATCAATTGATGACAGAAAAAAAATCTCCCCAAATTATTTACCTGGTGGCTAAAATTTTCATTAAAAAAACAAAACAAAACCCATGTACTTGAGCTAGTGCACTGACTGTCCACGAATCTTTCAAAAGTATAAATGTCTTTGAGAGAACAGGTAAGTCTATTTTAACTATTTAGACTTTGGTGATAGATGACGTCCTCAGACAATCAGTTATTGCTCTGGAAAGCAAAGAGAAAGATCATGAAGGGATGAAACATCTACCTGGCAACCTTTTTGCGGGGCACCACGGGTTGATCAAGGGGTAGCATCACCACAGAGGGTTGAGGAAGCCACCTGTCTGCATTGTTTGTTTAGGTTCAAGAAAGAGCCATGTAGAAGCAATATGGAAGAGGTATATGGGTGGACTGATTTTTTTATGTGCTGAAGATCAACTTTTGATTACTTAACAATTTGACCTAGGACTCCTTGCCCTGATTCAGCTTGGTTCTTCCTAACAGACTTTCTGGACTGTCAGAGTAATGTTCAACTTGGCATTATATAAAACTTAGAGGCTTAAGGGCTGAGAATCAGTGTTGGATTCAAACCTCGACTTCACTATTTGACTACCCTTAGACAAATCATTAACCTCTTGGAGCCTCAGTTCCCCATCTATGAAAACAGATAGTATGATAGATCCTTGACATGAAGCAGGATCCTTCATGAAGACCTCATAAATCCTCACATTTAGAAATACTATTCTATTGTAAAATCTCTGATTTTAATACCTTTGAATAGTAAAATGTTTAATGGACATATTTTTAATATTTACTTGACATAGAATATAATTTGGTAAGTTTCAACGTACATATATACCTGTGGAATCATCACCACTGCAATCAACATAATGAACATGTCCATTATCTCCCAAAGTTTTCTTATATTCCTTTGTAATCCCTTCCTCCCAATCTTGCCCCCAGCCCACTCCGCCCATCCACATATCATTAAAATTTAGGTTACCTTTCAGATTAGAATTAGCCCATTTTGGCAACAAGTAGACGATAAGTTTCATCAGAATGTGGGAGTTGACCATTTGGTCAAATTCACTTTATTTTTAAGAGCTTCTTTGCCACACTATATTGTCATAGCATAAACACTGTAAAAATATAACACTCAGAAAAATTCAAAATTAATCTATGCTATGTATCCTCTATGCTGCTTGTGATTATCTAGTTGCAACTAACTAAATCTAGATATGTTGATGGTCTACTTCATATTGTTTTCAGGACAAATATAATAATATATGTGAAAGTTTCTCATCAACTATAATGAGCTATACTAACAAAAGGTATAATTTTTATTGTGTAGGTCACTACTTTTCCTATGTGGCCCTAGTGCTGCATGCATATGAATCTTCTGAAGCACACACAGCTTCTCTGAGTGCAGAACTCATCATTAATTAGACAACCTTGTAAGTGCTCCACAACGTTTATTGACAGGATGGACCATTTTGCAATGGCTTTGAGAAAACAAAACTGAAATGGCCATGGGCTAATCTTTTAGGGCTTTTGGGACATAGAGTATGGTATGAATAAGTCATAATTTAAACAATACTTGGCCTAATAATATCAGAATAAGATATATGGTAAACAAAGCCAACCATGAACATTTCCCTATTTTATTCTGTCTCTCTTAATCATCAGGTAGCACATTCAGAATTTAGAAAGCTCTTTTCTCTATGATACTTGTGTGGAGATAGTGGTGAGTCAGGGACCATTACAGGAACAGAGTACATAAAGGTACCATGAGTGTTTATCAGCTTTAGTTAAATTTAATCCGGGGAGCTGCCAGAGTCTATGCTGTCATAGAGAGAAGTATTTTCTATTTTAAAGGTAAGACAAAGTCCACTACAACATTAATTGTATTTCAAGGCTTTCTCTCTGACCTAAAAAACTAATATATACAAAGTACAGAAATTCCTTCTCAATCATTAGAATTTGGATTCTGAAAACTCTTATAGTAAAATAATTCGTGGTTGAAGAATTCATAGGAAAAGGATTAGGGGATTGAAAATTCACCTGAGGGCAAGTGTATTTTCAAAAGTCCTTATTAATATATATTTAAATATACAGATCAATAAAAAAGACTAGATAAGAGAAGACCTTAATACAGTCATAAAATTGTTCTTCAAACAGTACTAATGAATACTGTACAATACATTTCAATTTTGTTTTCATGCATGACTTCTGAGAAGATCCACAGGGGATAGAAGAGAAGCAAGCAGGTTATAGTTGAAAAGAGGAATCATTGGCTCCCTCCTCCTCCATCTGCTGGATGTTCACACATTGAGGTGTGTTCTGGAATGATGCTGCATGAAGGGCTTGAGGCTCCTGAGTGAGTTTCTCCTCCTTTGTAAATAAAATAAATTGAGCAGGCCAAGTAGTTTAAAGAGCTCTTTGCTCTCTTCATCTGTTGTAGTTAGTCCTTTAGACTCAATCCTTTTTAAGTTTTGCTCTTACTTGTGTTCCAAGTGGAGTCTTTAAGTTCTAAGTTTTAATCAATTGATATCTTTGGAAGGTTTTTTTCCCTTCCAGTTTTCTCTGAGAAATGCTGCCTGCCTGGGTGATGGGCAGATGCCTCCCTAACACGAGGGTCTCCACCTGCACCATTTCTGGATTGTTACCATAGTGATCAGGTTCAGGTGACAGAGGAAGCAATTTAAATTCCCTTTTCCAGAGGTCAAATCTGTGGTGACAAAAAAAAGACTAGACTTTGGTGATGAGCGCACAATAGAGTATACAGATGTTGTATTGTAAAGTTGTACACCTGAAATTTATATAATGTTATTAACCAATCTTACCCCAATAAATTTAATTTAAGAAGAGACTCCTTAAAAAATGATAATAATTTTAAAATTCCCTTTTTCAGAATGAGTCACTTCCAGCACTTATAAAATAATAATGGCATTTTTTTCAGTATTTACTCTGTACCAAGCTCTCTTCTACATGTTTTTATGCATCATCTCTTTTAATACTCATATTTGCTGATAGAGACAGCTGTTGCTATGATCTCAGTTTTACATGTGAAGAAAGGAGATCGTACAGAGGAAAAGTAACTTGCATGGGATCATTTGCTAAGTGGCAAAGTAGGGCTATGTATACAGCATTCTGATTCCAGGCCCTCTATTCTTAACCCCTCTATAAGGCTGCCTCATTGTGTCTCATTATTCAATGCCTCTCCTTGTCTCCATCACAAACTCCACCCCCATTTAACTCCCCAACCTTTCCCAGGACCAACATCTCGTGAAGCTACCAGAGCACCCTGGAGTGAGTATTACAGAGTTATCTGCACTCATGAAAGGGCACAAATAGAATCCTGGGTCTAGGGAGCAGCACACGGAAGGATGAGAGTAGGGTTGAGAGCCCCATAGATTTCTCTGGTTTCACAGGATTCTTTCATGAGACAACTTTATATTGATTAAGAGTGACTTATGTGCGACAATCCGTAATCTAAGTGGAAAAAGCATACAAAAGCAAATCTGCAAAAAATTCTAAATTCCCTTAAGAGAACTTGCAGACTATTTCTTTTATCTGTTACATTTAGGGCCTGCTTCCATTAGTAATTGTTGATTATTTTTAGAGGAAGAACAACCTAATCTAAGATCTGCTAATTTTTTGCAGTTGACCTTAGACCTACTTGGCCCTGTCCTAGGTCATAGAGCAATAATAAGAATAGATTTATCCCTGGCTTGACATGACATATGTCTTTGTTTTAGTTCTTCTTTTGTCTCACTTTTTTTTCTTAATAGTCCCGTCATACTTTAAATACTGTACTAAGCCTCTCACCTTGTGAAAGAATGGAATAATAACTTAAATTATTTCGATCCATTCTTTCACAAGCTGAGAAAATAAATAAATTTTCTGTTTTATAGCTCTTTTGGAGAATAAATAAGATAATAAGAAAGCGGTTTTGAAATGGTAAAATGCTATATAAATGCAGCTTATCATCATTATTCCCTCCTTGAATGCCATTTCCTCCAATTTGTGCCTACAAAGTTTTTGATCTTTTTTTCCAAATATTCTATATTTGTTTGGGTTCTAGCTACCACCATTTTTCTGTGCATAAATGTTACTTGTTCTAGGACTTAAATTATTTCGATTGTATGTGTTCGTGTGCATATTTTCTTAACCTCTCCCATTATTATAATACTTTTTCTGGGAGTTCTTCCTTTAATCCCTCATCCTAGCTTCACTTTCTGGCATTATCTAAGTTATCTTCTGATCTTTCTCATTTTGCTTTCATAAAAAGAGAAAGATCAGAGCTGTTTGATGACATTTTAACCATTTTATCTCCATTCACTTACAGATAAGGAACCATTACTTATTTTCTGTGATCAAAATATAATCAGGTTTTCACCCTTTGGTGATTCAATATTGTCAGAAAATTGTTCTGTTTGTGAGTTCTTCACAGGAGAATGCATCTCAGTCAGTGCAATTTCTTTGATAAAAGAACCTCAAAAGACAATATAGGTTGAGAAAGTACACTTACCAGCACACTTTGTACTTTATCATTCATGATTTCCAGGGTGAAGTGACATATTGTGTCATTTAAGTCTCAAAGGAAATGAACAGAAGGGCTATTCCTCATACAGGCTAGAAAATCGAGATTATTCTATTATTCCTTTATGGTAAAATGTTGAAAATGATGAAGATTTTTAGAATTTTGTTTTGTATTCTTTTCATAAACATGAGGATACTTCTTAAACAGTATTCTATGAACTTGAATGTGGATATAGGTACAATTAAATAATAATAAAATACAGTGTAATTAAATCAAATATAATTAAATTTAGTAAGGAAACCAAACTGAAGAGTTCCCAAATAAAATTTTAAAAGACCTATTAAGTCATGAATTTATTCTCCTATAATGATTCAAACATGAAAAGAAGACAGGCAAGCAGGAGAGAGCAATGCTGGGAAGATATTCAAAGTCATAACCATGAATGCTCTCTAAAGGTAATAGTGCTGACTTATTAGTTGACAATTTTGAGACTGTGCCTGTGCCTTTCTCACAAGGCCACAGTCAATGTTGGCATAAATCTCTTTTTAGTGTGATAGAAATCTGGTTCTCAAGAATTTAAGAGGATTCATTTTTATCACATGTTCATATTCACCTAGGTTAATTAATGTTTAGACAAAAGCTAATCTCATTAATAGAATTGTTCAACCTTTTGTAAAATGAGGACACTGAAAACTTATAAAGTAGAACGTTTTTTAGTTCAAACAACCCCTGGCTTTTCTAGAAAGTCTTACTTCGGGGGATGTTTATTACAGAAAGGAGTTCTTCCTCCATCTTACCCTCTCACTCGTGTCCTTCTCTATCCCTTGAGATGGTGAGTGAGGAGAGTCGCAGGCAGAGAGTGAGTACACGTCCATCACCAGATGAAAGACAATGCCTGCCACACCTGCCAAACTTTCAGGATGTCAGGGAGATGACATCCGCAATGGAAATGCTGGGCACTGGGCTAATTTCATGCTGCCCCTGATTTGATGGGTAAGACTTGGTATGAGCTGAGGAGGAAAAAAGGATTATTACTGAGAGCATGGACTGAAATTGGAAGCCCTCCCTCCTACTTGCTTTGTGACCCTGCAAGTAATTTGATATTTAGATTTTCATTTCCTCATCTATAAAATGCAGATACTAATAGAACCAACTCCTAGGGTGTGGTGAGGAGTAAATGAAGAAATTAAATAATACCCTAGGAAATTGCCTGGTGTTCAGTAAAAATTCACAAATAAAAGTTATTATTATTATGTAATTTGACCATTCTGACTCTTTGTTTCTTTTGTGTAAATCCATAAGCTTTACTAACAGAATTCTGTGCTGTTGAGTTAAAAATGGATAGAAATGGCTCTTCCCTTGGAAATAATATAGTTCATAACACCAGAATTTTATAGACCTCTTAAAAAGTATACACACCCACATACACACATACATATATGTGTATGTTTGTATATATGTTCTTATATATCATATATATTTAATATTCTTCCTCTCAATCTATCTACCTATCTGTCATCTATCATCTCATTTTTTCCTAGTAGTGAAATATCTGGGCCTGGTGTCTTTAACTATAAGCTTGAAGAGATGCTGAGTTGGAAGAAAAATGAACCATAGGGCTAGGATACAGATATAGACACTTGAGGGGCCCTAGCTTGTCTAAATATCATCATTTATGACAGCTTTTGCCTCCAACTGCCCCTGCCTTGATATGAGAAGCCTAGAAGAAGGGAGCTAGTTCAGGTGTTTATCTAGGGTGAAACAGGTGAGTCATAAGAAAAAACAGTTAGGATCTGAGAGGATGCTACTTAGGACAGAACAACAGCTGGGGCAGATGATTCCAAACTGCCTATGGACCCAGAGTGCGGTTGTCATATTTCCTTACCGAGCTGGGCTTGATATGTGAGAAGGAGGGCAGATTCACCAGAGTAGACCAGGTGATGAAAAGAGTGCCCCAAGGAGACTGACTGTGCCTCCTGGGATGTGTGAGTCTAAGAGGGAGAAAAGACAGGTTGGGGAATCATAGGTTGGAAATGATTCTAGTTGGAATGAAGGACCAACTTTCTTAGGAGTGGGAGCCAAAGAAGCTCCTAGACTTCGAAGGCTCCTCGGTTTGGGGAGAATCAGTCATGCAGAGTACTCTGTGCCCCTGGTTGGGGCTTGCGAACAACTCACAGAGGATGGGTCTCTTCTTGCTCAGAGATATGAGCCTCTAGTGGGTTTCTCTGCAAGAACACAAGCACCATTTCTCCCTCCCTCTCCCCTTTCTCAAAGCTCTTTACCTTATTATATGCTATAAACATTATACTCATATTAAGTCTTTTACTTGTGAGACCATGCTATTGTACATATTATAATAATAACAAATCTGGCTTACATTTATTATGCCTGCAGGGTACCTAATGACTTAGTAAATTCTTCCTCTTCTATTGTGCTTTCTGTTTTGTCCTTCCCTAATTTTTAAAGCAAGGTGGCTATGTAATGGACTCCTGTATTAGTTAGAAATTTAATTTTCTTTAAGCTTTCAAAGGATTACAGTTGATGACATTTTGTGAAAATTTTTTTTCCTGAAAATGAATATTATCCATGGAATTGAATAATAGATAACCACTGAGCTATTCATGTTAAGTGCAGTGGAAACCTTATGGGGGGCAGGCGGGCGTCTAACTGAATTAGTGGTTTCTCCTCTGCTCACTGCCTCCCGTAACATTCCCTATTTTGTAAAACATGAACCTGACTCCTAAGAAATCAATTGGAACAGGAGTGGGCCCCTGAGCTGGGACTCAGATTCAGTCTCTCCAGGGACTTGCTCATGAGCAGCCTTACTCAGGTAAGAGCAGAGGTGTGATGGAAAAGCAAATGAAGCTGGTGGGAAGAGAGAGAATGACACTGACATAAAAATCAAAGCCCGGAGGAGGGAATAAAGAGTCAAGACAACTTTCTAGTTCAGAGTTTTCATCTTTTTCTAAGGCCGACAGCATTCAAATCTGCCCTGAGGTTCTGTGATACATCGCTGAATTCAAATAACCAATTCCATTTTTTTTCTTTTTGCTTGAATTATTAATATTATTTCTGTTATTTTCTACCAAGGCAACCTTAATAAATTGAGTAAATATTCCTCGTAAAAGGGCCATTACCACTGGTGTTTGCTTTGGTGGGAGAGAGGGTAGGGTAGAGTGGGGACTAATTCTCTGCTGTCTCATTTCATGTTGTTCCACTTACCTTACACTTTGTGCTTAAAAGCGTCTTCCCTTGAAGAGGCTCTTAAGAAAATGCTGTGACCTTGAGTTCCCATAAGGAATTGGTCCTGAGATATGTGAAATCTAAGAAAAACAATAGCTTTCTTTTCAAAATGTTGATGTTCCTTGTGTTGTTAGAGCTGGAGACTTAATTGCGCCTTTGGGGGTCAACAGTACTTTTGTTTTGGAAAAACACTCTATAGGATTTTGCAAAGTTAAAGCCCAGATCTTAAATTGGAAAGGAGACAAAGAGAAGCTGAATTGCTTTATGTAGTTAGGTCAAAGGTTGTCTTCCTCATGGGTAAAATAGCATCTCTGAGATTATGTGTGAAGAGATGCTGGCCTGTGATGACAGGGCAAGGAAAAAGGCTTGCTTTACTTTTTGTTTGTGTATTTCCCCACTCTGGTTAGTGGTAAAGCCAGGGCCTCTGATGCCAACCTATCTGCGTTTGAATCTCAGCTCTGCCACTGTATCAGGACCCAGTCAATGGATAGAACCACAGTGATTACTTGAACAAGAGAATTTAATAGAAAGAATTATTAATTAGGCAAAAAGTTGTTAACTAGGTGACCAAAAAGATTTCATAGAGGTAAGAAGCAGCTATCACTTCTAGGGCTCAGGAAACAGAGAAGAGGTTAGAATAGTTAAAATTTAAATTGTTGAAGGAGGATCCCTATGGAGATGAAACTCAGGCCACTGATTGGCTGGTACTAGGGTCTCTGAGTTGGAAGGAGGGGCCGTGGATTCAAGTCTCCTAAGAGTGCTGCAGAAAAATCAGACTGGTGAGAAACCAAGCACCACTTGGAGAGTTGGAGAACTCAGGTTGCTTATGCTGGCGGTCTCAGAAGAGCTAGTGCTCTGAAGATCTGGGCCCTGAGTTTAGGGATAACCTTACTTTTACAGGGCTTATCTGCACAGTTGCATTTGGCATGGGCTGATTGGTTAATTTGTCCTCTAGCGGTTACAGAGTGCAGGAGTTGCCATGGGCTATGGGCAGTTACAGAGCATGAGATTTTCAGACAGGAACTTAGACAATACATCTCTTATCTAGACAGAACAAGCAAAGGGGAGGGCGAATCTTCTGTTGATCTTGAGGTCACCCTGCCCTTCGGCCTACGAAGCAAGCATGTCTACAGAAGCAGAACAAAGAGCTGATTACAAGGTTAGCCATTTGAGTAGAAAATTCCTCTTCAAGAGGAGGTGCTGGTTGCCTGGTGCTAGTATCTTGAGAGATGGGGGGCAAAAGAGGAACGTGGGTCTGCAAGCCCTGTGTGTGTGTGTGTGTGTGTGTGCTCGTGTGCACGTGTGCGTGAGCAAGGATTATAATTCTGTATGCCTTCTCCCAGCTTTCAGTCAAAGCCTTTTGTATGGTATGTGACAACCTGATCTCAGCTCTGTTTTGGGAGTTTGAACCCATGTGCATGCTTGAATAACACACAACAGAGTTAAAAAGTCACCCAGGAAGGCTGGTTCTGAGATCTTTGAAGGCAAACTGCTGGGTACTGCAGCTGAGAGCCAGGTCCACATACAGACCATGCAGACAGGAGACGAAAGGGATCCATTAGTGAAAATAAAAGCATGCTGCAGGGACTCCCAGAGATATACTGCAGAGAACTGGGCCAAATGGAACTGGACGGGTGGTACTTAGACTTTTGTTTTTATTAAATAACTCATTAGTCGATGAAGGAGTCAGGAAGACATTATGACCACTTTGAAGAACATTAAGAAACTAGGGTATTTATGCACAATTTAACAAGAAAATATTAGGGTCATATTGTAGAGTTAAATATAAATCTGTTTAATGTCGAGCAAGCTATAAATCATTGGTATTATCTCTTCTAACATACAGTAATTATTTGCATTTCTAACCAATAAAAATCAAAAGTTAAGTAATGTTACTAAGTCTGGAAATTTTAATTTACAGTAAAAAATGAAATGAGCTAAATATATTATAGGCAATCCTTGAGTGTCCTTTGCCTCCATAACACAGTGAGAGGATATGTCACCCCCCTTTTATCTTAATTTCAAGCTTAGAGTAAATTTCCCAACATTACTTAGGCATAAAAGAAGGTATGACCTTGAAAGCTTCTCTGAAGGTCTCACATAAATCTGCATGGCAGCTGTATTAGAAGACACCTAAGGCTTATTCTGTCTGGGGTTCTCGGTCACCTTCTCTTGCCTACTGTGTTACTCTTGGGTTTTTCTAGTTGCGTGGAGTCCACTAGTCCACCAGTATGTGGTCCCCGCTTTACGTCTGGACTGCTTGATTAGCTTGACGAGGACTAATTATCCTGGCTTTGACCTTATATAAACTGATAGGTAATGACTTAAACTTGCTGCCTTTGGTCATTATTCACTTCCTAAATCACTTTTTCATTTATTATCTGTAAGTGCAATATGTATGATATACATATTAACATATTATCTGTGAATAAAGTATATAAATAAATAAGTTATATATTATATGAAACACACACACACATGTGTGTATCCAGTTGAAAATTTCATAAAGATAAAAGTTAGACGAAGATATAAAAATTTAGTTTCTAGTCACTAAAATAAGATCTAAAACAATACAGCAGAAAATGTCACTAGATAAATCTAACAGCCATCCCAGTACCATTTCCCTCGCTGTCCCCACCTTTTTTCATATTGATGCTGACTGCTTGTCTCCTAAGCCCATTTCTTTCATCTTTATGGAGATTCCATGAGCTCTTTTTAATAAATCCAATTAACAAATATCCTTTAACACATTCCCTGCCAAATGAGCTAGAATGGTTTTTATTTTTTAATCAAGAGTGCCGATTGCTATAAAAGATAACCAAAGGACTTGGTTTTGTGACTATACAGACACTCTAAGTGGCTCTTTGAGGAAATTAAAAAGCAGAAACTACATGGCCAGGAGAATAAAGACAAACAAAAGGAAGACAGAGAAAGATTTCACAAGTCATACACAAGAGAGAAAACTTCTACAACAGGATATTAAATAAATGAGTTGTAACCCTTAGAAAAGAAAGTGGTCACCTCAATTAGCCTCAATGAGTTCTTTAAGAAGTTAAGTCAAATGAGTCTTTGTGCTTTTATTTATGTATTTTTTAACAGTGATTCCTTACTGATCACGTTGTTTCTTTATTATTTACTTAAATAAAAAACTATATATGAGGGCTTAATCAGAGAACTTAACAAATTTATCATAATGGAAATAAACACTTTATATTTTCTCTGAAGATACCTTTGTAGATAAGGTAGAAGAAACTAGACTACGATAATAGTTGCCAAATAGGAGATGTCAAAAGCTGCTTTGATTTAATTTAATTTTTAATTGTGATTTGAAGCCATGATGAAAGATATCTACAGCAGCAATAGGACTGGAGAAAGGAGGAAAGAGCATAACACTGATATTATTGTTTTGACTGTACATTAATTTGAGCTCTCTATTAATAATGACAAATTAGAAGCAATTTTGCTAATGATATGAGAAAATGCTGACATAATGATGTGCAAAAAATAAGGGACACATAAAATTGCTTGTATAGTATGATGTCAACTGGGTAAAAAAAAATTACCCAGAAGAAAACTTAAGGTGCATATATTAAAATGTTAAAACAATTAACTTTGGGTTGCAGGATTATATCTATGCTAAACTTACATTATTTTTATTATTAGAATTAAAGTAAAAAATACAGAGAAAAGGTTTTGGGCATTCTGATAGCAGGGGAAATAGAAAACATTTTACCATATAACTATTATAATAAGTTTGAGGAAGAGGAGGCAGTTTTTCTGTAATTAAACTCTATGAGAATTTTTAATGTGAAATTTTATAACAAGGAAATAAATATCATCTCCAGTGCCTCATGTTATGTACAGATTTATACTTATATTAGAAGTAGAATAATTGTTGGTGTTAGAATAGTTAGAATTAGAATAATTTATGTTATTTTTTCTTATAATGGCCTTTTATGAAAACCAAGGACATAATATTAAAAGCAAAGTCAGTGAAGGTTAACTCTAGGAGGAACTATAACTGCAATAATAGGTAGATTTTGAGTGGCTAAACTGGTCTAAGAATAGATCCTAGAAAATAATTGACTTAACCAAGGTAACCAAGGTCACAGAATAAGTTAATGGCAGAGCCAGAATTAGACCTTATGACTTGATTTTTTAGCCTGACAATGCTACCCAACCCCCTGCCTGGCCCAAAGGAAGAAATGTGTAGTCCATGTCAGTTCCTATGATCACCATCCATCATTGGCTTGAATCCCTTACCCCAAAATGTTCCGCAGATGTATTCTCACCCACTTTTTCTCCCCTTGCATCAAATCACTTTTTGATTTCAAACTCTATCTTTCTTTGGATGAGTATGTGCATATATATGTGTGTATACTTGCATATTTGTGTATTTGTGTCTTAAATTGACAAGGCTTGAAGAGAGTAAGACTTATTCTAAATTCAAATTTCAGTCATAATAGGCCAAACTGCAAACACTTGTCCTTCAATGATTAATGGAGAGAAATTACAGTATAACTGATGAGAAATTTATAAGATGTTTTTAATATAATTAAAAATAATGTCTCTATTGGTTTTTAACTCTTCTTTAAGCCTAGTATTAGCTTCTTTCCAGAACTGACACATTTTATCCAGTAACTGGAGAATATATTTTAAGAAAAAAAAAACAAAACTTTCCATCTTTGAATTTATGTTTGATTGACCAGAGTGTAGTTTGCAAAATTTAATAAGAGGTTACTATTTTATGATAGAATCATTGGGTTTTTCCTAGTAATATTTTCATAAAATCATGGAATATTTTTCAAGAGGGAAGAAACACATAGGTTTATCTAAATTTGTCCATTTTACAGATTAAGACACTGAATCCAGGGGAAGTTACACCATAGCTAACCATTAACCCTGTGATTTTCCTTTTTTTTCTTCATTCCTTCATTTGAAAAATAAGTTTTGAACACCCATTATGTGTCAGATTGTGTGGTAGCTCTTACTTAAAAATCAAAAGCCTTAATTCATAGGCTTAAGAAATAAACTAGGGGAGCTGCAGCATTTATTAATAAACATTAATTGATCATAGCATTTGTTCCTAGAGTTACATTGATCATAGCATTTGTTCCTAGAGTTACAAAAATAATAGTAAAATTTGCCTGGGTAGTCAGGAAGGCTTTTGTAGAATGGATGATGTTGTATCTGGACCTTGAAAAATGAGCAGGACTACACCAGCTTTAGAAACAAGTGACGAGTATTCAAGGCAGAGGGAAATGAGAGGCGCAGAATAGAAATATGCAAGTTTGTGTTTATTTGGGAGATACCAAGGACTGGCTTAATCTTTAGGGAGTGATTGAAGTTAAAATTAAATATGTAATCTCTGACATAATTGGGAAAGGCTTTATAGAGCCAGCTAAGTTAAATAAGCTTTATTCTACAGGTAATGAGAAGCTATAGCATAACATTAAGCAAGGAAATGACATTTTACACTTTCACGTGGGTCCATATTTGAGAGAAGTAACTGGTAGTGCTGTGGAGGATGGACTGGAGAAAGGAAGGAGGGAGGCAAATTCATACGATGAGGTAATAATCTAGACAATGAGGTTGTGCATTACAGAAGAATAGATATCGATGAGGTTAGAGTTAGCAGGATCTTATGATGACTGGGATAAGAGACAGAGAACAAAGGAGGAAAACAAAGTTTCTGGTTTCAAATATAACTCATGATGATGCCATATAACTATGCTATGGAATATATGAAAAGGGGAGTGGGTGGGAAAAATTTTGCGTGTAGTAATAGAGATATTCAGATTACCCATGATGGAACATTTAAAGTGAAGACATACAGGAAATAATTGAAAATATGTGTCTTATGCTCCGAAGAAAAGTCTGGGTTGGTGTTATTGATTTTGGAGTCTTGAAAGTAGGTGAAAGTTGAAGCTAACAAAAGGAAACAGAGAAAGAAGTCTCAGAATGGAATGCTGAGGTGTACCATATTTAAGGGATGGATGGGAGAGAGGAACTAGTATAAGACATGGTTAAAAAGATTATTTGTGTGGTAGAAAGAGAATGAAGAGAACAGTGTTGTGGAAATCATGTTACTTATGATGCTTTGAGCTGCAATTAACAGTCAAACTCAAAATGACTATAATGATAAAGTGAATGTATCTGCTCATGTAACAAAAAACAACAAAAAAATTCCAGAGATAAGTAGAGCCAAGAAGAGGTGTTTTAGTCAAAAATTCAGCTCCATTTCTTTCTAATTCTCTCAGAAATGCCCTCATCTGGGTGTTGGATCTATCCCTAGACTGCTGGAAAATTGGCTATATCAGTTCTGAACTTCTCATTAATGTACAACCAAGGCTGTTCTTCTAGTGGTTCTATCTCAAAAATAGGAAAATTTCTCCCCAATTCCTATCAATTTTGCTCTTCTATTTTATTAGCTTGATATGTCAATTCTTGAATCAATCTCTCAGGCCAGTAGAATTCAATATGCTGGTTCTATTAGGCTTGGGTTTCCGTACTGATCACTGGCATACAAAGTAGAGATGGGGTTTACCTCTGTGAGTGGGGGACTCATTGATTCCTCTTTTGTCTCACAAAGTGCAAGGCTGCTAACCAAAGAGGATGTGGTAGAATGGGTGTTAGGCAGGGGGATATCTGTTATGAAAGCCAAGGGAGGGGAGAGTTTAACAATAAAGGAGTGGTCATTCATATAAAAAATTATAGACCATGTAGGATGAGTATAATAAAGAGATCATTAAATCTGTCAATTATATGACCATTGGTGACCTTTTGGATGAGACTATTCTGAGAAGTACTGGAACAACTATTGCAGAATACTCTTTGGAGTATGGCAGCAAAAAAAAACATACAAATTTGTTTGAAAATATTATTTTATTGATAAGTTTGTACCAATTCACTCCTTCCTAGGTTGAAAGAAGGAGGAAAATTAACCCTATAATGTGAAAAGTGTGTGACAATTTTGTGAACAAAAGGAAGAGGATATAAACAAAAAGAGAGTGATAAATGAATTATGGCATGGTAAATATTGGTCACTAAAAATATGAGATATGAGGTTTCCATTAATATTTCATTGGAATCAAAATTATGGTGTTTTTGGTATGTTTTGTTTAGTTAGTTTCTTTGCTGTGATAAAAAATGTATATGTTTAATTTACATGATCAGTCTTAGCAATATTATATGCACTTTGTAATTGTACCGTAATTACACTAAAAGGAGGAGATAATATTATTCCAGTGTGGCCAACTACTCAGAATATTGCTATAGGAAAGCAATAGTGCACATTTGGTCAATGTCAGGCCATAGAGTTTCTAGATTTCCAATGCTCAGTCAAAGCATAAAACAAACTTTCAAACAGTGAGATCAACAAGAATTTAATGTTATTAATTCTGTGATAATAATAATATTAAAGGTATCCTCATGTGGCTGATAGGTATCTCTCAGTTTTCAGGGGAAAAGTAATTTCAGTAATGGTCCCCATTTCATTTTCATTTGTTTAACACTTTTCACAATTCATTCAATTTTCTCTCCAAGTAGTGATAATCCTGTGAATTAAGAATAGGTGATATCTTTATTTCCAAATGAGAAAATGGAGTCCTAGAAGGGTTAGTTGCTAAGATATAAGCTGAAAGTTAACAGTTATCCTGAATAATGGCTTAGCATCTGGGTTGCAGCTGTTTGCTCCACAGTGAGTGAAGAGATATCAAGATATGAACAATGGGACTCAAGGGAATGTCAAGTTAGGACCGTGACAAAGCTGGGAGAGGTGAATTCTTGGGTAGACTTTTACTCAGAGTGGAACAAGGAGACTGAGGTGAAGGTAAGACTTTCAAAGTAAATAGCTGGACTAATAATGGTTGACCCAGGCTCAGGTCAAGGATGAGAATGTGCAGAAAGTTCATTTCGTAGGGTGCCAAATTTAGAAAAGGTTTTCAAAAAACATTCTAATATACTTCCTCCTTTTATTATGAGGATGTGGAGGCACAGAGAATGATTAGCTGGGTAAAAGGCAAATTCTCCCCCACTAGCCCAGTGACCCACCACTACCCTAAATCAAAATTTGGAGTCTTCAAGAGAAGGCACACAAACCCGAAAGAGAAGCAAGTACAAAAGAGAAGTGATGTAGTTCAGAGGCTCATCTCTCATCACACTTCAGAGGCTATGGGAAGAGTTATTTCTCTAAGGCCAAGAGAACAAGTGGTCTGGTCTAATAACAGTGTGAAGGATCCTAAACTAGGGCAAAAGAGATGCAAAGCTAGAAGGGGGACTTTTCAAAGTGTCATTTGCTATGAACATGACTAAAGAATTACAAAACTAGGCACTGGGACATATCCTACATTCTCCGCGAAGATACAGAAATATTTGGAAATTTTCTGTAATGTTGATATAATTTGTCTTGATTTTGGGAGAGGCAGTCAAATTTTTTAAATTGCAGATACTTTCCAGTAATAGATAACTCTCTTTGGGGGGTTGGGGTAGAGCAGGGAATAAATCAGCAACTTCTGGCTGATTTATTTTCTTTAGAGCAAGAAGCAAATAGCCTTGTTTATTATTAGTCATAGATATTACACTATTCATAATCTGTTTTCCCATAAGAATAGTACTGCAATGATAAATGACAACATATATATATAGAACAAAATGAATTTATTGCAGGATGCATTCCCAGTGACATGAACAAGAAATTAGTTCTACAATATGTTCAAGCTGTGTTGGTAACTCCAATTCTGCCGAAGAGCTCACCTTTGAAGGGTAAAGATGAGCAGACACATTCTTAACTGATATTAGATCACGAGCTCTCTTCTCCAAAGACAAGGCCATGTCTTACTCACGTTTTTAATTGCTCAGAACCCTATTCATATTACACAATGAAATGTAGAGTAGAATATACTGAAATGAATGTGACTTTTTTACTATAATTACCCCCTCTCATCATGATTATTAACATACATTGAGTGCTTTCTCTGTGTTAGAAGCTGTTCTAAGTGCTTTACAGGTTTCAATTCACTCAATCCTCATAACAAACCTGTAAGGTAAATATTCTTATCACCCCCACTGTGTATACAAGGAAAACTAGAGATGAAGAGATTGTATAATTTGCAAGATTAAATAACAGAGCTAAATAAATTGTAGATTTGGGATTTAATCCCAGGCATGTTGGCTATAGATGCTGCTGCCTTAATCATTACACTGTCCTTTTTGTGTGTGTCGTGGGTAGTGTATGTGTATATGTGTGTATTTTCCTCCAAATTGCTAGTAATTTATGCCACTATAATTTATTTTATTATCCTCTTTCCTCGCTGAATTATATTTCATTTATTTCATTGATGTCTACCTAGTCTTATGTCAGAACCATGCCATAACTCCATAAAAATCTTTTTTTAAAGTCTAATTTTATCTTTTATTTCATAATTCTACATTTGCTTTCTTGCAAATTTCATTTATATATATTATTTAACATTAGCTGGTCTATTCACTTAATATTACATAATCTCACATTTTCAATTTAAGTAGGATCAAATAAGAAAATTCTGTTTATACTGTATTTTATAACTTATACATTAAATATATGTTACATTTATTTATTTATTTATTATTTGTTTTTTTAAACTTAAACTCTTTTTTTAAATTTTATTATAGTGACATTGGTTAACAAAATCCAGTAAGTGTCAGGTGTACAATTCAACAGTAAGGCATATATATATTGCATTATGTGTTCACCGCCCATAGTTAGATTTTTTTCTGTCACCACCTAAAAATCTTATAATATCTGCTTGTCCCATCTCTTATTTATTTTATTTTTTGAAATTTTTGTGATTTCTCCACATTATTTTATCTTTCCTGTTTTTGTTGTTGTTTTGTTTGTTTGTAATGTGAAAAAAAACTTCTTCTTCCAGAGTATGGAGAACTCAGGCCAGGAACATTACTTTAAAATGATGCAGGAATGACAAAGTTCAAGATGGATGCTGAAGCAGATGGAAAATAACCTCAGGATGGGGATAGAGATGTAGGGTGTTAAGCATATGTGATGAGTTAGGGTCACTCTAGCTTTGCCCTACTCAGTTGTGTGTGTGTGTGTGTGTGTGTGTGCGCGCGCGCGCGCATACATTTATGTGTGTACATATACACATACATATACACATGTATGCACACATATATTTTTTTCTGGGCTTCAGTTGACATCTATATGCGGGAAGGTGAAGAATATAGGAAAGCCATTATTTTAGTTTACAAAATAGTTATTTTGGGTTGAGGGAACTTGATTGTTCGCAAGGCCAATGTGCCCTCAAAAAGATAGTAGCAAATATGGAGAGGCCAATGGAATGGTAGAAAAATGATTCAATGTTTCAGTTGTCTTTCTTATTAGGTAAGAGTTGGTGGTACTTAGTAAAGAATCTTCTGCAATTTGGAGACTGGAGGTGGGAAAATTTGGTTTGTGGGAAGGGAGGTGGGAGTTTTTCTGTTCTGATGATAATAACCACAATTTATTGATGCTTATTATGTGCTAGGTGATATTCTAAGAGCTCTACATACTTTATCTTTTTGTGTCCATCCAATTCTATAAAGTAGGTGATGCCATCCTCTATTCATAGATGAGGAAGCAAAGGATCAGATCAGCTGGATGACATAATTCATCAGAATAACACAACTGGTCACTCAGACCTGGGTTAAAATCTAAAATCTTTTACCTGGTTTAAAAGGTCCTCCATAATCTGGCCTTTGCCTACCTATCAGCCTTATCTCATGCCATCTACATTCAGCTACACAGGATTTTTTTCCAGTTCCTTAAATGTCTTGTTTGCTGTGGCAGAGGCACTGCTATGTATTCTACAAAGCATTTCCTTTTCTTTCCAAACACATAGAAAACTCTCTTTCTCAGCTTCCCCTTGGATTTTGGTGGGACCATACAACTAATGAGATGGGAGTTAAGTGATGTACAACCTTCCCAGATCTGATCCCTAAAGCATTTCACATCCTTGAATATGTTTTCTGTTTCCCATCTTCACAGCCGGATGGCAGAACTCAAAAGAGCTCCCACTTCGACTTGGACAAGAGCTACCCAGGTCAGCTGCTCAACTAGCTGTATTATGAGAAACTTTTATTGGATAAATATCTGAGATTTTGGGATGGTTTGTTACAGCACCTAGTATTACTAACCATAACTAAATCACTTGCTCTAGACAAGAAGTTGGCAGACTTTTTATAAAAGGTCAGATAGTAAATATTTTAGGTTTTACAGGCCACAGTCTCTATGTAACTACTCATCCCTGGCATTGTAGTGTGAGAATGGCTTTAGATCATAGGCAAGTGTAGAGGCATGACTGGTTTCCAATAAAACATCTACAAAAACAGACACTAGGCTTGGTTGGTCTGAGGACCACAATATATTGCTGACCCCTGTACTATACTAAAGGTAGATTAGCATGCTATTCTGTTTCAACCTTTTTGTTTTTCTCCATCACTCACACACTTAACCCACCCTTTGCCTGGCTAAATTCTTATGCTCTTCACACCTCAGCTGCAACTTCATTTCCATTTGAGGATGTTTCCTATCTCCCCACTCTCTCTTCCTCACTATTCCAATTAGAACACATTATATGTTCCCATAGCAACCACCTGTACTTCCTTTTTGCAAGCTTTCCATTTACAATGATTTGTTCAATCTTTCTTCTTTACTATGCTGAGAGCTTCATGAGAAAAAGAAGCTATGTCTACTTCATTCACTGTTTTCTCTCTGGAACCTAGCACAGAACCTGGCACAAAGCAGATGCTATAAATTCTTGTTGAGTCAATGGGTAACTCAGGCATATATTATTAACCACTGCCTTCAATATAGAGAACCTGTGGAAACTCATTCTTCCTTCCTCCTCCTCTTCTCTTCCTCCTTGTCCTTCAGTCCTTGGGCTCAATATAGCCCAAAGGAAACCAAACCCACAATTATGGTATTATAGTCACACTTTTGAATGGAAAAAAATACCACAGAGCAGATATCTACCCTCAGGCATATTTCTTTAAGGTGACTATTGACCTTGTCCTCACCTCAGTCAGTATTTTTTTCTTCAAGACCGTAAATCATAAGATATCTCCTCATAAAAGCTGATATCGGTCATCGCTCTGAAAGCTAATTCCATCTTGAGCCCCGTAATTGAGAAGAGGCTATTTCTGAAGTCATATTGCTCTAACACCTATAAATCTGAAAAGCTTTCCAACTTCCCTCAATTTTGTACATATTAGGTTAGTGGACCACTCTAAATGGTCAAATATAGTTCTACTATATACAAAAAAAAAAAGGAGATAGGAGAAAGGTATTCTATTTTCAGGATAAAGAACACAGATAAGAAATAATGGCAGCTCAGAATAGCATAAAAGCAAGAAGATATATAAGGACTCTAACACAGCAGCCAACAAAGTCAGAAAGTCAATTAATATGAACTTGTAGTTTTGTTAAGTGGTTTGATCTGGTAAAATCTGGGGTTTGGAGAATTCAAACACAGTCATGAGCAAATTCACAACACAGCTAAATTTACTGGGGCTGCAAGCTAAGTGGCAAGTAGTAGCTTTGAGTTGCCCATGGGTTCCCAATGGCATCTGTGGACCTAAGGAAAGATAAGTCAGCCAATCGGGGAAAAGTCCAAAGGGGTTTTACTCAAAAGGCCTCTTCCCTTGTTGTGTGGTCGTGGAGAGTCAGCAAGAGTTTACACAGGTCAGTGAAAGAAGGGCTTGGAGCGGGCAGTGTCAACTCCTCAGGAAGTTTTCCAGGGCTTGTAGCCATTTTCATTTTAGATGTAGTTTAAGAAGTACCTTAAATATAATATCCTTTGGGGAATAAAACTTAATTGCTAATATTTTTCATATAGGAAAACCTTGTAGGTCCTAGATTGGGAGTTCATAAAAGAATATCTGGCCCCAATTCATTTACAGAAATGAATCGTCCATCCTCCCCAAAAAATCTGTTTTTTTTTTTTATAATAGCAGCTGGAATCTTTACCTCTGACATAGAAGATAAAACTTTGTAACTGTATTGTCATTCTGTCCCTAGAAGTCAGCTCATTTTATGTACCATAAATATTTGGAGAAGTTATGAATGAATGAATGAATGAATGAATGATGTTATTGGCTGACTGAATGGATGAACAAATGAATGAAAGAGAGTGAAGAGAGATGAATTAACATTTGGCCCTAAGTCCATCCTTTTATCTTTTTCTGATACTGTTTCTCACTTCTATAATGATATTTGTCAAGTGGCTTTGTAATAACAACACAACTAACATGTATGCTGACCTTTTACATACCTTATTTTAAGTAATATAAAGCATTTGGTTTCAGTTTTCTGGATGCATTTCATGTGCTTATATTAACTCAGGTGTCAATTAACAAGTAATCATTACCTCCATTTTCATGTGAATAGGGCACCTATGTGGCCAGTGTTCTGCTCAGCACTCAACAGATGAAACGTTATCATTCTGAACATAGATAACTGAATAAAGAGACCTCGGTTGGTCAGTTACATTTAAAATGCAAGGCTTCAAATTATGCCTTCTGATGGAATTCAGCATGATCGTTAGGATAAATGAACACATCAGGAATTCCATATAAATGTGGAGCCAAATGTAATAAAGGGAAAAAAGAAACTTTTTTCTCCACTGTGTCATTTTGTTTTGCAGCTCTAAATGTTACTGTGTGTCATAATTCTCCAGAATAACACTTCTTCAGCTAAAACATTGTATCAGTCATATTTCAAGCTAATTATTTGGCATTATTAGATCATATTCCATTCTCTAATAGCTTTGCAATAATAGCTTTTTCACGAGAGCATCAGTGATTTCCAAAGATTAAAAAAAGTGACAAATTATCTGGCTGGGTTGCCTGGGCTCACTGCTATGCGGAGCTGAGGCTCAGCTTTGGGAAAGTTATCTTATGTCCTGTTGCTTAGATGCTGGGTTCTTTCGAAAATTAAATGCCATATAATTTTCTTTTATACTTTTTTAAAACAAAGTTTATTATTTTTCTATTATGGAACATATTTAAACATAAAACAGTAACTATAAGAACTAAAAAGTCATCTCCTCTCTTCCTATTACCATTCATCAGTAAATATTTATTGAATACCTGCTATGTGTCAGCACTGTTCTAGGCACTGATGTTTTCATGAGTTTCTAAATACCCATTTCTATCCAAATTCAGAGGCTTGGTGTATAAAATGTCCTTTAATGAAGGTGTAACTAGATGAAGCTTGTTTTTAGTTTTCTGTCCCTTTATTCTTTGCCTCAATCCTTCCATAACTCCCATCCTTTCCTGCTTTTCAGAAATGTTCACATTAGGACTTTGGAGTCCTGTCTTCTTTATGCTGACATTGCTTTTAAGAATGGTTCTGATAAACATTCATGACACGCTAAAAATGACACTTGGTAGCTTACAGCAGTCAGGAGGTCCTGGACTGCTTGAGCTCAATAGAGGCAATTTTTCCATCCAAAGACAAAAAACAGTATATGTTTACCTAGGCTAATGCTGCATGAGCTAAACAAAGCAGAAGACTTGCTTGGAATTTTTATTAGTCTCTGATGTATAAAAGGAGAAGTTATTATTACTCAAATTTGATAAACAAAATCTTTGAAAACAATATAACCAAGTGGTAAAAATAAAAGTTCTTTATTGGTGAAGTTTTCAGCACAGAACTGAAAGCATATGTGGTGGGAGCCTGGTAGGCAGGTTTCACTGCTGACGGGTAATGCTGGCTTTACTCAAACATTTCATAGTTTCCATAGTAGTGATAAGAAGGGGGAGCAAGCTGAGCATGGCAAGGGCGATTGTTAGTGACTTGCTTTCCTGGACACCGTGCCTGGTCCTTTGACAAGATGGAAACTGGCCCAACTTGCATAATGGGCGTCATCTCATCCTGGTGAAAGCTGACCAGAAAGGGTGCCCATTCTATAGCTCAAGAGCCTTCTGCGCTTTGGGTGTTGAAGTCTTGAGCTGCTCAGAGATCAAAGAGAAGAACCCTTCCTCCAGATTATGAATACGATGATTTTTCTTTAAAGAGATTTTTCTTTTAGGCTTCTCTGGGCTGCTATTAATTAGCAACTCAAGTGAGTGGGTTAAAAATGTCTTTTGATCACATACCAACATGTGGTCATCAGAACACTGGTGACATTCAACCACAAAGGAAAACCAGGGAGTGAGGGGTCTCGAAGTGACCTTGAGACAAAAGGAGCTTCCGCAGTGAAGCATGTATCTCAGGCGAGGGTATCGCACACACAATGAGCGAACTGTGACCAGCTGACATTTCATCAGTGACTCGTTGCTCAACTATTTGGAGAGGATGCATTGATCCCACTCTCCTGGAAACTCCCAAAAGCTCTCATAAAATGCCTGCTTTCATTTAGCTTTTGTTAAAACAACTAAAATATCCTTCTCATAATTGTTGGGACATCTCAACAACATAGTTCTTTCTTTCTCAGCTTGCAACTCAAACAAATATTGTTTCATTTATTTCTTGAGGGTTCCCCAACCTCAAACCAAAGTAAATAATTTTTCACAGTGAAAGGCACTTCCCAGGACTTCCTGAGGGTGGCAGTATTGTTCACGAGTCAGTGACTAGTACATATAAATTAGGTACTTGCTAGGGAAATGATTTAAGTAGCATGACTTTACACCATCAAAATGAGCAAAGTATATGATGAGGATGAGGATTCATTTGGGCCCTCAATATAACTAATGCCCATAGAGTCATACACTTCAACATGCATATGGAGTGCAAAAATAAAAGATGAAAGCTAAAATGCTGGTGTTAACAGAAATATATGGAAAATAGTGGTTTAATTCCAGTGAATTTGAGCTTACCACCCACAATGCCTTACAGTCTGTGAGTTATCCACAGACAGCTGACTGGGCAAATTTAGGTGATGTCACCAGGATTTTTCCAGGAGGAGACAAGATGCTCTTGCTCTCATTCAATTTAACTCTCCAAGAATTTGTGTTCCATATTCTATTGTTCTTTGAGTGAAGTCTTTTCAAGGTCGTGTAGCAAGACTGCTCTAACAAGATATTTCATACTTCTGCTGATGTGAAGAAAACTTCTCAGAATGATCCAATGTGAAATTTAGTGGTAATTTTAAATGAGAAAACAATCATTATCTATATTATTGATTGGAAAGGGGACATCCATTTCTAGGCACGGTCAAGATCAATTACTTCCTGTAATGATAATGCCTGTGATGGTGTTTGGGCATACCTGGTGATGACATCATAGTGTCACTTAGGAACTTGGTAAATGATTGATATCAGATCCTGAGTGGAAATTTCAAAGGGATACATCAATAATAGATGAAAGGGCAAAATTGCAGTTTAGTTTCTATGAACAGGTCAAGGATGTAAGGAAAGCCCCTGGGTGCGGAAAGCTGGGAATATCCAGGTCTTCCCAGAAGACTTCAGCCTGAGAGAGTTCCCAGACTCTAGTTGAGTCACTTCTACCTTTTTTTTGTGTGTGTGTAGGGTCATTGGGGTTTTCCAGGTTTCTAGGACTCTGAGAGAGGGGAGGTACAGATAATTCTATTTGTATTTAATCGACTAAAATGAGGCAGCATAACTTTTCCAATTTGCATTGCTTGATATAGCAGTGAATTGCCTGATATTGTAAAAAAAAAAAAAAAAAGGACAAAACAACTTGATACTAAGTACTATTAAAAGATAAACTGATGCATGCTAAAATTGAAGAGTTAATTTGACCAAAGATCAATTTGAATCCGGCAGCATCCAATTTAGCAGTTAAAAAGGAGCTATGAGAGCTGTACAAAATAAACATTTATAGGCAGAAGAGAGTGAGAATAAAGAAGTTATACCAGCTCTCCCTCACCCGCCCCCTGCCCCCAAAAGGATTGGTTATTGCAAAGTTACTTTCTTTTAGGGAATGGTGGGGGAGTCTATCAGGCAGATTACCTAAAAGTGCTTATCAGATAATTCTGACTGACTAGTTTAAGATTCTATTTCCCAGAGAGCTGAAATTGTAATTAAGTTAAGTCTCAAATTAGTGATGTGGGGCTTAGCGTAAGCGACTCCATGTTGGACCTGTTGTCCTGTTTTTAATAATACAGTACAATGCTTTTCACACTGTACTCCAATTGAATTGGAGTTCTCCAGACTACACTTTTAAAATTAATTCATGTGTTCTTTTATCAATTCACAGAATAAATTAAGTTGATAAGATTTTCTTGGGAGTTAATTCATTTTTTTACTAATATATTTACATCTGATGCCACCCAATATTGCTCAACTTACCAAGTACAATAGTTAAATTCGTTTTTTTTTTTTTTTAAAAGCAGCATGACTTCTAAGTACTTTTCCCCAAAACAATTTTATAAACCTGCCATTCAATGTACTAGGTATCCCTCTCCTTTTTATATAGTTCATGCATCTGGTCAAAATGGTACCATTTGTTACTGATTAAACTGCTGAAAAGACCTCCCCAGTGCAGATAAAATGCATTAATTTATACTCTTGGCAAGGTCATTCTGTGAGTGGGAGTTTACCCTCAGTCTCTCTAGACGTTTCTATTCCTTCTATAAGGACATCATGAGAGACCTTGTCAAGGCTTTTCTGCAATTCAGATTCATCTGAAGCATTTGTTTCATCAACTAAGCTAGAGAACACGTGTGTGTGTGTGTGTGTGTGTGTGTGTGTGTGTGTGTGTATGAAATCAGTTGGGCACTATTTGTACTTGACCGGTCCTATGGTATCTTTTAGTGTTCTCCACGTCCCTTCTACGTGCTCGCAATTCAACTTACTAACATTCTATCCCAGAAACTTGTCTGGATTTGATGTCAAGCACACTAGTCGAGAAATGACAAGCTCCATCTGCATCTTTGTTTAGATAAGTGGGAACACATTTATCCAGTCTCCATAATTCCACAAAATACTGCACATTCTTGAAGAACACTATACCACGATATATATTTTTATAGACAGGGACCCTAAACACTTCAGAGATGCCAGGTGCTGTTTTATTATATCTTACTCATCTATCAATATTTTTTCTACACTTTTCAGAAGAAAAATCATGCTTGCTGACAAAGCAGACCAATGCAAAATCCAAATTGAGTTCCTTTCTATCTCTTTGTCATCTGTCAACGCTACAACAGTAGACCAGGCAGCTGATAACTACATTTTTTGTTATTCTATTTACTTTCAACAAAACAAAGAATGTGTGTTTACTCTCTTAGCATGCTTGACATTTCTCAGCTATTTGAGAATCTGAGATATTTTAATATCATTCTTAGAGATTCAAGCCAATTCCTTTTCTTTTTCTTTTTTTTTCTTTGTGTGCCATCTTCTCCCACCCCTTCTTTGGCATATGCCTCCTGAAATTTGCATTTCTAGAGACTTGAATATTCAAGGACACTAGTAGCTTCATCTATGTCTTCTCTTTGTTTTTTTTTTTTTTTACTGACATCATTTGTAATTTTATTCCCAGGATACAATTTTTAAAGGATTTGCCAGCACTCATGAATCATCTTCATGTTTATCATGTCAGGCATGACTTAAGGTGAAGGGGGGAACTTCGAGGTGTCTTCTTCATCTAGCTTGTTTTCTCAGATGCATGGTTGATGAGGGTGATGAAGAAGCACATATCTTTTCAGAAAAAAATGAAAAATTAGTAGAAATCGAGCTTTACAGTCCTCTCACAATTTCACTAGTTGATTAAAAATAACTAATGGCATCTAAATTCAGTTTTAAAGAAAACCTTTTGAAAAAAATCAGATTTCAGAAACCACCTGGTTCTATGATATTAGTCCCCACCTACCCCAACCCTGCTTTGCAGCCAGAGGTAATACTCTGCTCCCTCCTGGCTCAGTTCTTCCCAGATCCACAAACAGTTGTAGCCCCAGTTCAGTAACTAATTGTCCACTAGTGAGTGAGTGGCAATTATTTTTCTGCTTCCATTTTTGATGTTGAGTCTTGTTGGGGAAATTATCACTATCATTTGGGCATTATCATCATTTGGGCCATTTCGCTTGACTACCTGGTCCGTACACATTATTTTTCTTTTCTTAAATTTTTGACTCTCACTCCAGTAAATTATTGGGGCTACAGCAGTCCCTGACCTCAGACAGTCACGGGAGCCATGACACTCCTCACGTAATTCCTGAAATTTCCTTTCTGAGCTGGACCTACTTTCCAGCATCTCTCAGATTGAACCAAGAGTTTTGCTTTCTTTGCAACTCAGACATGCATCTGATAGAAACATCGGTGGCTTGAAGTCCTGCCTCCTGCCTCATCACAGTTATGGATATTGACCTCAATCTAGATTTATCTATACTGTAGTCAAAGATGGTGAATGTTCCAATATTAGTCTGCTTCCAACTTGTTGAAGAGTTCTCAGAATGCATGGAATTTCAGAAAGAGGGAAAACTTACTCTCCTTTGGAATCAACATAAAATCAAATCTCTAAAGAAGTTTAAAAGAAATTAATGACTATATTCAGATCCTAGACATTTAGCAGAATTTTCTGTTTTTCACAACCCACTGAATTTATTAATATTTTTTTGAAATGTGAAGTGTATGCTTGGCTATACGAAAAGGAACATAGTAAAATAATATAAATGCCCTCTTTGATATATTGACATATCAAATATAGAGTTTGGGTGAGATTTTAATCTTCTTGAAAAATACTTCTATCAGTAAGACTGATTGCCCAATACAATTTGAATGTCTCAGGAACTATACTTATATTTTAAAATTTCACAACAACCATTATTTCCATTTTAGAGGGAGGAAACTGAAGGGAAGTAATTGAAATGAGGTCTTCCAGCTAGTTATTTACAAAATTGAGACCAGATGACTCAGTTTGCCCTAGATTGCCCAGAATTTATCACTCAAAGTCTGGGGTCCTGAGAAACCCATCAGTTTCATGCAAACCAGGACAAGTGGTCACACTACAACTGAGCCCAAATTTGTAAAATTCTGAAGCCCATGTTTTCTTGCTTTAATTGCCTGGCTTTTATTGAGTCTCCTCAGCTCTGCAATATTCCAATAAAACACTTCAGTTGAAGAACTATTAAAATACTGATAATCATCTATTGAAAAGAAGAATAGTGATTAGCCTTTCAGTTTCTTCAAGGTTTACCAATTAATATTATGACCATTTGCTTTTGACATACCAGGACTTTTTCATAACTCACTACTACTTTCTTCTTTGTCCAACTTCCAACTGAGTCAAAACACTTAATCTCTCTAAAATACCGTGTTTAATATTAGTGACCTTATACTGATAAAACTTGCTTTCTTGATAAGACTTTGTTTGAATTTAACTCATAAATACAGCATAAGTGTTAGCATCCTGAACAGAGGCAAAAATGATGGTATTAATGTTATCAGGACAAAAAAAGAGGTCCTCTGCCTGTGCCTATCTAAGCCAAAGAAGAGATACATGCAGGTTTTGCAGTAAGTGTAGGGTTTATTAGAGAGCTGCAAGACCCGGAGACACAGGCAAGCTATTGCTCAAAGGCCTGGCTCCCCAGATATCTTAGGAGTACAGATTATATAGGGAAAAATCTGTGATCATGGAAACTAAAGGATTTGGGGTTGTGAGTGCTACTGATTGGATAATTGGAGAGAGATGAGGTAATTGATCATTGTGTTCAGTTCTGGAATCAACAATGGCATTTTCCCATCTGATCCCTTGACCTGTTCCTGAGACCAGTGGGGTTGTTATTCTGCCTCCATGGGCCTGAAACACATCTAAAGCCAAGACGTTATCCTTAATCTAAACCTATTGTCTTCACGATTATAGACTTGAGGCAGGTCAATCTTATGTCCTGAGGCTTAATGGTTAACGGAGCAGACACACAGAAGATAAGGGCAAAAAGAAGCAAGGGAGCCACAATGCCATTCTCTAGGCAAAACCACCATGAATCAGAGAAAAAAAAAATCTACATAAGAGAAAACAGTTTGTGTGCAATGGTTACATTAATTCCTATTACAAAATTTTCAAGTGTCTTAGCAATATTTTTTTTGGTGGAACAAAGTTTTATTAGAGGAATTTACTTTTTTAGTTATAAAATAACTAAGTCCTGGGAGTATAATGCACAGCATGGTGACTATAGTTACTAATACCATATTGTATATTTAAAAGTTGCTAAGAGAGTAGATCTTAAAAGTTATCAATATAAGAAAAAAAAATTTATGACTATGTATGGTGATGAATGTTAACAAGAATTTTTTTGATTCCTCAATGCAGATTTTGATCATTTCACATTTCATCAACATGAAAGGCAGGAAGAAACCTTTCCTTATTAGATTCTTAAATCATTAGCTAAAATTTTTACTATAAAATTTTAATGAATTCAGGAGAAGATGCTACATTTCCAAGTATAAGATAAGAATTTTCCACTTCAATATGAAAAATCTGGGGAGGGCGATGGTCACATGGAGAATACGGCTTAGTGGTTACATTAAATCTTCCCAACTTATTTCAGCTAGGAGAGAACATCTCCATCTTTGCTTAGCATAGAGGCATTCAGAATTAGTAACGCCAGTAGTTTTAGTATCAGGCTTCACATCACATTGTGGATCCTCTCAGATGTGTTTCTGCTTCCAAAATGCTATGCTGTTCTGTGTTTGCTGCTAAGCCCCACAGCATGCCAAGCAGAGGGTAGTTAAAAAATCATTTTATTTCTTTGGCAAATAATTTTATAGCTCTTCCTTTCTCTCACCTGGCATTGCTGGAAAAATATCCATGAAGAGGTTGCCAAATTCAGGCATCTCTGGGAAGATTATTTCAAAGATCCATTCAATTTTTAATACATCCTTATTGCGTGTTTTTTTTTTTTTTCCCTTGGGGACTGAATGAGAGTGGTGAACAATACAGCCCTTCTCTCCTGCCATGGACCTTCTGCACTAGAGAGCGAGCACTCTGATTCTCTCTATGCTAGAAGGTCAGAACTAAGGTCAGTACTGATACAGCAAAGGGTTATTGGAACCCCTACCAGGTGCCAGACACTTTAATAGGCATTGTAGATACAGAAGTGCAGTAAGTCCTCACTTAACATCTTTGATAGGTTCTGAAACTTTAAACAAAATGATGTATAACAAAACAAATTTTACCATAGACTAACTGATATTAACAAGAGTTAAGTTTCTACGGCATGTCATCAACATTATAATGAAATGAGAAATGGAAGGACGTCATTCAAGACCTGCTTTTCATATTAAAAGATCATTGTCTCAAGGAATACTTAAAGCATAATGGTGAGAACTAGCATAATATATAGATAATTACTAGAAAGTGCGATAAGTGTTCATATAGGGGAGGAAGAGAGTGCTTATAGAAGACAAAGAAGGGTGCAGTGATTTGGACAATTATATTTCACATGGGGTGAGATCAGAAAAGAGGGTTGAAAGTGAGAAAGGACATTGGGAAGAGGTTAAGTGGTTTTCTAGAGCCAAGATCAGCTCTGGCCACCTTGACCTAGGCTCAGCATGAGGCCACAGGGAAGACTGCTGCCTTGGGCAGGCCTCGCTTCTGTAGTCACTGCCTTACAGTATGTTCCATGCATCTCTCAGCTGTCCATGATTGGTTTCTACCCCCACTGGATTGAGAAATGAGTTTTAGGGCCAGGTTCCCTGTCAAAAATTCATTATTTTCATCCAGTGGCTGCTTACATTTTTTCAGTCTTATCCCCCAGAGCAAGAATACCTGCAGTTTGTTCAGCTGTCACTGTCTATTCTTCTGTCTAACCTGCTCCCAGCAGGGATTCTCTCCTTTGTCTAGAGCCTTGTCTGAAGTTTCATGAACTCTATAGGCATTCTGCAAAGCTTGGAGCCAGGAGTTCTTATGTGAGGAAAGCTCCCCTCACAGATTTCACATTAGAGAAGCCAAGATAAGGGCCTAGTGCACAAATGATAACTGCGCCTTGCTTTTTTCCTTTACCAGAGAAGGTAGAACTGCTGTGATGGTGATAGGGAGGGCTGTGATCAACTATTAAGCTTTTTGAGATACGAAATGATTTGAAGTAAAAACATATGTGCAAAGTGCATTAATTTGCATCCTCCTTGTATTTAATGCTTTTTCATATATGCATTCTCCATGTACATTTCAAGATGACAAAAATAGCTAAAAGTTGACCCTGTTACAAATACCTTCTTAAACAATGAAAGGAATGCAAATCCCACATTCACCAGTTTTATCAACAGAGTGTTATATCAACATGTTCCAATGATCTGAGGACATAGATTTTCCATTAGCTCTCCACAATAACGTCACATTAACTGGGATCATCAGAAGGGAGGGAATCTAGGAGTATTTCTATTTGGGTGTCTGAGTTACTAAGGGAGACAACACCACCATCAGAATGCTTAGAATCTTAAAAGAATTAAAAATAAAGCAAGGACATATGGAAGCAACAGCAGGATTTGTGCTCAGACTCCGAATCAGTGCAGACCATGGGGTGTCTGAAGTCAGGTGCCTCTCTCAGCTCTGCCAGACTTCCCTCTCCTCTCGCTGCCGTGATTCCCACCAAAGGCAAGGGGAGCGGGGAGGACTCTGCAGTGTCTGTCGTTGAATAGGAATGGTAAAGGCTGTTGTTTTTAAAAAATCATTTAGATATAGAAGAGCTTTAAACAAAAAAAATCTGATGAATCCCACTATTCTAACATAACAAATGCTTTTATTTCTCCAAGTTTAATCCACAGCTTTATTCCCATATGTACTCTTTTTAATGTTGTTGCCATATTGCATATGTAATTTTATGACTTGCTTTTAGGAAAGGAAAACTTCAGTAACATTATTTCAGGGACATTTTCCATGTTGTTTCAAAGGTTTCATGTTATCTTGTTTAATGATTGAATAATACTCCATTGGCTGGACAGTTCATAATTTATATACCAATTCCCTTGATGATGGACATTTAGGAAGGCTATTGTTTTTGGCAGACTTCTGCATCTGCAGAACTCCCAGCTGTGTGGGCTGAGATGGAAAAGAAAAGATCAATCCAGGGCAAGCCAAGATTGGATGCTGGGGAGCATGTGGACAGGACGCCAAAATGTATTACATGGAGCAGAAGTGGAGTTGGGAGCGAATCAGGGTTGGATTCCAGGCTAATATAGAAGGAGCCTATTTCCCTACTCTCTCTCTATTTTATTTATTTATTCCCTTTTAGCTCTATTACCCAATCTGATTCCTCTCACTTTTCCATAAATAACTATTCCAAAGTGTTTTCCAGAAGCAGCTACCCAGAGGTTATTTGTAATTCCAGTAAAGGTCATTGGGGCAGGCTTTCTGCTGGTTTCCTGCCAGCATGCAGGGTGAGGAGTGGGAAGAGCATGGGGAAGCCCTGACCCGAGGTGTGGGGTGGATGAGGCTGATGGATGATGGAATTTACCTATGCATAGATAAAAGATATAGTCTTTAAAGTCAGCTTTCTCATTAGTTAAGGTAGGCTAAACTACAGTAATAGAAGACACCAAACATTTAGTGACCAAAAGACAAGTAGTTTATTTTTTTGCCAGAAGTACAAGGCTGGCGTTCAGGTCAGTGGGATGGCACTCCTCCATGCAGTTATTCTACTTTACTTTCTTCGACATGTGGCTATTAGGCTGTCTCTGAATATCTCCATTCCTGCCCACTAGAAGGGCAAAAGAGAATGAAGGAGCATGAGTAGGCAGTCATATAGGCTCGGTCTGTATGTAGAAACATCATATTCCATTCCAGAGAACAGAGCCATGTGGGGAATGTGATCTAACTGCAAGGGAGCCTGAGAAATGTGATTCCAAAGAGAGAGATTTGGGGGCAGTTAGTGGTATTTGTACAATCAATAGAACATGAGACATTTCGGCCTCCCATCTGCCTTTCTTCTTTGTCTTATTTTGCCATCGGT
>NW_006439192.1:8018270-8026905 GCF_000325575.1 Pteropus alecto
CAAGTTACTATGAGAACTCCTAAAAAGACTCTGACAAAAATTATTTGGGCCACGAACCAGTATTGTATAAGTATACTCTCTCAGAAATATTTGTTGGAGGAGGTTGGGGCAAGTTTGAGAAAAAAAAGTAGAAAGTATTTTTATGCACTGGGGTCTGTATAAAAGCCATCAGGACAAACCTACCATGGGATCCTATTCACTATTTCTAAAGGCACAACTCTCTATCATCCTTGACAACTCACAGATAGACGTTTCAATTGCATAAGCCAGCATATATTCTTTAGTTAGCAATTTTAAACTCTAAATTTTCTACATCTTTATATACTTCATATTCATTCATTCATTCATCCACAATTTATTGGATTTATGAAACAGCTTCAATTCTAATGCAACTAGTAGATATAAAATAGTCAAAAGATATCAAAATTTTAAAATAAAATGAAATTGAAATTATTAGAATTAAAGATAAACTATGAGTAATACAATGTTTTTAAATAGGAGACGTGATTGAAAAAACTGATAAAATACAGTTTGATTAAAAAATCTGAAGGAGGGCTTGAGTTCTAAAAATAGATTGGGCAACCAAACTGCTAAAAAACAAACACTTTCTTTATAAAGAGCATTTCACTAATGGTGAGCCACAGAGAAACAATCAGGTAGAGCTTCCTCTACGAGCGCAGAGAGTGTTTGCCAACAGCAGTCTTTACAAGGCTAGGAAGAGAAGCAACTCTTTTCTGTATTTCTCCAATCTGTCCTAGCTGGCTTCCTTGCTGTGGCCTTGTTCTGAATTCTAAGCTTCTCCTGCTTATTAAGCAGCAAGTAGACCCCTGAAGCTCAAACTTGGCAGCTCCATCTGGAGTGTGCGACTTCTCACCCCACAAGATTTTAGGAGATCTGAGGGCTGTGAACAAGAGTCATCACAACAGCCACCTCTCATGGGTACCTACTGTGTGCCAGGCACTTGGTGAACTTTATTGTGTTTCAGTTCCCAGAGCCTCCTTGAGGAGACACTATTATTTTCCCACATTGCATTCTAGAAAAACTGCGGCTTAGATTAATGAGCTTCCCTGGGGTTACATGGAAAATCAGGGGCAGATATGGATTAAGAAGCCAGAGCCATTAATATCCAAGTTTAAGCGTAAGCCATTATGCTCTGCTGCCTTTTGGACCACAGAGCATGTGCAGTCACCATATTCTCAAGGTACAATATGCACACATTTATTCTTTTTTTTAAATAAAAATATTGTCTTTATTTTAAAATCTTCCTTTCCATGCCCCTAAAATAAAACAAAATTATATATATCTCAGAGTGTCTTCTGAGGTACTTGCTGCCCCAGGTGTTTAAGATGAAGAAGCTCGTGACTTGAGTAAGACACCTACAATTTTCAAATCTGGAAAATGGGGTCATCTACTTTGTGGAGGTCTTTTGTATTTACATGAGATATCTTATAAAGAAGTCACTTTGTAAATTAAATACTTAAGTACAAATGATTGTTGATATTGCTATGTGAACAAGCCTGGAAGCATATAAATGAGTTACAAGATATTTTATGATGGAAAAACAAGCACTTTGGTGAGGAAATGCTTCTAAAACCTTGTAGGCCTGCCCTAGTTTTTTCCCTGATTGCTTTGTTTGTTTATTAATGTGTTGTTAACTTTTTTTCATGAGAATTCCCTGTCCACTCGCTCTCATGTTAGTCTCTGAGATTGAGGACAGCGAATTTCAGTAAACAATCAGCAATAAAATTTTGTAGTTTGGGGGTGGGATATAAATGCTCTGCAAATGAAAAACTGCTAATTGGCTAGCAGGGAGTTAGATAAGTCTTATTTTTCATTAAGGTTTAACTCTTTAAGCTGCCTGCAGTACCCTAAGTTTGAAATAGATCACTCCTCTTTAACACAATAGAATGTGATAAAACAAACACACTTATCTTATAATCTGAAGTGTTTTATCCCAGTAATTTTAAATAAAATCCTTGTCATTTTAAAAGTTTAAGAACTCTTTAGGTCCTGGTAAGGATGTGTGGATCATAAATATTCTAAAAGGGTCAGAAAGAAGCCACTTATTAAACGTCATTATTAACAAAACAATTTTGATGAGTATTTAGATCTACTGAGCAAACGGTGTGCTGGTTTTTCTCAAAAATAAAATAACTGAACATCGTTAGAAACAACCACGAGGTTGAGAAATCACAGCTCCCTGTGTCTCCACAGCTTCCAGCTCCCCATGCCTACACACAAATGAGAAGTGGCAGTTTTCTCTTACATAGAACAAACTACATTCCTTAATCTGGCCCCAAAGTCATACTTAATGGCAAAAGGAATAGCCAAATCAGTGAACAGGAATATCTTTCTGGGGCTCTTAGTTTTCTGTCTTCCCCTGGGAATTGGTTTCCAAAGGGGGTAAATGCCTTTCTTCCACTTTCCCTAGCTGGATATTGGCGTGTGAAATGTTATATGTAAATATTAGCCATACCTCAGCCTCCAGCCAAATATGGCAACAAGCCCACAGAGACTATTGACTGAGCAGTGTGAATTGAATCATCTAGTCATCCCAGAACTTGCTGTGCTCCTGTTGTTGTGAGCCTGGTGGTCTATACCACGCCCAGCATGACCATGATTGGTGCCATCATTAGTTTTCTATGGCCAGCAGGACATTGTAATCGACATTTCACTGACTGCCTGTAATACTGCAACAGCTCCTTAACTGGGTTCTCTGATTCCATTTCTGTCACTCTATAATCCATTTTTCACTTGGCAGCCAGATCTATTCTTCACAAACAGAAATCCAATAATGTAAAATGGTGCAGTCGATATGGAAAATGGTATGGTGGTTCCTCAAAAAATTTAACATGGAATTATTACCATATGAAAATGACATAGTCATATTACTTTCAAGGGGCATTTCTGAGCCACTCTATCTACAGTACCCCTTTTTCCCTAAGTTTTTTCCTTCATAGCATTTATCACTATCCTATATTATTTTGTAAGTGTATTTGTTTATTTATTACTCCCCAACTAGAATGTCAACTCAATGAGATCAAGAATGTTGTCTGTCCTATTTATTACTGTGTCTCCAGTGCCTTGTCCCGATGAATATTTTTGGAATGAACAATGAATGAATGAATAAATGAATAAACTAATGAATGAACCAATGCTCTGAGGTGGACGCATTAATAGTATTGGAAGGTCTAAAGCAGAAGGCAGATGACTAAGTCCAGCAGCTATAGAAGTGACTGGTGGCTGTGATTCCTGTACAACTAGCCTCCCCTCCCCCTAGCTTAAGCCTACCCTGGGTGTTTGAGGAGGCTGAGGAGAATGGGACTATTATCACCTTCTCTTGTTGCCTGTATTGCCTGACATTCCCCAGTTTACCCTTTCCCCTTTCTATCCCCTTGTCTGGATCTCTGTCTCTCAACTTTGGTTTCAAAGAATTAAAAGCTGAGCCTACCATCTACACATTTTTGACAAAGGCAGATCCAGTGCTTATAGGTGATATAATTACCACGCTACCTTTAGCAGAGGCTAGCCACTTTACTGAATTTTATTTGCAAAAAGGAGGAAAATGCTTATCTATTCTTTCCACTTTAGGCTCCAGTATTAGACTGTCTTTTCTGTCTTGAATTTTCTGAGGGCCAAGCATGTTCTTAATTTAGACCTTAACCTTGGCTTTGACTCTTCGCCTTTTCCTCCCAAGCCCAAGTGACTCTTCATGTGCAGCTGGACTATTTTTTAATACCTATTTAATACAGCAGAGCTATCCTTTAGTAATAGTCACTATCACCTAAGGTAATCTGCCTGCATCAATACCAGAACAGCGGTGATGACCTGTCAAGTATCCCAGGGGTCATTTTAACTTTGTTTAGGTTGTGACATGGGATAGAGCCTGGGAGTCCTCCTTGGGAGGCAGGCTGATATGTAGCCCAGATATATTTGCACTTGGAAAGCGGATCACATGCATATGGCTGAGTGGTTCCCCCCCACCGTCCCAGATTCTTTTGTTCTACCAGTTAGAGCCAAAGTCAAGGCTGGGCTGCATTTCTCAGGCTCTTACTAAAATGTAATAAGGTGAATTATCAGATGTATAAACTGGAAATCCATAAAATTCTGCTTCTAAACTTGAAGGTCACCAGGGCCTATTTTTGGCCGAACTGGTGTAGCTCTCTAGGGGAAACTATGTTTAAGGTGACACCAGAGGAGGAGTAGGTCTCATCTGAACAAAGGATGAGGGAGGAAGGAGTGCCATGCAGGAGGAAAACAAGGTGGGCTTGAGAAACTGCAAGCGATGCAGCAGAGTTTGCATCTGGCAGTGGGGAAGGATTTGTGGGGAGGGTTGAGAGGAGAGAGCAAATACCAGGGTATAAAGGCTTGGTGACCCATGGTAAAGATTCAGGATGGTATTCTGAAGGCAGCAGGGAACAACAGAAGTATTTAAAACTAAAGAGAATATAATTATTTTTATATTTAAAAAATCTCATTGCAACATGAACTATGGCTTAGAGGAGACATTTAAAGGCAGATAGGAGGTTATAGTAATAAAAAGGCAAAAGATAGCGGTATGAACAAAAGGATGGAAATTGCACTGGAGAAAAGTAGATAGATTTTTTAATAGACTTTATTCTTTATTATCTTATTTATCAATCATTTGAAAAAAATAAACTCCATTTTTAGAGTAGTTTTAGCTTTACAGAAGAATTGTGCAGAGTTCCAAATATCAACTCCTCCCTCCCCTAGCCTTTCCTGTGCACACTTTCTCCTATTAACATTTTACCATTAGCATGATACATTTGTTAGAATTGATAAATCATTATTGATAAATGACTATTACCTAAAGTTTGCAATAGGGTTCACTCCTCGTGTTGCATAGTTCTGTAGGTGTAGACAAATGCATAATGTCACGCACTTACCATTACCATATCACATAGACTAGTTTCACCACCGTAAAAATTCCCTGTGCTCCTCTTGTTTATCCCTCCTTCCTCCTCCCCATGAAATCCTGGCAAACAATGATCTTCATACGGTCTTATAGTTTTGCCTTTCCAGAAAGTGATATAGTTGGAATCATACAGTACATACAGATTTTTCAACTGGCTTCTTTCATTTAGCAACATGCGCTTACGTTTCCCCCATGTCTTTTTGTGGCTTGATAATTCTATTTTTAAAAAAATCACTGAATAATATTGCATTGTCTGGATGTACCACAATTTGTTTATCTATTCACCCACTGAAGAACATCTTGGTTTCTTCTAATTTGTAGAGATTATGAATAGAGCTGATATAAATATACATGTGTAGGTGTTTGTGTGGACATAAGTTTTCGATTCCTTTGGGTAAATACCAAGAAGTGTGATTGCTGGATCGTATGGTAATAGTATGTTTAGTTGTTTTAAGAAACTAGCAAACTGCCTTCCAAAGCGGCTGTGTCATTTTTCATTTCCACCAGTAATGAATGAGAGTTTTCGTTCCTCCAAATCCTTGCCAGCGTTTGGTGTTATCAATGTTTTGGATTTTAGCCATTCTAGCTTTGTAGTGGTATCTCATTGTATCAATATGCAATTCTCTAATGACATATGATGTTGAACAGCTTGTCATATACATTTTTGCCATCTGTATAACTTCTTTGGTGAGGTACCTGTTCAGATATTTTGCCCACTTAAAATTGAATTGTTGTATTGTTGAAAGCTGAGTTCTTTTTATATTGGATTCCAGTACCTCACCAGATATGTATTAAAAAAAAAATTCTCCCAGACTTTGGGTTATATTTTTATCCTCTTGACATTGTCTTTTGCAGAGCAGAAAAATTTAAATTTAATAAAGTTCAGCTAGTCTGTTTTTCTTTAATGAATCATACTTTCAGTTCTGTGTCTACAAAGTCAGCACCATGCCCAAAGTCACAGAGAATTTCTCTTATTTTACCTCTTACAAGTTTTACAGTTTTGTGTTTTATATTTAGGTCATCGATCCTCTTTGGGTTAATTTTTTGTGAAAGATGTATGGTCTTATCTAGATTTATTTTCTTGCATGTGAATGTCCAGTTGTTCCAATAGTATGTGTTAAAAAGACAGACTTTCTCCATCAAATTACTTTTGCTCCTTTGTCCAAAGATTGATTGACTATATTTGTGTGGGCATATTTCTAGGCTCTTTATTCTGTTTCATTGATCTTTATGTCTATTCTTTCACCAATATCCCACTGTCTTAATTACTGTAGTTTTATATAGTAAGTTGGTAATGTCAATTTCCCAACTTTGTTCTTCAATATTGTATTGACTACTCTGGGTCCTTTGCCTTTTCATACAAACTTTAAAGTCAGTTTATACATATGCACAAAATAATTTGCTGGGATTTTGATTGGGGTTGCATTGAATCTACAGATCAAGTAGGGAAGAACTGACATTTTAATATTGAGTTTTTCTATTCCTGAATGTGGAATAGCTCTTCTTTTGTTTAGATCTTTGAATCCTTTATCAGAGTTTTGTAATTTTCCTCATGTAGCTCTCGTATACATTTTGTTAGACTTATGCCTATTTTATTTTGGGAGGGTACTAATGTAAGTGGTATTGGATTTTTAATTTCAAATTCCAATTGTTCCTTACTATTATATAGGAGAGCAATTGATGTTTATGTATTAACCTTTACATAGAGGACTCTGGGTCCTTTGCCTTTCCATACAAACTTTAAAGTCAGTTTGTACATATGCACAAAATAGAGGTTACATAGAGGTTAGCTGTAGGTTTTTCAAAATTTTTAAAAATCAAGTTGAGAAAATTCCCTTCTATTCATAGTTTGCTCAAAGTTTTTATCATGAATAGGTGTTGGATTTTCTCAAATACTTTTTATTTATCTATTGCTACCATCCTATGATATGATTTTTTTCTTCTTTATCCTGTTGCTGTGATGGATTACATTAATTGATTTTGAATTGCTGAACCAGTCTTGCATATCTGGGATAAATCCCCCTTAGTCCTGCTGTATAATCTTTTTACACAGTGCTGTATTTGATTTGCTAATATTTTCTTGAGGATTTTTTTGTCTATGTTCATGAGAGGTATTGGTCTGTAATTTTCATTTATTATAATGTCTCTGTTCGTTTTTGGTATTACAGTAACATTGGCCCTGTAAAATAAGTTAGGAAGTGTTCCCTCTATTCCTATTCTCTGGAACTGATTGCAGAGAATTAATATTAGTTTCTTGAAGATTTTGGTAGAATTCTATAGTGAAACCATTTTTGGCCTGGTGCTTTCTGTTTTGGAAGGTTATTTCTTATTGATTGAATCTCTGTAATGGATATAGACCTATTCAGCTTATCTGTTTTTCTTGCGGGAGGTTTGGTAGACTGTTTGTTTCAAGGACTTGATCCATTTTATCTAGGTTATCAAATTTGTGGCAATAGAATTATACATAATATTCTTTTATTGCCTTTTTAATGTCTATGGATCAGTAGTGATGTCCCCTCTCCCACTTCTGGTAATAGTAATTTGTGTCTTCTATCTTTTATTTCTAGTTAGCCTAGTTACAGTTTTATCAATTTTGTTAATCTTTTTAAAGGAAGAGCTTTGAGTTTTATTGATTTTCTCTATTAGTTTCCTGTTTCCAGTCTCATTGATGTCTGCTTAATTTTTAAAATTTTAAAATTCTGTTTAATTTGGATTTAATTTGCTGTTCTTTTTGTAGTATCCCAAGGTATAAGCTTAGATTACTGAGTTTAGATTTGTCTTCTTTTCTAAGATATGAATTCAATGCTATACATTTCCCTCTAAGCACTGCTTTTGCTGTATTCCACAAATTTTGATGTTTTATTTTCATCTTCAATTAATTCAAAATAGTTAGAAATTTCTCTTGAGAGCTTTTCTTCGACCCATGTGTTATTTAAAAGCATGTTGTTTAATTTCCAAATATTTTGAAGTTTTCCAGACATCTTTTTGTATTGATTTTTAGTTTAACTCCAATGTGGCCTGAGCATATTTGCATGATTTCTATTCTTCTAAATTTGTTAAGGTGTGTTTTATAGCCTAAATATGGTCTACTTTGGTAAAGTTCCATTCAAGCTTGAGAAAGAGAATATGTATTCTGCTGTTGTTGGATAAAGTATTCTTAAAATGTCAATTAGATTCAGTTGATTGATGATACTATTCAGTCCAATTGTATCCTTATTGATTTTCTGTCTGCTAGCCCTGTTAATTACTTACAGAAAGGGGATAGGTTTTTAAAAATATATGGTCCTTCGGTAGGTATGTAGTGGCAAATTGTTGTTGTTTTAGTTTTATTTATTTATTTAAATTTTATTTTATTATTAGTTTCAAGTACACAGTACATTGGTTAGACATTTCTATAGTTTATAAATGATCCCCCTAATTGCTCTTTCTCTCCTCTGTCTCTATACCTTGCCATAACATTAATGCTGACTGCATTCCTTATGCTGTGCTTCCCATTCTCATAACCATCTATCAACTACTAATTTGTACTTCGTTAACCCTTCACAACCTTTCTCCCAGCCCCCCAACCCTTCTCCCCTCTGGCCGTCACCAGATTGTCCTCTATATTTGTGAGTCTGTTTTTGATTAGTTTGTTCTTTTTGTTCCGTAGATTCCACATATTAGTGAAATCATATGGTATTTATCTTTTTATTTATTTAT